>NW_023270418.1:13950917-14261672 GCF_011800145.1 Mirounga leonina
TTCCTTCCTTCCTTCCTTCCTTCCTTCCTTCCTTCCTTCCTTCCTTCACAATCCATGTCCAGAGTATAAGGAAATCCCACTGGCTCACGTACCTTCAAAATACAACCTGAATCCAACTACCTCTTGCCTCTTCCACCTGTCCTGCCTGGTCTAAGCCACATTGTCTCTAATGAGCTTCTGCAGTAGCCCTTAAGAGATCTCTTTGCTTTATCCTTGTCCTCCTACAATCTTGACACAATAGGCAGCGTGATCCTTTTAAAATCTAGGTCAGATCATGGCCCTCTTCTGCCCAAAGCCATGCAATGATTAACCAAATCCAGCAGGGGAAAACTATAGGTCCAACTGACCTAGTACTTTGACACATAAACTGTAAGAGAAAGAAAAGGAGGAGGAGGACCGGCGGGCTAAAAGTGACTTAAGAGACACATTAGGATTAAACTCTCGCGACCAGGGATGAGATGCAAACATAGAGAAACCCAGCAAGTGATCAACAGAAAAGTCAGGAGGGTGGTTATATTTGTGCAGAGGCAGGGAATGCTGATTGGGACTGAGCCTGGGGAAGCGCTTCTGAGGAGACTGGTGAAGGCCCTTCTTGACCTGGAAGGTTGTTAAGAGTACAGACCTCATAATAATTCACCAAGCTATACGTTTGTTTTGTGTGGGATACTGTCTTTTATTTTACAACGAAAAGGTTAAGAACACAAACTTCACCATGGTTTTGCATATCCATTGGTGAAAAGCCAATGTCTTAAAATAGTTCACAAGGCCGCACAGGACCTGACCCATGGCTGCCTCTTGAATCATTCCTTGCTTCCACTTTGCTCCTGTATGCTCGCCTTTCCTCACAACACTCCCAGCCAGCGTCATCCTCCTGCCTTCTCTTGAACTTTCCAGGCGTGTTGCTCCAGCTCTTCCCTCCGCCAACACATCCCTCTGGCTAATCCCCTCAACCCCGTCAAGTCGGCTCAGATCTCATGTTTTTGAGGAGGAGGACATTGCAGCCTGTTTTATGCAGCCAGCTGTCTCCATAGCTTAACCCTTTCCTTTTACTGTTTTCCACAATCTCTAGTATCTTCCATTATCAGATAGGCTTCACCTATTTACTCTGCCCATCTTTGTGGTCTGTCACTCCTCTTAGACACAAGCTCCATAAGAGCTTTATCCACAGATGCATCTTACATGATAAGGTAAGGCTGAGTCAAGACCTGAGTCACTTGACTGGTAAAGGTACACTGAGCCACTTTTAGATTTACACAGCAAAGAAGAATAAGCCAATGGAGCCAATCTTCCATGATCCTTGTCCCCATAGACCAAAGAGGACTGATGACTCTAATGTGAGTTGTGGGATACCCCATTGCTGAGGACCTGATTCTAGACTGCCCCCAAGCGGCTTTCTATGCTGCAGCTCTATTCTGAGGGGCTATGGCAGGAAGCCCTATATGTCATTGGACCTAGGAGGTGATAAGAAATGGTCTCATGATAGGAGATAGAAAGGTGAGGCGAGATGGCCTCTGAGCAGCTCTTTGAAAGCCTCACATGCTCTTGTGTTCCGGGAGGACCACTAGGCATTCTGTCAAGACCCAGAGAAGCTGTGGTTGGAGCATGTATGTGCATGGTCTCTGTGGATACATGCAAAGCTGCCCAGGCACCAGGCAGATCTGTTCTCTGGCAAGCAGGCATTCAGTAAATACTCACATAATGAATATGTTAATAGTGGAAACCCACCCACCTCGATTGACCTATGAGGAGAGAGAATGGGAGCTGTGAATACATCTTTTTAGTAAATTCTTCCTTTTAAAAGCAACAGTGTGGTTCAGAGTGAGGAGCATGTGCTCTGGAGTTGGACCATCCAGATTCTAACTGCAGCTTGGCCATGGGGCAGCCGGACAAGCTTGGGCAAATAGGTGCTGTAGGAGCGATTGCTGCAATCTTTATTAACTCATATTTTATATTTGAATATAAGATTTTACATTTGGAAAGCTTCCTTGGTGCCTTTGCTTTCTTTCCACTCCCACCCTCTACCCCCATGCCTGCAATGGTGCCCCGTATCCCTCATGAAAACGGCCGGTTTTACATTGCACTGATGATTTGACTGTCGTTATGTTTGATAAGTTATGAAGATAATAGAACCACCTCATGGAAGATGGAGAAAAGAAAAGAAAAATCACTCCTATCTAATGAGGTCAGCATCGTGACTGTGGGTATTTTAATATAGTTTTTTCCAGTATTCCCCTCATATATATATTTCTTGAGGACCTAATATGTGTGCTGTTATTGATCTCCATTTCAAAAGAGAAAACAGTAACACAGAGAGGCTTTGTAGCTTGCCCAGGATCACACCTAGTCAGAGCTGGAATTGGAACATATGTAGTCAGCTGCCAGGACGTGTTGTGCTATCATGGCAAACGAACAATTTTACATTCTCAGAAGGCTGTCTTAGTCCATTCAGATTGCTCTAACAAAATACAACAGACTGGATGGCTGCTAAAAACAGCAGAAATTTATTGCCCACCATTCTGGAAGCTGGAAGTCCAAAATCAGGGTGCCGGCATGGTTGGGTTCTGGTGAGAACCCTCTTCTGGGTTGTGGACTGCCAACTTCTCATTGTACTCTCATGTGGTGGAAAGGGAGAGCTAGCTCTCTGGGGTTTCTTCAATGAGAGCACTCATCCCATTCACGAGGGCTCTACCCTCATGACCTAAGCACCTCCTCAAGTCTCCACCTCCTGATACCATCACATTGCAGGTAGGATTTCAACCTATGAATTTGGAGCAGGGACACTGTTGGAGGAGGTCATGGAGAGGACGTGACTGCAGGTAGACCTGTGAGCTGGATCTGAGCAATCAGAGGCTTCTTACCCCCTTCCCTATAATGTATGTTCTGCTCAACAGTCCCACACTAGGAGCTAGTTCAAGGACACAGCCTTGAGATAGAGTGATGTGGTATTGAGACCATCTGAACTGTGTACAATACTGAATCCCATTAAGACTTCTGTATAAACTTTTAAGCTTCTGTCAGGTAGGTGCAGAAGCTACTCACCTTGCAGCCACCCAAGATAAGTCTCATTCACAAGTTCCCTTGCATATTAAACCCACCACCTACCAATCTGGAGTGGTCTGCCTCTTTCTTCCATCTCTCCTTATGCTCTGTGGACAAGAACCAGTTTTGAATTTTACCCAGGAAACTCCTGAGGTTGGGAAACAACAGACACAAACATTCAGACTAGGGCAAAGGCAAGAATACCTTTCATCTAGAAACATGGTCGTAAGGATTGATTTTAATGTCCATCAACTGGCTATATCATGGGTTCCTTAATCACTTCCCCTACTTTGGAATACTTACGTTGTTTTAAAATTTTCACTCTTATAAATGAGTTGAGATAAATATCTCTGCACACAAAGTCTTTTCTGTGGTTAAGATTATTTCCCAGAAGTGCAGGTACAAGGTCAAAGCTAAGAACATGTACTTGGCTCTGGATCCTATCACCCGATGGTTTTCCAAACTGGTCCACTTCCTGTCAGTAGCCAGCAGCTTCCTGACTGGGCTTGGATGTTCTTCTCCACTTGGGGCTGGGTGGGTCCCAGGAAGCTCTATTTTTACCAACCCTCCTGGTGGGATTCTAATGCTGGCCAATTGTGGGAATGCTTGACCTATCCAGTGTCTTCCTTTTCCAGGCAAACATTTTGGATTTTGTAAGAGCTAACTCTTTGCCACTACCTTCAAAAACAAATTCATGAGAGTACCTCCAATTAAACAGAAGTGATTGCAAACACTAATTCATTCAACAAATCCAATAAATGTATATGGGTGCTGACCTAGGTGCTGGACACACAGGGGTATACAAAACAATGTTCCCACTCCCACAGGGGTCACGTTAGGGTGTGACTTGGCAGATAGTACACAAGAAAAGAAATAAAGGAAGAAGGTGATTTCAGAGAGCAAAATATGCTGTGGAAATACCAAAATGGAATAATGTGATAGCGGTGTGGGGACACGGGAGGCAGGTACTTTATGCAGGGTGGTCAGACGTGACACTCCGTGAAAAGAATGATGTGCAGACCTGCCAGGAAGCATTCCGAGCAAGAAAAACTGCAAGCTTGAAATGTAGAAGCAACAGAAGAAAAAGGCCAGCTTCTCTGTAGCTAGGAGAGTAAGGGAAGGGAGCCAGGGTAGGATGATGCAGGCCTTGTAGGTCTTGGTAAGGAGTGATGGTGCTTGCAGTCAGGACACCCTGGTGTGACCGAAGCAAGGGAATGATGTGCCAAGATGCACAGTGTTAAAGGGTCCCTCCAGCTCCTGGTGGCAGGAGGGAGTGGATGGGGCAAGCGGCAATTAAGAGCTTATCCAAGAAACTCCTTCAATTCCAGACAGGAACTGCTGGTGATTTGTCCTAGAGTACTGGGTCTCAGGATGCAGAGAAGTAGAGATCCCAGCTGTATCTGGAGGCAGGGGGATTGGGGTGCTCCATGAGAGAGCTAGTATCTCATGGAGCTTGAGCTAAGAGCGGACATTACAGGAAATCCCCTGGATGAGCAGACTGAAGCAGAAAGTCTTGGGTTTAGCTCCAGACCACCCTGATGATCCAGCCAGGTGACCTCGAACAAGTCACTGTATGGCTCCTGGCCTCACTTTCCAGGGTTGAAATAAACACGTAATATCACTTCTGTTTCTAGCATTTTCCTATCGATTTTTTGATGTAATGTGTTCTACATAGCTCTTCCTTAAATAAGGTTTTGCTGAGTGCCTACTGTATACGAGCATTGTAGTCAGTGTGGGTGGATTAGTCCAACACTCAGTGTCCTCTGTGGAGCTGATAGGCTGGGAGAGGCAGCTGCTAGTAACAAATACTTGTGCAAGGAACTGTGTAATAGCTATTGTGTTTAAGAACAACTAGGGAGAGTGACGGGGGACACAGCTTGACTGGAAGTAATGGAGAGCTTCCCTAAGGAAAGGACACTTGGGCTGAGGTGTTTGGTGCGGGCACTTTTTATTGAAGGCAAATCAAAACCGTCCTAGGCTGTGTCATGTGAACTTGGACTCTGCAAGCCCCGGTCATCTTTATAGTCAGTGCTGGTGAGACAGGTGACTCCAGCCCAGGCCTGCCACAAGGGCCACGTGGCTCTGGGTACATTCTCTCTTGAGGTCAGCTAGTTCTAGTTCGGCAAAGCCAAACATTTTCCCTAGAATCCAGTGTCATCAGGGGGCATATTCTATGGCACGATGTCATGATACCCCAGAGTGAAAGAGGCATCTGGGGACACACCAGGCATCTCGTTCTCTTTCTCTTCCTCCACCTAGGGTTCTGGGAGGGAAGACCAGTGGCTGAGAATCCTGGGGCCGGATTTGGGCCATCCATTTGGAAAATAGGCACCCTTCCCCATTTCCAATTTCAAGGACCATTTCAGGAATGAGTTTCTTCAGTAAGAGGCAGAGAAAAGCATTTCAAGTTGTTCTGGTCATTTTTGGAAGTGATTACTCCCATTTCTCCATCCGTCCCCCGGTCCCCACCCAACTGTCACACAAAGACACAGAAACAAAGTCTTTACTAGGGAAGGATCTTGGGGCTAATGTCCTGTCTGCCTTAGCAGCAGGAGCCAGAAAGTGACCACACTGCTTTCTTTCTCTTTGGAGGATTCTATACAAGCTCTTACTCTGGATGGATGGGATCACCCACTGGCTGGGCCCAGGGTGTTAGAATCCCAGCAACACGGCAGAAGAAGAAAACTTTTTTTTGGGGGGGGGGGGAAGCTGAAACAAGGACGACTAGGTCTCTGTCTCCAGGGCCTGGCCCCCAGTGAATCAAGAAAAGACCACACAGCCCATATGAAGATGAGGGTGCCCTGTTCTCCAATTGATTCTCTCTACTCAGGAATGCTGAAGTCATTTTTAAAAAATCCATCGTTATGAGATATTTCCCTGACTCTGAATAAGAGCCCATGGCTTCACATGCTCCCCCTGCCCCCAGCAAGGCAGTGGGGTGCAACGGTCCAGTGAACAGATTCTGAGGCCAGAGTGCTTGAGTTCAAATTTTAAACCTTGTGACTTCAGGCAAATCATCCTCTAGGCTTAACTTTTCCACATCTCTATATAGAACTGATAAAAACACACAGATCATGGGTCAATTTTTTAAAAATTGTGATATAATCGACAGATAACATTATATTAAACATAATTTTAAAAAAAGAAAGAAAGAGTTGCAGATGGGAAGCAGGACATCTGCTGCCCCTTTTCTCTGTGACCTTGGCCAAGTCATTACATCTGAAGACCCAGGGCCTGCAAATGAAAGAATTCAATAAAACGGACTCTAAGATCCTAATTAGCATGTTATCTTTTCTCAGGAGGGCTCCTATTGGTCACCAGAAGGAAGGTAAAAGCTCCACATTACCGATGTGCTTGTCGGGGCTTCCTTTTCCCTTCCAGCACCTTCATACCACAGCACCCCCCACCCCATGCTTTCCCTAGGCCTCCCAGTATGAGGGGAGCACCTGCTCATGACATACTGAACACCGGTGGTATGAGCCACTCTGGAGACACTTGTCCTGGCTTGCTTTCTTTGCAGATGAGAAAACATAGGTCCAACGATGGGCAGGGCTCTACCCACGGTCACACAGCGGTGGTGGGTCCCAGAGCCGGGACTGGAACTTGCTTTCTCTTACGCTGTTTGCCACACTCACTGCTTCTTCTCTTCTACCCCGTAAGGAGTCGAGCACAAGGGAGGAGGGACCCTTGCATGCCTAACATGAGGAGCCTTGCTTGGAATCGAATGACTTGAGCAAAGGTAGTTGGGAGACCTGTCTAGCTTCCAACTGTAGCCCAAGCTGGCTGTGTTTTGAGTAAACTACCTAATTGCTCTGTGCCATTTCTCCACCTCAACCCCAGAAAGCTTGACTTCCGCCCACCTTACCGAACATTATACAAAAGGGCCCTAAGGGGATAAAGCCTTGTTTTAAACACAAAGCCACTCAGAGGGATGGCTCAGCCCCTGACTTCTTATGGAGGGCGTCTTGTTTGAAGCTTTATGCCCGGTTCCCAGAGTTTTGTGCTCAGCTTTGGCATTTTCTCTTCCAGTGAGCGAACAAAGCCCATTTAGAAACCCCAACCTACCCACCAGCCCCTGGGGTCTAGGCCCAACACCTGGATTTGTGTGGCCCAGAGAGGAAGGTGCCTGCTGCCAGATTCAATGGGCCCATTATGCTCAGCTAATTCCATAGCAGAACACTGTGTCTTTGAGGGCCTGGCAGCAACTAGTCCTACCTGTTTAGAGTCAGTACTTTCTGTTTGCTGGAGGGATGAAGGGAGAGAAGCACACACCACATCTCATCATCGTAAATGTCACTTCGAGTTAATTATTACCACGCACAGTAGTGCTGTAGTCAAACTCTGCACGCACCAAGTGCCCTTCCCGTGGAGGCTGGCGGGCAGCGCATAAGGGGGTCATTGTGTGCGCTGGGCGAGGGAGGGAGAGACGCAGAGGTGCCTATGGATGCCAAGTGTGGTCTCATAGCTCACACACTCAGGAGGGGGGAGGCTGGCACACTGTGCTGACATTTTCTCATTTTCCAAGACAATCTATTTACATTCACTATTGACATTGGGGTACTGTTACTGAAGGTGGAATTTGTGTCATTTGATAAAATAACCCCATCAGCCTAACCTGACATTACAGAACATCAACCAGATCCCACACAAAAACAGTCCCCATCTCTGGCCAGAACCACTTCTTTTGTAGCCAGAGCCGTCCTCCTCCTGCTGGGGAGTCGTGTGGGCCTGTCTGCAGACTGACAGTTGGAGGGAGGGTGTTTCTAAACGCCTGCAAGACTGAAGTTGATGGCTATCAAGCCCCAGCCAGCCTCTTCTGTCTGCCGGAGACAAAGCAAGAATGTTCCCCTCCTGAGGTCTCAGTTTACAGGCTTGTCACACTGGTAATGAGGCAAGGCTCGCCACCTGCACTCCTATTTAGAGGTTCCTCCCAAGACAGTCCTGACATTGCCTTTAATCAGCCCAGCTGAGACTCCACCTGTTTCCACGGCCACCTCCAGACAGAGGGGATTGCTCTAGGGCTAGAAGGCTGCGAACTTGGCCAACTTTGTGGGTCAGCAAACCAGCTGGATAATTTGGCAAGACCAAGAGGATCCTTCTCTCCTAGGAAAATAACGTCTCCCCCCAATGCCTGAAATTCCATTTTTTGTGCCAAGCATTACCCTCTCCGTTGCAATCCTCATCTTAAGTCCAAAAAACTCTGGGAGGGGTAGGAATATAAATGTTTAGCATCGAAATACATTTACCAGACAGAGAACGGTGGCATGAAAATCTTGGTTGTTGGAGGTGGGAGAGCTGCATGAGAAACGGGGGGAGGGAGTTTAAGAAGTTAAAGCACCCGGAGTGCTAAAGAGGGGGTAGAGCACCACAGGCACAATGAGAGTGTTTCCTGAGGGGCCAGAGTTATGGGTCCTTGTTTCCTCTTCCCCCTGAAAGACCAAAAAAAAATTTTTTTTTTCAAACCCATAGACTTTCATGCATACGACTTCATAATGACTATGGCGGACGCTGTTTGCCCATCCAACAAAAGCAACATTCCCCTCTCTTTAGGGGACCACCTTCCATCTTTCATGCCCATGTGGTTCAGGTGAAGCTGACTTCACCCCCACGCTTCACGCCCATCCTTTAGGCCTGGACCGCCATATCGCTGCACCCCACGGTCCCACTGGCTACCTTCACTGTTACATGGACAGGCAGGTATGTGGCCAGTGCTAAGCCACCAAAACTCAAATGTAGGGCTTTTACTGAAGCTATAGGAGAAGAAGAGCCATCTCTCTGCCGGTGGTGCTAAGCTGATGGGAAAGAAGCCCAGACCAGCTAGGGGTCTTCTTACGACGGCACGCGGGGTACCTGCCTGGGAGTGAAACCAATTCAGAGGAGTACAGAACGAAAACTCTCAGAGAGCCATGCTGCTTATGATAGCATCCAAACACCTGGCTCTAGCTATGCCTGCAGCCAGCACAAACTCAGCCTTTTCAGGTGCATGAGCCAAAACACTTCTGCTGCTTCCTTAAGCCAGTTTGAGTTTCTGATGCAACAGAGCAAGTTCTAAGTAGAACGCAGACTTTATCGGATTGCTTGCAGTGCTGCTGGCCCCCCAGCCGTTGGCAATGTTCTTCTCCACCTGATTCTGCCACATTCTAGTGAACGTGGCTCAAACCTGGGCCTTGGTGTACTCATCAGTGAACTGATTACCCAGAGCAATCATTGGACAGATGAAAAGGAGGGAAAGAGAATTACTGATATGGAAGAGCTTTGCTTCCCTTGGAAGAAACATGCTATAGAAATCCTCAGTCTTGTGTGACAAAGGTGGACGTCCCATTTTGTCCTTGAGAGGACTCTGGAGCTTTGCTACTCAGCGCGACGTCCCTGGACCAGCAGTGCGCACGTCACCGGGAACTTGTGGGAGCTGAAGAATCTCAACCTTATCCCAGACCTAGGAATCTGAATGTACGTTTTCACAAGACCCTCGGGTGACTGGTGAACATAGGAAAGGTGAGGAAGCATTGCTCAAGAGACTCCAGAAGGGCAGGGCCCCAGAAACACTTGTATCCATTTTATATGCAGGGGTCTCCTGCATAGTCTCAGCTCCCTTGATTTCAGAAAGTTTGAAAAACACCCATCGCTTCAATCTCCACATTTCACAGCGGGGTAAACTAAGGCTGAGAAATGAAATGACCTGTCCAGGGTCAGAATCAGCTGCTCAGTCAGATGAAAAGCACGGGTTCTGAAAATCTCTGTGACTTTGGCTTAGGCAAAGATTTCGCTACAACACCAAAAGCATGATCCATCAAAAAAATGATAAATGGGACTAGCTCAAAATTAAAAACTTGTCCTCTTCAAAAGATACTGTTAAGAAAAAGGAAAAGACAGTCCATACTCTGAGAGAAAATATTTGTAAAACACCTATTTGATAAAGGAATTTTATCCTTTCAAACTCAATAATAAGAAAACAATCCAGTTGAAAATGGCAAAAATATTTGAATAGATACTTCACAGAAAAAATTATATGGATGGCAAATAACCACAGAAAAAAGCTGCTCAACATCTTGAGTGACTAGGCAAGTGCAAATAAAACCACCATGAGGGGCTCCTGGGTGGCTCAGTCGGTTAGGCGTCTGCCTTCGGCTCAGGTCATGATCCCAGGGTCCTGGGATCGAGCCCCGCGTCGGGCTGCCTGCTCAGTGGGGAACCTGCTTCTCCCTCTTCCTCTGCAGCTCCCCCTGCTTGTGTTCTCTCTGTCTCTCTCTTTCTCTCAAATAATAATTAAAAAAAAAAAAAAAACACAATGAGATACCTGTACATACCTACTAGGTTGGCAAAAACAGAACAACAGACAACACCCAGTGCGGCAAAAAGAACGCAGAAACCTAAAATGTTCACACGTGGCCAGCAAGAATGCAAAAATGGAAAGGCCACTTGAGAAACAATTTGGTAGCTTCTTACAAATGTAAACATACAGAAATCATATGGCCAAGAAATTCCACCCCTAGGTGTTTATCCAAGAGAAATGAAAACTTACATTCGCGTGAAAAAAAAAAATGTATGTGTGAACATTTATGGGCGCTTTTGTCGCAATAACCACAATGTGGAAATGACCCAAATGTCTTTCCCCTGGCGCCTGGATAAGTAAACTGTGGTACATGCAGAAAATGGAATACTCCTCAGCAATAAAAAGGAATGGGAAAAAAAAAGGAAGTGGGTGAATCTCAAAAGCGTTGTGCTGGATGAAGAAAGGTAGGCTCAAGGCTATGCACTGCATGATTCTGCTCACACAGCCTTGTGGAAGAAGAAGAACTATAGGCACGAAAATCAGATCAGTGATTGCCAGAGACTGAGGTGGGGAGAGGTGATTAGAAAGTGGTCATGTTTGTCGCTAGGGCCACTGTAACAAAGTGGCACTATTGGAGTGACTTAAACAACAGAAATTTATTGTCTCGTGGGTCTGGAGGCCGCAAGTCTGCAGTCAAGGTATTGGCAGGGTTGTTCCTTCTGAGGGCTGAGAGGGAAAGACCATTCCAGGCCTCTCTCTTTGGCTTGTAGATGGCCATCTTCATGTTTACGTGGCATTCTCTGGGTGTGTATATCTCCATATTTCCCCTTTTTGTAAGGACACCAGTCCAATTGGATTGAGGCCCACACTAATGACCTTATTTGAACTTGATTACCTCTGTAAAGACTCGATTTCCAAATAAAGTCACAGTCTGAGGTGCTGGGGGTTAGGAGTTCACCGTATGAATTCTGCAGGGACACGGTTCAAACCACACTGTCCTGTCTACACTGTGTGCTCCAGGCATCTGTGAGGGGAAATAATTATTTTTCCAGAAGCCCCAGTTGCTTTCAGCTTTACAGAAAAGGCTATTTTTCTGCTATGTGTATCTATCTATATGCAACGTTCTAGCAAAGCATAAAGATCCCATCACATTGAATGGCCCGTTTAATGAATTGCCCTTGTGGAGTGGGATGAAGCAATACAAAGTGAGGGTTGGCTGGGACTTGCCAAGGTTAGCGGGAGCTGGGCTCCACCACCAGTAGGGAGAAGCTGCACATTTTGCCCACAAGCCTCTGGAGTCTCAGCCCCCACCTGAGGCCACTCAGAGGCCACCTGCGGGAGAGCGAGACAGGAGATCAGACATCTGGATACATGGCAGAAGGGAGAAGGTGGCCTCCTTTCACAGGAGGGGCAGGGGTGAGGGCCTGGCACCACACAGTTCACGGGCGGGATAGGGGGCTATGCGTAGGTTAGAGGCATGCACACCTTGTTTCACGAAGGAGGACAAATATTCAAAGAGGTGAGAGCTAACAAACCTTGGAGCCCTTCCCACACCCATCTCTGGCAGCGGCCCCTGCCCCTATGCATTGTCTGTCTTATTCTGACTTGTAGCTTCTGTGTGCGCGCGTGTATGTGTGTGTAAAACCTAAGTCACCATGTACAGGGATGCCTGGAGAAGAGAAGCCATGTTTCTGGAAGGATCTAGAGCGCAGTACAGCCTATGCCAATTCCCCAGCCCCCAGCTTTCAGGGAAGGTGTTCTCTCTGTAGACAGCTCCTTCTGAACACCCCGACTTTGTCAGTCTACACAGGGACAGTGGGACTGAGCCTGGGAACCGGGGCCAACTGGGGCCGACAGGGAGCCAGCTCTAAAGAAGGGAACTCGGAGCCAATCTTCTCAAGGGGCTCAACCAGGACCCCCCAAGATGTGGCCGAGCCAGGTGAAGGGACATGGAGCTACATGGCGGTGCCCAGGGCGAGCCTGCGGCGGGCACGCTGGCGGGCGGCCGGGCCAGGCCTCCTGAGGGTCTGACAGCCTGGCTTGTTCTTTCCGGTTACCTGTCACAAGTGAGCTCGCTGTTTTGCTAACCTTCTCAGCCTGCACATTTTTGGGGCTGCTCTGTCTAGCTCCTCTTGGGTCTGGCCCCACTCTTTTGTCTCTTCGTGTTTTTATTGCAGGTGCTTTATCTTTTTAATCTCCTGAATTTTATTTCCCCTAATTCCACTTCCTAAGTGGAAGCCAAAAACCCTTCCATTTCTCTGGGCTTAGTTTTCTTGTCCATAAAGTGGGGGTAGGGGAAGGGCGTTTCTTTCCATTAGTTCTGTGTTCAAAGAGCAGGAGGTTTGGACTCAGAGGGTCTGAGTTTTCAAGGTTTTTCCCCCCACATATTTATAGATTATTAGGGACCACGTGCCACACTCTCTTCCTCACTGAGACTTCAGCACAACCCTTCAGGGTGGTATCGTTACCCCCACTTTACATATGAGGTAACTGAGCCACAGAACTTAACCAGACTCCCCCATATCCCATAGCCGGTCTGAGGCGGCAGACAGGCGGCTTTTGAGCACCGGGGTTCATACTCTTTCTCCCCGCAGCTTTACTGAGGTGTGATTGACATGTAACATTGTGTAAGTGTAAGGTGCACAATGGGATGGTTTGATGCGGGTGTATACTGTATACACACTGTGTGTATGCTGTGAAATGGTCACCACAATAAGGTCAGTTGGCATCCCTCACCTCACTTGGTTACGTGTGTGTGTGTGTGTGTGTGTGTGTGCGTGCGGTGAAAAAGTCTACTCACTTAGCAGCTTTCAATCCAGTATTGTTAACTATCATCACCGCGCCGGGCATCGAAGAGCTATCCACACCCCCAGGTTCATTGCAGCATTGTTTCCAAGAGCCGAGACATGGAAACACCCTGAGTGTCCATCCAGGAATGTGAATGGATAAAGGAAATGTGAGGGGCGCCTGGGTGGCTCAGGTCATGATCCCAGGGTCCTGGGATCAAGCCCCGCGTCGGGCTCCCTGCTCGGCGGGAAGCCTGCTTCTCCCTCTCCCGCTCCCCCTGCTTGTGTTCCCTCTCTCGCTGTGTCTCTCTCTGTCCAATAAATAAATAAAATCTTTTTTTTAAAAAAAGGAAACGTGATATATAATGGAATGGAGTATAGGGATATAATGGAATATTACTCGGCCATATAAAGGAAGGAAATCCTGTCATTTGGGACAACATGATTGGAACTTGAGGGCATTATGCTAAGTGGAATAAGTCAGATAAAGACAAATACTGTAAGACCTCACATGTGGAATCTAAAAAGTCCGGACTCGGGCACCTGGGTGGCTTAGTTGTTAAGCGTCTGCCTTCGGCTCAGGTCACGATCCCAGGGTCCTGGGATCGAGCCCCGCATCGGGCTCCCTGCTGGGCGGGAAGCCTGCTTCTCCCTCTCCCACTCCCCCTGCTTGTGTTCCTGTTCTCACTGTCTCTCTCTGTCATATAAATAAATAAAATCTTAAAAAAAATAAAAATAAAATAAATAAGATAAAAAGTCCAGACTCATGGAAACAGAGCGGGTTGCCAGATGCAGGGGTGGGGGTGGGGGTGGGGAAATGGAGGTCAACAGTATAAGTTGCAGGGTTCATACTCTTAACCAGCCCAGTATTTCCAGACCAGTTACACGTCTCTTTTGCTGTGTGGCCGCTGAAGCATCGTTTGGACTCTCTGGGCTGGACTTTTCTCATTTGGCAGAGAGAGACGTTTGCAGGGTTCCTGTCAGAAATACTGAGTGGCCATGTGTGCAAGCCCTTTAGTGGTTAAAGTGCCCACGGTGTTCGCCTTCCACAAGCGCTCTCTGCCCATGCTTACCTGTTCTCTTTCCTTGTCTCCATGTTCGCAGCTTTCTGGGTGATGACGCTACCCTTCCCTGAGCATTCTACGCAAGAAGAGCTAAATGTTTGGAGCTCTAATTACACACCAGCACTGGGCATGCTTTGTTTTCTCTGCCTTTCGTTTAACCTCACAACAAACCTGGGAGGCAGGTGCTACAATTCTCTTCATTCCACAGGTGAAGCTGAGGCACAGAGAGGTTGAGTAACTTGCCTAAGGTCATGCAGAGAGTTGGTGGAGCCGGCACTCAGAATGAGACCTGTCTGACCCATCCTATTACCCAACAATGCTGTAGCACCAAGATGAGGGTGAGGGCAGGGGGGAGGACTGTGGCTGGAATTGGAGGCATCTTATAAGCTCTGCCCATAAGCAAGGACAAGGATTTAAGTTGGGGAAAAAATTCTCACTTACTTTACTTTTTAATAATCGACCCTGTCACCTTTTTCTGTTCACTCATGCTATCGGTCAAGAAGTAGACGTCTCTAAATGTCCAGACACCAGACAGGCGACTCTTACATGAGATTCTGGATGTGAGCATCCAGATGAGTAAGGATGGAGAAAAGAAAACAAGGTAAGTGATTGCTCATAGCCTTTGGTCTGTTTCTGAGTTAAAAACAAGATTGAAAATACTGCTGCTACTGGATTTAGATGTCAGCTCTTCACTTTCAAATCCCTGCTTCGCACTTAGCATTGCCCTGGGCAAAGACAAGGTCCTTAATCAATTGTTCTGGGTGGCTGAATTTTTCTAGCCCTTCTTTCCACCTGCTACTGAGGATCTGAGTTACCTCCATTCTGGAAAGGGAGAAGGCAGAGCCAGGGGGAATGGCCTAAGATGAGCGGTGTGGTGGGCTCGGCTGGGATCCCAGACCCGTGATGCCAGGGAGCACGGGGTGGGAGGGAGTTCCCAGAGCTGAGCAGAAAGAGTCAGGGCCTCTCTCAGGAAAGGCCGCCGCCCCCCCTCTCCCCGCCCCCAAGACATAAGATGGATAAGTCTTGCATCAATACCTGGCCAGTCTGCCCTCGGAGGTGCCTCTCCAACCCCCATCATCTTCTGACTTCCCGACACTCCTTCCCTGACTATTCCCATGAGGCCTTGCTCCCTATTAACTAATTTCTGCTAAGATGTTTATCTGTGACTTGCCTTACATGGACTAGCTACCTGACTGTATTTGAATTCTAATAGAAGATCTTTGGAGATCCAGGAGACAATCATCAAATTACAGTCTCTCAGAAGGGAGGGGCTGAGCCATCACCTAATCCAGAGGTTACAAACTCTCAAGTCTGGGGCAGGCTGGTAAATGCAGATGCCCCAAGCAGGCTCATGACCTTAGGGAGTGGTGACCGACTGTCTGTCGCAGCAAGGAGAACCAGGTGCCCCTCTAAAGACATTCAAATTCCAGCATTTGAAAACACTCTCCAGGCAAAAAAGCAGACACAGCAACAAAGTAAACTAAGCAAATATGAATAGCTACACCTTAAATGTGATGTGGTATCCTGGCTTGGATCCTGGAACAGAAAAAAAGGGCATTTGTGGGAAAACCAGTGAAATGCCAATAAAGTCTGTAGTTTAGCTCAGAGTAATGCACCGACGTTAATTCCTTAGTTGGCAAGTGCACCGCGATTGTGTGAGATGTTACTATTAGAGGGAGTTGGGTCAAGGGTACATGGGAACTCTCTGTCCTATCTTTGCAACTTTTTTGGTAAATTAAAATTATTCCAAAATGATAAGTTTATTTTAAAAAACCAGCTACATCCATAGATGCGATCTATGATTACAGCAGCTGTCACGCATTCACAAAGGAGGCTAACTGTGTCTAAGAGTTTTATAGATTGTTGCACAATTCTATCAGAATCATCCTTTCGATAATAAAATTGTTGTCCTCCTTTTATCGATGAGGAATCTAAGGCACAGGCAGGTTAAGTATCTTGCCCAAGGTCACACAGCTCTACCATGAGGTAGAGCCAGGCTTCTAATCCGATGCACAGTATTTTTCTCCCTAACCAGCCCACCTATCAAGATCAGAGGCTCACGAACATCAACTTGTGACCAGGGGGCAGGGCGGGACTGTAGGGAGGTGAGCGAGACACCTCCTCGGTGCAAAATTGAAGGAGTTCTACTACCTCATACCCATTAGGATGGCTACTATTTAAAAAAGAAGAAAAAAGAGGGGCGCCTGGGTGGCTCAGATGGGGAAGCGTCTGCCATTGGTTCAGGTCATGATCCTAGCGTCCTGGGATCGATTCCTGCGTCTGGCTCCCTGCTCAGCGGGGAGTCTGCCTCTCCCCCCTGCTGGTTCTCTCTCTCTGTCAAATAAATAAATAAAAACTTTGAAAAAAAAAAAAAGAGAAAAGGAAAAAAGAAAGGAACAAGTGTCGGCAAGGATGAGGAGAAACTGGAACCCTTGTGCACTGTGGGTGGGCATGTAAGGTGGTACAGCTGCTGTGGAAAATAGTGTGAAGGCTTCTCAAGAAATTAACGATAGAATCACCACACGATCCAGCGATTCCTCTGCTGGCTAGCTACCAAAAAGAATCGAAAGCAGGGTCTCAAACAGATATTTGTACACCCACGTTTATAGAGGCGTTATTCTCAAAAGCTAAAAGGTAGAAGCAACCCCAGTCCCCACGGATGGATACACGGAAAAGCAAACGTGGTACACACACACACACACACACACACGGTGGAGAATTATTCGGCTTGAAAAGGAAAGAGGTTCTCACACAGGCTACAACATGGATGAACCTTGAGGACATCATGTCAAGTGAAATAAGCCACTCACAAACAGAAATACTAGAGGATTCCACTTAGTAAGGTATCTAGAGTTGTCACGGTTATAAAGACAGGAAGTGAACGCTGGCTGCCAAGGCCTGCGGGGAGGAGGGGATGGGGAGTTGCTGTTTAATGGGTACAGAGTGTTTCAGTTTGGGAAGATGGAGACTTCTGGAAATGGGTTCTACTGTTGGCTCCACAACAGTGTGAATGCACTTAATGTCACTTAACTGTACATTTAAGCTTACACTTACACTTCCCAATACTTAAGACAGTCAATTTTATGTTATGTCTATTTTGCCACAATTTAAAATATAGTAATTTAAGGGGCACTAAAAACCTTGGTCATCAAGATAATATTCTAATGCAATATTTTAAAAAATAAAAATTAGTGCAAAAAAAGAGTCCAAAAGGAAAACACACCAACATTTTAAATTAAGACAGGATCAGGGGCAGTGTTGTATCAAACTACCCTGGAATCTGCCTCAGGAGGAAAAATCAGCAGCACAGATGCCGAAGGACACACTCCCTCGAGAGCTCGTGGGAATCTTAAGGGTAGATGGGCCATGGAGTTCCCCGATATTGAAATACTGAAATATTGAAAAAGCTCCTAGATGATTCTGATATTCAGCATTCTCTGCCCCATCCCACCCACCCCACCCCCCCAAAAAAAGGAAAAGAAAAATTTCAGCATGTATTGGAGAAAACTGAGGTCCAACGCGGTTAACTTGGACTTACTGGAGGTCACAGCTAGTTAGCAGATGAATTCCTGGTGGAACGCCTGGTTGCTCAATGACCTGGTTGCTCAAGGATGCCTCTGGGAGCTGGATGCCCTGGTGTCCCATTCCGGGGCAGTTCCGCCTCAGGGGCCCTGTGACTCAGCTTTGAGGTGCCCTTTTGGACACCAAGACTGCACATCTGTGGCCTGAGCTTTTGGGCAGTTTACCCACCTTCCAGCCCCAGGCTGATTTTAAAATGTGCTTCAGACCTAACCTCCCAGCACCCGGCTGCCCTTTGCCAACTCTCCTGGGAAGTCACAGATGGGGAGGCCTCAGACAAGTTTGTGCAGCAACACCTGGGGTTTAGGTGTCGCCATTAGCAATGCAAATGCAGGGGAGTGTCAGCTGATTTATTAAATGGAGCCCTTGGAACATCCTCATGCCCTACTTGGGTTCATCTGTCATCCCCTCGGCAGCCCTGGGAGCTGGGTGGATGGACTGCATGTGCTAACCCAGCTCCATTAATTTCGTCTCAGGGCTCCAGATTTATGGAGGCTTTTTTCTTTTGGGATCCCAATGATTAGAGTCAGGAGATCCTGTCACGAACCCGGTAGGCTCCCACCCTCTCTCTGCATCTTTTCTTTACCGGGGAGGAGACCATTCATTTCTTTCTTTCTCAGCCCACAGGGTCTGGCCCTGCCTGCTTCTCCGAGGGCATGGGCAGCCCCTCCAGCTGCACTGCCCCCCACCCTGGGCCTTTGTGGTTCCTTCTTGCCGACACACCTTGCCCTGCCCTTTTCCATTCCCCAAGCCCCCGGCCTCTTCCCGTTGTTCAGTGGATCTCAGCTGGGGGTGATTTGGCCCCGCAGGAGACATCTGGCAATGTCTGGAGACACTTGGATTGTCCCAGCTGGGCCGTTAGGGTGGTGTTATTGGCATCTAGTGCGTAGAGGGCAAGGCTGCTACAGATGGTACGGTGCCCAGGACGGCCCCTCCCCCTGCACTGAGACAAAGAATTAACTGGCCCCAAATGTCAATATACTGAGGTTGACAAACCCTGCCCCAGTTCACCAGACCCACTAGCTGTAGCTCAAGCATCACTTCCTCCCCCGGGGAAGCCATCCCTATGGAACTTTGTTGCCGTCTTCACTCCCCACCCCCACCAGATGCAGACCAGACTCTGCCATTTTCAGGGCATGCCCCTTCCTCCTTTAGAGTACTTATCTTAACTGGTCATTATTTTTCTGTGCTCCTGTTTGATTATGTTCATCCCTGTGCTCTAAGCTGCACAAGGTCAGGGACATTGTCTGTTCTCACTCACCTGAGTATCCCCTGAGCAGAGCAAGTTGCTTGATGCATAGTAAGTCCTATTAGATTTATTGATGAATCAATGGATACACCCTACTTCTATACTCCCCATGGAGGACTCACCAGGTTCAAGGCACCCCGGGACTGTTGGACGGAAATAGTTCGGAAAGGGCTCAACTGGTGTATACTGCTGGGAGTTGGGTGTGGGGGGTATGGGGATGAAGGGCTCTGATCAAGTCTCTCCCTCCCACTCCATTTCCCCCTCCCTCTCATACCTCCCCTCCATCCTCCTCACCCTCCCCTTCTCCCTTTTCCCATCCTTACCCCTCTCTCTTCTCTCTCTCCTTCCCTCTCCCCTCTCTCCATTCCTCTCCCTTTTTCTCTCCCTCTATCCTTCCCTTTTTCCTTCCCAATAAACCAAATGGTTGTTGAGCACTTACTGAATACCAGGGATGATTAGGTATCAAGTATATGGTAACGAACAGGACAGACACAGAACTCAACTTCATTGACTGTCAGTCTATTGAGAAGATAGTCATGAAACAAGTTATCACACGTGTGATAAATAAATAAATAAATAAAGGGGAAGGAAATGGGGTTATGAGCAACAAGGCCAGGGGGATCTTAAGCAGGACAGGGAACAGCCAAAACTGATTTGATTTGGACTTCTGTTATGATTAGATTTTAGTTAACACAGAGTCTGGGTTTGGAGCCTGGCTCTCAAGGTTCAGATACCAGTTCTACTGCTCACTATGTGAAATTGAGCAAACTAGTTAATTTGCCTCATTCCTGTTTCTTCATCTATAAACTAAGAATAATATGACACTTACTTCATGGAATTATTGTGACGATTAAATGAACTAATGCATGTAAAGTGCTTAGGACAGTGTCAGACATGGTAAGCACTCAACAGACGTTACTCAATTTCATTAACCTGCATGTTTTTTTCATCCCCCCAGGGAAATAGAGGACTTTGGTTTTTGAAATTATTGCGGAGCCCCTTGTATCAGTTAAGATTAGACTTGACTGTGAGTAACAAAAGACCTGAAGTAAGAGGTAGAAGTTTATTTCCCTTTTGTGGTATGCATTGCCAGCTAGTGTGGCAACTCCACAGTCTTCAAAGTCCAAGAATTCTAGGTTATTGCTCTGTTACCTTCAACATGAAGATCCTACCTCGTGGCCCAGGCATAGCTGCTCTAGCCCCAGCCATCACATCTACATTCTAAGCCAGTTGGAAGGAGGAGGACACACCCTCTACCTAAAAGAACATTTCATGGTAGTTGCACACTTGCTTCTGCATCCATCCTTTGGGCCAGAACTTAGTCTCATGGTCAGGCTTATCTCCAAGGGAGGTGGGAAATATAGTCTTTATTCAAGGTAGCTGCATGTTCAACTGAAATGTGACGGGGAATCTATTGCTTAGGAAGAAGGAGAAAAGGAAATATCCCTTCCCTGAGGACAGTTAGCCATCTTTACCAATTGTCCTGACTTTGCTCTTAACATTGGAAGGGCAGGAAGGCACAGCCCGGTACCCAAAGTATTTCACTGATAACTAATGGTGAATCCAGAAGGACATATAGAACTCTTCTCTCCTTTGGCCTGAAGCTGTCCCTCAGAGTCCGCCTTTGGATTGAAATCTGGAATGGATTCTGACTGAGCCACCTGTTGAAGGGTTTCTCTCCTGGTGCCTTAGGGAACCACTGTCTTCTGGGCAGTCTCTTAATCATACAGCCCCCCTGGGTCCTGGACCCCTTAAACTCACCTACTCTCTTCCTCATTCCGCCTTTTCCCTTCCTTGGCCTTTAAGTCGGGTTGTTCAGCCACTCTTTATCATTAGGTTTTTAGTCTTGTGGTCATTTTCCCTGGTTGGAGGTAGAAAGCCTTAGGATGGCCATACTCCGGAGAGGAGGGTGCGAGGGAAACCAGACCCCAAAGGCCAGCCTCTGCCAGAATTCCTCAGATGCAGATGTGCCAGTTGCATGGGGGTTGCCTCCTTTAGCCCCTCTTGTTGTCCTGCAAGGCCATCTCAGGCTCTTCTCCACCTCGGGGTACTTTAGACAAAAGCCCCCTCTTATTAGCCTGTCCTGGTGTGTGCCTGCCCCAGAAGGACATGGTGGGTTCTCAGCTGTTCCAGAACAGGTTCCCCACTGCCCCTCAGGGACCACTAAGGATTGCAGCTCCGAGTTGAACATACAGCACTATGGAACCCTCAGGATCAATAGACTTTGCTCTTTATCAAGGCCCAGACAACTGCCTAGCCCCGCCAACTCTCGTGTGACCTTTTACACTCAGAGAGGTTGAGTAACTCCCAGAAAGGTAGAGATCTTGAAAGTGGTGGAGCCAGGGCTAGAATTCTGTTCTGATTCCCAGACTTTGTTCTTTGTGCTGTAAGAGTTGCCTCTCACTTCAATGTATATGATTAGTCAATGGTGTGGGGTGGGGGGAGTGAAGAATCAACAAAATTAATGGAACAAGTATTTACTGAGCCTCTACTAAGTGCCAGGCACTGGGGACACAAAAATGAATAAGACACAGCCCTTCAAGAAACTGTTTATGAGGAGTAAGACCCTACTCTGTGCATAAGCATGTCAGTAAAAAACTAGCCATTAGCCAGTCCTCCGTCTATGATCTAGCTTCCTCCTGAGAGTTTCTAAAGCATTTTGGTTTTTTTTCTAGGTTTTTAAAATTTTTATTTATTTTATTTTAATTTTTTATTAACATATAATGTATTATTTGTTTCAGGGGTACAGGTCTGTGATTCATCAGTCTTTCGCAATTCACAGTGCTCACCATAGTACATACCCTCCCCAATGTCCATCACCCCAGCTACCCCATCCTTCCCACCCTCCTTCACTCCAGCAACCCTCAGTTTGTTTCCTGAGATTAAGAGTCTCTTATGGTTTGTCTCCCTCTCTGGTTTCATCTTGTTTCATTTTTCCCTCCCTTTCCCTATGATCCTCTGTCTTGTTTCTCAAATTCCTCATATCAGTGAGATCATATGATACTTGTCTTTCTCTGACTGACTTATTTCGCTTAGCATAATACCCTCTAGTTTCATCCATGTCGTTGCAAATGGCAAGATTTCATTTTTTTGATAGCTGCATAATATTCAATTGTGTATATATATATATATATATATATATATATATATACACACCGCATCTTCTTTATCTACACATCTGTTGACGGACATCTAGGCTCTTTCCATAGTTTGGCTATTGTGGACATTGTCTAAAGCATTTTCTTTAGGTGATTGTCTGTCTATGAAAAGCACCCAAAATAAAGTCAACTGCATAGAACCAGTGACTAGTTCATGCGTTCTCGGACATTTCAAAGAATCGTCTCTGAGCTCTGGAAAATGCAGGACGCCCATTTAGGTAGAAGAACCTCAGATCCAACTGAATGTGTGTTCATGTGGCATGACTATAATGAATATATTTTAAAATTGTTCTTACATTTTGTAATTATAAATTCATATATGCTTATTGTAGAGAGGTTGAAAAATACAGAAGACAATAAAGAAAAATATATAAATGATTTATACTCATAGTTAATGGTTTAGTGTAACATTCTCAAAGTGTGCCACAGAGTCCAAATTCTTTTCATAATAATTCCAAACCACTATTTGTTTGGTTTATTCTTACTCTCTCATGAGTGTACAGCAGAGTTTTCCAGGAGGCACATAATGCATGATGATATCCTTACTCAGAACTGCACAGTTCCTGTGCTTGTGCAGAACTTTGTTTTTCCATTTTCTAATGTTAATTTTGAAATTAAGTATAATAACTATGTATAATTATAACTCACATGAACAACAGCTGTCTGTGATCCTCAATAATTTCCAAGAGCATAAAGGAGTCCTGAGCACAAAATGTTGATGGTTTAACGGTTTACTTTTTCCAGTCTTTGGCCTATGGGTATGGCTAATCATAACAAATTGGCACCACGTCATAGGTATAGTTTGTATCCTACTTTTTCAATTAGTTAATATATTATATATAAATATTTATATAAGCATTAACATATCTTTATGTTGTATCTCCTCAACAATAATAATAGCACTGCCATGAGCTGGGCCCTGTTCTAAGTACTGCACATAGCAACTTTTTGAGATAGGAACTATGATAATTTTTCCATTTTAAGAAAATTAATTAATGTTAATTAACTCACCCAGGGTTATAAAGTTAGGGAAAGACAGAATTGGAACTGGAATCCACACCTAGGTAAACCTAAAGCACAGTATTCAATTGTTGGGATGTTCCAGCATTTATAAATTCATTTTATAATTTTTTAACATTTAAGATTTCAATTTTTCACTGACATAAAATAATACTAGATGAGTACCTGTGAACACATAGCTTTGTTGGGATCTCTGATTATTTCCTTGTAATCAGTTCTTGGAAGTGAACTTATTGGGTCGAGGGAGATACCAATTTTTTCACAGTTTTGAAACATATTGCCAAATTATGTTCCCAAAAGTCGATACCCATTCACACGTCCACCCCAAATACTTGAAGACTGCCTTTCTCACTTCATCCTCACTAATAGTTTTGCAAACATGATAGGCAGAGGAAAGAGAGCGCCTTGCTTTAATCTCGAGGGAAGCTGAACACCATTTAAAATCTGTTTTGGCCATTTAAATTTATTCTAGTATAAATTGTTCATTTTTTATGATCTATTTTTATCTAATGAGATGAACCTGATTTTTATCCACACATTCCTGAGCTTATGCCTCAAAGTGAGTGTTGCCAACATTAATCATCACTCAGAGACTTGATCTGATAATAACACCACTTGATAAAAAATATCCAGAACTCCCTTATGGGACGTGCATGCAAAGTCATTATAAGCCACAGAGGAAAGAGGAAATTCCTCGTAGAAAGCATTATCACTTTTTAAAAAATTTTATTTGTTGTTGTTTTAGCCCACAACACTATATATTGCTTACTAAGCTTATTTACCAAGTTGGAGCCAAACAACTTTTTGGCTGTCTGCTAATATCAAGTCTTCTCTCAGAAGACTAGGAGTTATTACAGAAGTTATGTGTAGTGGAAACTGTTGGTCTTGTCTAATTTCCCTTCACCCGGCTGGTGCGCCCGTCTCCCAGGTGCTGTGAGCAATGCTGCTAATATCCAACAGCTGCCCCTGCCTCAGAGCATTCCCTGCGAACAAGAGTAGCTAAGCCCATAGGTTAGACACCCCCTCGTCCCCTAGAGACAGCCAGTAGGCAATGACTGACATGGAAATACGATAGGCTGACATCTTTGCCTCAAGGGAGACCCAGCCATGTGGTGCAGTTTGTGCTCCAGAACTTTCTGTGGGACCAGACAGACGCTAGTCTTTAGCTGAGACCACATCCATACATGGCTTTTTCTTTTCTCCTACTCTGCTTCCCTCATTTCTTTTCTCCTGAGAGCATTTTTTTCAATAAATTACTTTCATGGGAATCCCCACCTTAAGCTCTGCTTTCAGGGAGGTTTACTTATGACCGTCGGTACCAATAATGGTCATAGGAAAGAGACTCTAAAAATGGGGACCTAGAAGTGAATCACTCACTGACTGGATGAGAGCAAAGAACCTCCCTGGCAGTAGGCATGAGTATTGATAGCCTCTGACATGCTATAGCTACCAGGGGCTAAGAATTCCACTTACGGTGAGCTGGGGGCTGCATTAGTCAGTGCAATGTCTCTGGCATCGGAGAGGTATGGAGCAAAGAGTAAATCTGAGATTGTAGAGTTAGAGGACTGGTGCTAAGTGCCATTGATTCACTGAAGAGAGGAAATGCAAGTATTAAATATAAGTCAGCGATTCAAAGCTGAGAGCCTTTTGCAGCCAGAGGGCAGGTGGAGCTGAAGAGGAAGCCCAGAACTTAACTGTAAGGATAGCAGGGCTTCAGAGCAGATGGAATTCAGAGTTTAGGTGAATGTCCTATGCCAAAGACGGGACCCTGATAGGAAAAGAGTAGGACCCTAAGACTTGGAATACAGATATCTGAGGACATGCACTTGATAACCTTGAACCCCCTTGGCATGCATAAATGGCCCCACATCCCCTTGTCAGAAGATAGATTCCCCCTTCCTTTTTTTTTTTTTTTTTTTGAAGGTAATACTGAGCCTCAAATGAGGCTAGAGCCTTATAAAGTAATACTGGCCCTTCTTAAGGTCATCTACCACCTGCTCCCTCCTGGCCTCCAGACCTATAATTAGGGTCGAATCTCAGCAAATGCCACCAGAAGTGCCAAGCCTGCAAAGAAGGGAGAGGAGTTATATGCCAAAGATGGTTCAAGAACTGGTTACTGTGTACAACAGGAATTGGGTGGGCATGCCTAGGAGTGGGTCACGAGGATGCTGGGAGGTGGGAGCATAAAGGAACGTAAATATGGGTTAAGGGCCTCAGGAGACATGTTTAAGATATGGCTGTGGGAGTTGTTAGTATCTTAGAATAAGTGATAGATTGCATTAAATGAGATAGAGAGGCCAGACTGCCTGGTAGACTGTGGGGAAGAGATGCAAATTCTCAGAGAACTAAGCATGCTAGACTAGGTCATCTACATGGGACTGAAAATCACAAAGTTGACTTTGTTCTTCCATTTACCAACATGAAAAGGAGTGCATTGGGAGGGGCTGAGGGAGGTACCAGTACTATTGAGAAGCTCTGTAGAGGCCAAAACCAGGTTCCCTAGTAGCAATGATAATAATGGTGTCCCAGAAAAGCAGAGGCCAGATGGTAACACTTAACTATCAGAAGCCAGGGTCAATGTAATTCCTGCAATGGGCAGCAACATTGGAATGGCGCCCAGGGAGGTCAACCTGAAGTTATCTGTGAAGGTGGCTAATAGGTCATGTTGTCCCTAGAGCCAAGATAGATTATAGCCAGTAAGAACATTTACTTAACAGGTGAAGTTGAAAGAGATCAAGAATGGATGAACAGAAGCCTAGGGTCAAACCTTCCAAAAGAAAACCAGGGTTTCTTGCCCACACTGCAGACTTCCGTCAATTCTCAGATCCAGAACCCACTGATTGCACAAGGGGTTGGGGTCCCCATGTGAGAAGGTATGGAAGCAGTGATTCACCAGGTCCTTCTCCAAAAAGACCTGTAGGTCTTTTTTTTTTTTTCCTTAAGATTTTATTGATTTGTCAGAGAGACAGAGAGACAGAGAGACAGAACACAAGCAGGGGGAGTGGCAGGCAGAGGGAGAGGGAGAAGCAGGCTCCCTATAGGGAGCCCGATATGGGACTCGATCCCTGGACCCCGGGATCATAACCTGAGCCGAAGGCAGACGCTTAACCGACTGAGCCACCCAGGCGCCCCAAAGACCTGTAGGTCTTTACACAGGTAATTATACACTGGGGAAAGGGAAATATCTAGTTCTTTCAAGTGTGTTGGATACAAGTTCAGAGGTGATCCTGATACTAGAGAACCCAAAGTGTCATCAGGACCCCTTTTAGAGTAGAGACATATGCAGGCCAGGTAATAAGTTGAGCCCCGACCCAGGTTTGTCTCATAGTTGATAAACTGAGTCCATGAATCCACCCAGTGGTCATTTCCCCAGCTCCCAAATGTATACATGGAATGGACATTCTTAGCAATTTACAGAATATTTATACTCGTTCTTTGACCTATAGAGTAAAAGCAATTGTATTAGGAAAGGCCATGTGTCAGTCTCCCCAAACCATACCCTTTGGTGAATTTTGTATATCCAGACACTCTGCCTCGTAGGGGGAAAGGCAGATTGCTGCCACCCTCAAAGACATAAAGGATGTAGGGGTGGTAGTTCCCATTATGTCCTCATTGAATTTACCGGTCTGGCCCTTGAAAAACTGAATCATGGGGTATAACTGTGTACTGCTGAAAACTGAGAATACCCCCTACTTCAGCTGTTTTTCACTAGAGCAGATTAACACATCCTCATGTGTATGGTAGTCAACTATGACCTGGCAAATATGTGGTCTTAAATACCCATCAGAAAGGAGGATCAGAAGCAGTTGACATGTATATGTGATGAACGACAATACCCATTCAGAGTTTTATCTTAAGACCACATTCACCTTCCTCCTCTCTGTCCCAATGCAGTCCAAAGCGTTGTGGACCATCTGATGATTTTGCAGAACATCACCTCTGTCCACTCTATGGACAGCATCATATTAACCAAACCCGATGAGAGGTGACAAGTTCTTTGGATAAGTTGGCAAGATATGTGTGCTCTAATAATTCAGGGACTTGCTACATTGGTGAAGTTTTTAGGGATCCAGTGATTTGGATACGATATAAAATCCACGTTGGACTATCCTATCTAAGGCAAAGGTCAAGTTTTTGTGTTTTGTACCTTATACGACAAAGAAAGCGTCATAGTGCTTGATAGGCCTCTTTGGGTTTAGGAGGCAGCATATTCCACACTGGAATAGTGGGCCATTTATTGGGTGACACAGAAGCATTTCATGGGGATTGACTGAACAAGATATTTATGTTATAGAACACATAGCATAAATCAATAAATCTCTAACACTGTATTTCCCATCTCAGGTTCTCCTTCTAAGGAACCCAACACGAGACAGCTTCTTCCAAAGAGACCAAGTTGTCCAGGGCCAGAAGATGGAAACCTAGCTCTTGGTTCTATAGACTTTTCTCCTGACTGAATGGTCTAGGCATGTTTTCTGCCTCTCTAGGCCTCCATGTTCTTGTACACAAAGTGTGGGGTTTGTGTTAGTTCAGCGTTTTTTCAGCTTCTGCCATCAGATAACAGATAAGATTTATGGGCATGACACACTCCCACGGGTGTGTCTCTGGGTGCCAGTAAGAGAAGCTACGGTTATGGGCAATTCCCAGCAGGCTGGCTGTAACTCCATCCCATTGCTCCCACTCAGAAAAGAATATTGGAATGCAATGCAGTGAAAGGGGGGTAAGATGGTAGGAATAACCTTGGCACCGTTCCAGTTCGGTTTTTGAAACATCGGTCACAATCTATAATACTATCGTTGTGTTTTAAAAATTTCACAATGTCTTGGGGCGCCTGGGTGGCTCAGTCGTTAAGCGTCTGCCTTCGGCTCAGGTCATGATCCCAGGGTCCTGGGATCGAGTCCCACATCGGGCTCCCTCCTCGGCGAGAAGCCTGCTCTCCCTCTCCCACTCCCGCTGCTTGTGTTCCTGCTCTCGCTATCTCTGTCTCTGTCAAATAAATAAATAAAATCTTTAAAAAAAAAAAAAATTTCACAATGTCTTGACAACATGGTTCAGAACTGGTGGCTTCGAACGCTCTTTAAGATTACTTTCCACCTCCGAATTTTTAAATTCTGAGAATGGATCCCCCACAAAAGGAGTTCCAAAGCCTTTCTATAGTATCAAGTGTCACTGTGATACTTGAAGCAAGAGCACTCCTTTGTACACATAAGTTTGAATGTAAGTTGCATGTGTATTTGATACAACCTCACCTATCATGGCTCCTATATATGGAGTCATTCACCCCATATTAATTGATTGCCTACTCTTGTGCTATTTCTAAGATTTTAGAAGGGTAGGTTGGGAGGAGTTGTTTAAAATTCACTCCCTCTGTGGGGACTCACTGAATTCATCTCGAACAGTACAGTTTAATGAGAAAGAAAGGGGTTCTGTGGCCAGAGAATTCTAGGTCAGTTAAAATTTCTTTACCACAGGGGTGCCTGGGTGGCTCAGTTGGTTGAGCGTCTGGTTTCAGCTCAGGTCATGATCCCAGGGTCCTGGGGTTGAGCCCCACGTCAGGCTCCCGGCTCAGCGGGGATCCTGCTTCTCCCTTTCCCTCTACTGCCCCCCCCACTTGTGCGCTCTCATTCTCTCTCTCTGTGTCAAATAAATAAATAAAATTAAAAAAAGATTTCTTTACCACAGTCCTTCTCCAGTCCTTTAGTCCACTCTGTTACTATGCCTTGTGAATCTCCAGGGGAGAAATTTAGTCTGCAGTGTTTGCCAAAGATTTTGAACATGGAACTCCATAGAATAAACGTTTCCAGGAACGCACTTAAGAAAAGTCTGCAATACGAGGTTTCAACGTTTCCCGAGTAATTTGAGATAATACTGCAGTGACACCATCCACGCTGGCTTACCCACCACCAACAGAGTTATGCTCCTGAGTAATTGACAGAGCTGTCTCCTAAATGTCCTTCACTCCCTTCCCCATCCCTTCTTTCTTCGTCTTTAGTCCAGATTCCACAAAAGCCAGCAGTGGTTCCATTCTGGAAAGTGTATTGCTACCCATCTCAGGCACTGACAGACTTTTGTCGGGTAGTGTGGACCAGTGGTCAAGATATCTAGTTCCGGACCTTGCTCTGGCACCCAGTAGAAAGGTGACCAGCGGTGGGAGACTAAGAACCAATGAGAGAGAATAATTAAAATACAAGTGCTTTTGTTTGTGAAATGAGCTGACACATTTTTAATGTTGTTTAGAGATGTAGTTTTAAAAATAAAAGAAATTACCTGTCACACTTCCAGGCACATAGTCTATGAGCTTCTCAAGGATAAGAACCTGGAAAGTAATATTGTGAATGGTCCCATTTATTGAGTACTCTATGCCTGATCTATGCTAAATATTTTACATTCTGATCTTTGTTCATATGCTACCTCCTCAGAGAGGCCTTTCCTGACTATCCTATCTCAGATAGCCCCCATCACTCTCCGTATGCTAATCAGGCTCTATGCTTTATTGAATTATCACCACCCAACATGATATTATTTTTCTGCTTACTATTTGTGTCCCCAACTAGAATTTAAGCTTCATGAGGACAGAGGTTTTAGGGATTTTTTTCTGTGTTGTATCCTTAGTATCTAGAACAGTGCTTGGAACAGGGCAGGCCCTCAATAAAGTATTTATACAAGGAATACATAAATGAATGATCTTGTGGAATTCTAACCACAACCCTATGAGCTAAGTCCTATTATTAGCTCCATTTGATAGCTGAGGAGAATGGGTCACAAAGAGATTAAGTCATTTGCTGAAGGACGTAATAAGTAGTAGAGCCTGTATTCAGATCTAGGTATGACTGACTCATCTTTAGCCACCAGGCTATCCTGCCTTTTAATGAACACAAGCGTTGCTTCTCAGAAGGTCATCTCTGGCCTCTGTGGGGACTCACTGAAATGCAGATTTCTGGGGTTCACTCTGATATATCGACATGAGTGGAGGGAGGTCTGGGGGAGAAGAAGGTGAGGAAAGGCAGAGAAGAGCATCATGTCTGTTTGAGATCTCCATTCCCACATGGACCAGTGTGACCCCTTGGGAGTCCTGTCTGAATTCTTTGAGAGAGAAGGGATGCCGGAGAGGCAGAAGGAGCTGTTTTCATGAGGGGCTCCAGAAGACCTGAGAATCTTGAATGGAATGGAAAACAAATGCCGGAGGACGATCAGCTGGAGACTCCAGGAACCCCTTGGAAGGTGGGCAGCATTTGCTAGGGTCTGAGGTCCCTGTTTAAGCAAGTGCGGGCAAGGGTGCGCTACAGACATGTGAATCGCTTTTGTTATAGTGATTCTATTAGTACCTTCAAATGTTATTTTTCTGCTTCCAAGGTTTCTATTTTCCTTTGTCTGGTTGGGTCTGGGTGGTTCTGCTCCCTTAAGTCTTGCTGGCCTCCTGGGCTCTCATCCTGACGTTAACCAGAGGACAAGATGAAAGTGCAACGTTGATCCTTTCCTCCCTGGGACTACCTGTCATTCTTTGGTGGTTTTAAACAGAAAACAAAACGAAAAAAAGGCTGGAATAAAAACTACATGGGAGGATTCAGAATCAGCTCTGGAGTCCCACCCCTTGGCATCACATCCTTCTGGACATGGGTGAGCTCCAGAGAGAGAAAGGAGGCTTTTGTCCTCCCCTTGGTCCAGACCCAGCCACGTCGCTGTGCCTGCATCCTGCAGTATCACAGGATGTGAGTGAAGTTGCCCTTAATTTCCAGCAGCCGAGCTTGCTCGCAAGCGCCGCACCGCCGCCCCCCCGCCCCAGGATTGAGCTGTTAATTCACCACTCCTTTGTTTACACGTTAGTTAGATGAAGTACACCCACTCAGATTGTGAAACACCATTCATTGTTTTTGGCGAGTTACTCTTTAGGTGTAGTCAAGAAGTCTTATTCGGAGGGGTTCAAAAGTGTTTCATAGCCATGTCAACTCCATAGTTATGGCCCTAAGTAAAAACCTTGACCTGAGAAACAAGTTAAAACTCCCAATAGGTGAGTAAGTAATTAAGCAAGGGGCTGCATTTTATTGTGTAAATTACACTCTATTTACTGTAAAGCTCAGCTTCCAATAACCCTTATAAAGTCCTTACAGGTAATGACTTACCCATGAATAGTGAGTTCTAGGGCTGCAGAACAGAACATGTTTGTCCTTTAAAAGCTCTTGGGAAAGAGAAACTAGATTAAAATTGAAAAAAAAAAAAAAAAAGGCCGTTTTCCCAGTCTCCAGTCATTGAAGGCTTGGCGTGGGTTCAGGGGTGGAATCTTGGTTTTCCCCCCAAACCTCCCCAGGACAGGGTTATGCAAATCTTAGGTGTAGCAAGAGTTGGGCATGAAGTCAATTGGCAGTTTTGGAATGCTTGTAGCATATAGGCAAGTTGGTAGGATATTCTCTCTCTTCTCCTGGACCATTTTGCTTCTCATTTCCCTGGATATGAGAGGCATGTAATCATTGCTGTCAGGCCCACAAGATTGCACAACTCCACATGTGAATATTGCAACCCCCCCAGGGTTGTGTAAAACACCAATCCTTCTTCCTTTCTAATGGGGCCGTTCGTATCACTGCCTGCCAAAAGTGATGTTCATATCCAGCTGGATATTCCCTTCTAGCATTCTTTTCCCACCACCTGGTTCAGGTTAAGTGATGTTTTTCAGCTTGGTCTATTTTTACCTTTTCTTGTTCATCATTCAAAGATAAGACCTTTCAGCCAGTCCAAGGGATGGTGATATGTGTCATCTGGCACAAGGGAGACCTGGGTGGGTGAAAAAGAAAAGAGTCTAAGGTATGTGCCAAAGAGGCTGGGACATTCGTTCTGGAAAAGGTGTGAGAACTGGCTTGTGACAGAAAATAGTAGTTTTGATCCTGGATCTTGAATCTGGTGTTGAGTGTTAATAGACTGAGCTGAAATGAGGGCATATGGCATCATTGGCAGATGAGGAGAAGAGTGATGTCTCCCCTCCAGCCCCACCTCCCAATCGAAATAGGTTTTTTTGTTCTTTCTGCAAGAGGCATTTACTTACAAAAACAGCTGGTTCCCTTAGGAAGGATGTATCCAACTAATCCTCCACATAAATACTTGGCTTCAACACAGAAAATACGTTTGCCATATTCAGCATAAAGCTTGATTGCGCTTGCCTCTAGGACTTTGAGCGAGCTGGGCTGTTCTGCGCATTAGACACTATGGACATAGAGCCTAGGCTACCCGCAAGAACATTTCAAGAGCTAATTAAAATATCTGAGACCTGGGGAAAAAAAGAAAGAAATGTTATGCTTCCAAACTCTGGAAATTGTGAAATCCGAATCTTAAAATGTTTACTGACATCGCTACAAATTACTGCACATGTCAACTTCATCGACTATTAAATTTGATATTCATAAGGATCTCATTACAACGAAAAGCAATGTGCGGATTGGATTTTCTGACTTAAAATTTCTCCTGGGTACCCAACGATTGCTGAGAAATCATAATGAGTGTGAATCAAAGAAGTTACCCGTAGAAAAGAATTTTGAAAGCCAATTTAGAAAATGCCTTTCAAATGTTTTTGCCCCCAAACTGTGATGGATGTGGATACATAATAACATGTTTGATGAGAGCTGCCTAGGACTTACGAGGCTTGAGTGGCCCCATATGGGGGTCACTTCCCCTTCCTGGGATCCTTTTGAATTGTTTCTACAATCCATATTCTTCCACGGACTTAAACCTTTACAAGAAACGTTCCCACGCATCTTGCTTGGTTCTACTCCACTTCTCCAACCATTCCCACAGCAATCGCGCATGGAAGGACTTTGTTGAGTAAAGCATAGTATCCGGCCCTTTCCTTCAAGATGTTCACAGTCGAGAAAGGAAGACAGACAGGAAAGCAGATAAATTAGCATAGAGCGGCCTTCTGGAGGCTTACTATCTGTTGCTTGAGAGGCAGTGTGTTCAATACGTTTTTATTTAATAAGCATTTTCTGTGCATCAGAGACTGTTCTCAACACAGGTGCTATTTAACAGTTTGGCAAATATTAACTCATTTAATTCCCAAAGAAATCCTATGAGGTATTATTATCAGCCCCACTTTACAGATAAGAAATTTGCTCAAGGTCAGTCACACAGCAAATAAGTAGTCGAGGCACAATTTGAACCCAGACAGCCTGGCTCATGAGTGTGGACTGCTGGCGTTTTTAAGGTCAGAACCAGAGGGGTTCATAGAAAATGCTACATCACCTATTGTATGGTGACTAACATAACATAAAAAATAAAAATAAATAAAAAAATAAAAAAAAATGCTACATCACTAACTATGCACAGGTAAGATAAACAGGCATCTCACAAAGGAGATGATATTTGAATTGCTTTGTATCAAACAGGAATTTGCCCAACAGTCGAATCTGGAGTACGGGATTAAGAAATATGTTCCAAAGTAGAAAGAAGAGCCTACGCCATCATCTGTATGTATAAAACAAACAAGCCGATGAGATGATTTGTTTTGGGAGATGAAGATAGTTTACAGGGCTGGAATTTAATTTAATGTGCCGGGGAGGATTTATAGAGAGGGCACTTGAAAGGGAAGCAGGGAAAACATAAATATGTGGGTCATTTTGGGGAATTTGGCTTTTGATCGGTTTTGACTTTGGTCCGTTGAATGTTCGTGGCCTCCCTCCACTTCCACCCTTCCCAAACCACAAAAGAACAGCTTGATTCACTGGATAATGCAGGATAAAAATTTTTAATGTGCATGGAAGGAAAGGACACCGAGTCAAAAGTCAAACAACACACGAGGATGAAATATTTGCACTGCACAGCATGGTCCTTTTGCTCAATGTACTAAGTGTATTTACAAATCAAAAAGGGAACTCCGTGTGGTGACGGATGTTACCTAGACTTATTGTGGCGGCCATTTCGCAACCTATACACATTTCAGATCATTATGTTGTATACCTGAAACTAATGCAATGGTACATGTCAATTTATTTTTTTTTTAAGATTTTATTTATTTATTTGACAGAGAGAGACATAGCGAGAGCAGGAACACAAGCAGGGGGAGTGGGAGAGGGAGAAGCAGGCCTCCCACTGAGCAGGGAGCCCGATGCGGGGCTCGATCCCAGGATCCTGGGACCATGACCTGAGCCGAAGGCAGACGCTTAACGACTGAGCCACCCAGGCGCCCCTGCTTTTTTTTATTTTTTTAAAAAAGATTTTGTTTATCTATCTGACAGAGAGGGAACACAAGCAGGGGGAGTGGGAGAGGGAGAAGCAGGCTTCCCGCGGAGCAGGGAGCCCGATGCGGGACTCGATCCCAGGACCCTGGGATCACGACCCGAGCCGAAGGCAGACGCTCAACGACTGAGCCATCCAGGTGCCCCGGTACATGTCAATTTAAAAAAATAAGGGAAGGGGCGCCCAGCTGGCTCAGTCAGTGGAGCATGCGACTCTTGATCTTGGGGATGTAGGTTCAAGGCCCACATTGTGTGTGGACATTACTTAAACATAAAAATAAATAAAAATAAGAAAAATAAGAAAAATTTTAAAAATTAAAAATGAGAAAAAAGACCAACAAATCAAGAGACAAAGGACATGAACAGTTTAAAGCAAAGGCATCTAAACATTTGTGAAGGCACTCTGCCTTCTTAAAAGAGAAATGCAAAGGCAAGCAGGAGTAAGATATGTCACTGTTGATTTGGCAAAGATCAAGAGGTTTGGTTACCCACTGGCCCGGCCAGGGTTTGGGAAACAGCCACTTTCATACATTGTTGGTAGGAGGATAAATTGGCATAAACTTTATGAGGGTAATTGGGCAGCGTCTCTCAAAACTACACATGTACAGATTTTTTTCACCTGACAATTTCACTCCTAGGCATTTATTCTGCGAGTATAGTCATGCATGGATATGGTGTTGTGCAAATAGGGACATGTATGTTATAACATTGTGATAGCGGAAGATTGGGAGAAAAACTAAATCTTTTTCACTAAGAAACTGGAAGTCCATTATGGCGCAACCATACCATAGAGTTCTTTGCTGTCTTTAGAAAGAACAAGTCTGTCCCATACCTATTGATGTGGCAGAATCTCCCAGATATAGTGGAGCAGGCAAGGTACAGAATATTGGGTTAGGTTTTTGCCATTTGTCTGTGCATGTATGTTTCAGGAAATGAGTGTATATAGGCTTGAATATGCATTAACACTTCTGGAAGAATCGAAAGTAGCTGATAACCCTGGGTGCCTCTTGGGAAGGAAATGGGGCAGCTGGGGAGAGAGGGATTATGAAGATCTATTTTTTATTGTATAAGTTTGGTGTCTTCTGTTTTTTTGCCATGTGTTTCCTATTTTTTATTTTTATATTTTGCCTTGTATTATCTGATTCTTAATTGCTAAGTTTTAAAAGGTTGGTTGCCCCCCCCCCCGCCAACCACACACACCATTGCGTTGTTTTGCATTTGGTAGAAAGATCAACTGATAGATGTTCCATGGATTTAATTTCCCAAAAAACTCCAAACTAAATTATCTTCCCATAAGAGGGCGAAGAAGGAGGAGCTTGACCGCCATGAGCTGGAGCTGCAGGCTGAAGATGGCCTGGGGAGCAACCTCATCGGTCTACCCCTTTGTGCGACGTCAGGTCATCAGCCTTCCCGCAGGACAGGCAGGTGGGAGAGATGGGGTGTCTGGGCGAAGGTGTGCCGCGGAGCTGGTTGGAAGATTTCTGTTTAAACACCCTTCCAAATGTTTGGCTTTCTGTGACTTAAACCCAGAGGAAAAGATTGTGAAACTTCTGTCTAGCCACAGTTTGGGTTACAACCCTGGGTTTATATTCACGAACGCTTTCTAGCATGTAAATAATCATCACTGGCCCAAATCGAAGCAAAGCTTAGTTTTGCTGAAAGGGATGAATTTGTATATCTATTTTTAGTGAAATATCTGGTATCAATGTGCTCTGCTTTCCTAGGCTTATGTAACCACCGAAGGACAGATTTCTTCCCTTAATATGGACGAGTGCAGAAGACCCAAGTGTCCATTTAAAAGAGACTGTGTTTAGACCTCTCAAGGTATAATTAATAAAGAGAACAAAGGATCAAAAATTATTTCAACTGACAAATCCAGGCCCTTCTAATTAGTGACAACTGCCCAGTGGCCTGGCAATATTTTCTTTGTCAGGAGACAGCTCCTAACCTAAATGTTTAAGTGACTTCTCGTTGAGCTGGTTTCGGAGGATTAAGCTCAGTGTAATTTCATCTTTCCCAGGTGTGAGGCACTTGTGTGTGCAGTAATATGATTCTGTCCTGTCAGGGAAAACAGTGTGCCTTTGTCAGCACTGTTTGACAGAGTCAAAGCCCTGAATCATGACCTCACTCGCGGCCGGCCTAAGTCCTATGTGGTTACCACTTGCCCTTCTGCCAGGAGATGCGAGGGATCTGCCTGCTGGCCCGTGGACATGCCAGTTAGCAGAGTGCAGATGATGCATGCCACCAGCCCATCTGGGCTTCAGCAAGCATTTCCTGTCTGATTCCTTTGGAATTTGCTTTGAAGGGCTGACAAATAGTGTCTCTGTTTTCATCAAGGGTGAAAAGCAAAATGCTGGGTCGTTAATTTGTGTTTGCTTCAGCTAGTAGTTAGGTCAGTTATTTTTCTGATTCCTTGGATAATGTTCTCAATAATGGTTTCCTGATCAGTGTTTGCATTTTGATGTATAATGTGGACTCTGATATAAAAAGTATTATCTACCACGTATTAATAAAAATCGCTAACTTTTCTTGAGTTCTAACAAGAGCCAGGGACTGTTTTATGAGCTTACATGGATTATTGCATCTGATGCACACCACTGTGATTATCATGTCCATTTTGCAGATTGGGAAGTGAAGTTCAGGGCAAGTTAAGTAAGCTGACCGAGGACACGGAGCTGATAAGAGGTAGACATGGGATTCAAACCCAGGTGTAGGAGTCCAGCATCTTAGCACATAACCACAAAGTTATCTACTCCAACTTATTATATTCCAGACACATGAAAACTCTGAGACACGATGATTGTCATCCCCATTTTACAGGTGGGCAAATAGAGTCTCTGAGAGCTGAAATAAGCTATAAGCTACTCAGGTCACACAGGTATTAAAAGGCTATGGCGAGCTAACTTGGATCCAAATCTGAGTTCTTTTTTTTTAAAGATTTTATTTATTTATTTGAGACAGAGAGAATGAGAGAGACAGAGAGCACATGAGAGGGGGGAGGGTCAGAGGGAGAAGCAGACTCCCTGCCGAGCAGGGAGCCCGATGCGGGACTCGATCCCGGGACTCCAGGATCATGACCTGAGCCGAAGGCAGTCGCTTAACCAACTGAGCCACCCAGGCGCCCCAAATCTGAGTTCTTAACTCATGAATCATCTGACCAAGAAAGGTGAATCTATTCCTTTCTTGACCCACATGGAGGCACATGTGATAGACAGACAAATGTGGGCCGTATTGCCATTTGTCTGCATGTGTCCATAGAGGGAGGCATAGGAAATGAGAGACAGTTGTACTCTGAGCTGAGGATTATAAAAATTTGTTACTGTAAGTCTTGCTGTCTTATAATAGCAAGGGATAGAAAAGAGTCTTGAAGGATGGAACCTTAAACATTATAGGTCAAACCCCTAATTTCACAGATAGTGAACTATTGCTTCAGAGACAAAAAGCAACTTATGCAAAGTCTCAGAGGAAGTATTGTGGTCTCACCGGAGTTAGAACCAAAGTCTCCTGATCCAGTCTAGTGGTCTTTTACACCTTTTTGTTACTGCAGAGTTTCCCTGAACCTCGTATTGCAAAAATACCATTTCGCACCATTTCTCATCGTGTGGTTTAAGATCAGCCCTGTTCTCTAATGTCAGCACTTTAAAGTTCTTTATCTGGAGTCTTTATACAGTTAGTCCAAACCATATGAATTTGCTGCAATTATGTTTCAAAAAGATTGAATATGGTCAGTGTCTTGTGATTCTATCTGATATGTTTTCATTTAGAAAGTAGCAACTAGCATAGTCAGCCTTGAGTTTAGTAAATCAAGAAATCATGTTCTTTAACTGGATTACTAATTTATCCAAATGTACCCCCTAAACCTGTGTGGATACTTTATAGTCTCTTCTTTCCACCCAGAAAGAAACAGGGACAGCCTGAGAAGACTAGAGGAAGGACTCCATAACTAAGACTTTCCCAAGGCTACCAAGTGGGATTGGCTATTAATGGCCTCTGTGTTCTTGGCAATCAAACTTTAAGAAGTGCCCTAACTCCACCCTCAGTCCCACCAAAAGCAGGCCAAACTTCTTTCCCATACATTCTCATAGTACCCCATAGCTCTCTTTTGTAGCATTAAACTTTTCTATTTACTTGTAAGATGATTTGCCTAATTTCTTCCAGCTCTCTGAGGGCAGGAGCCTGACGGGTGTTGCTCACACTGCATCTCCAGCACTTAGCACCATATCCAGCACATAGCAAATGCTCAACAAATACATGTTGAACAAATGAATGAACAAAAATAAAAATGTAATGCTTTGTTTTATTCCTATCCTCACCATCCAGGAACCTAATGTCCAAATTTTTTATTTAAATTTAAATCCAGCAGTGGAAATCTGTAGAAACATCCCATTTTATCACTGTGATAGGCTGGACTGTCCCATGTCAGCCAATGACCTATACCAGGTAATTGGCTGTGCTCAGAAGGCAGCCCTGGCAAGGACTTAAAATTTCTTTGTATGGTCATGACGCTAATATGGAGATTAACATAAAATTTGGACCTTAAGCTTTAGGGGGCTTTAAAATCTCCCAGCCAGACATCACTATAAACCCCTGTTCCTCATACTTTCTAACTACTGGGGTGAACATTCTGGCACAGATGCACACAGAGCAGGTCAAATGTAGGCCTGGTGGTAAATCTAGCCATGTGAACATGGGCTGGTAGAGCCACTTCGGTAAATGAGGACAGAAATGGAAGGTCCAGTCTCCCCCAGTTCATTAGGGTCAGAGTTAGGACCAACTGGAATATAGTAGAAGATGCTCTGGAATAGATTTGGGATGGGAGGGAGGTCTTAGGAATTTTCAGCCAAACTATAGTCTTCATCCTCCATCACTGACCAAGTCTTCTTTGAGAAGATGATCTGACCATAGAGTTAACCCATAGCCCATCAGTGATTTGGAAAGCCACATTTGGAGATGACCAAGATGCTGTTCTACCTGAATTCCAGAGTGGGAGCTGACATAAAACCTGGTGTCACTATAGGGAATGGGACTGTTAGTGATTGTTTTGTTTGCCTAAGCAAAGGCATAGAAAGAATGAATCTTCCCCAGTTGGAATAAGGACAGTGCAGTATTCTGGGAAAGAACATTATCTGCAGACTGGGCATACTGGAAGGTAGAGTCTTCTCCACTGACATCTCAGTAGGGATTATGATCCCCTCTGCTTATGGAACATGAGAAAGCCAGGTCCTGGGAAATAGCTAAGACAAACTGCTTGTTTGAGAAGCCAACTCATCCAACAGGACTTAAGTAATTGGTCTAAGCTTGGGCTGAAGTTGACAGCAGCACAGCCAGAACTCCCTGGGTCTGTTTTTGTGCTACCAAATTTCTCGAGTGTTCTGTGCATGCTTCTCAAGGTCTTCTCCTTAAGCCTCCAACACCAGGCTTTCACTTTTCAGTCTTCCCCAAGCTGGACCATCTCCCCTTTTGGATCTGTGTTTGTCAATGCTTTCCAAGGTTGCCCTGCTATTTCTTTTAATGGTTCTCTGCTACTATCCCTGCCTGCAAGGTCCAAGTAAGGACAAGAGAAAAATATTTTGTAGTCTTCTAATTTGGGGTGAGTCTCATGCTGGATTTATTCATGTGCTACACTGGCTGTGTGAGATAGAGTCCAATTCAGTCCCAAGTTCTGAGTTGTGAGAGGCTGGATATAGACTTTGCTTCAATTTCCAGCGGTGTGACTGACCACATCCTCTGAGCTAAAGGGTTGAGGCATCTGGGTACCAAATGGTGGCCCTAAATTATTATCACAAATGTCCCCTGTATTGCCCTTCTTCCTACATCTTATCAGAGGGGTGTGTAGTGGAGGACTGTTGGTCTGAGATACACAGACACTGGAAGGTTTTATGAAGAGTCTGTTGGATTTTATTTATTTATTTTTTATTTTTATTTTTTAAAAATATTTATTTATTTGACAGAGAGAGATAGGGAGAGAAGGAACACAAGCAGGGGGAGTGGGAGAGGGAGAAGCAGGCTTCCTGCAGCGCAGGGAGCCCGATGTAGGGCTCGATCCCAGGACCCTGGGATCATGACCTGAGCCGAAGGCAGACGCTTAACAACTGAGCCACCCAGGCACCCCGAGTCTGCTGGATTTTAAAGTTTAAGGACTTCAAGGAAATTTTTTAGAATGCACTGATTCTCCTTTTCACCAATTCATAGGTGTCAAAAAAAAATCAAAATAAAAAACCAAACTTCTATTTATTAAGCAGTATGGACACTTTTCATACATGATCTCACTTATATCCCCTTAAAGGAGACATTTTAATCCCTGCCAAAGTCACATCCACAGTAACCGGACTCAAAATTTATTTTTCTGAAGTTAAGTCCATGTTCTTAACAATATCATGCTATATATTTTTTTTCTTAATCTTACTCTTGACTTTTCTGCCTTCTCTTTTCCTTTTGAAACTCTCACATTTTAAACTGAATGCTATGCTCTTCTGGTTTCCACATACTTCCTCTTTCTCTCTTTCCTTTGTTGGTTTATTTTCTCTCTTCTAGACTCTAGAATGTGCCCCCAAAGCTCAATCTCTCTCCTCACCTTTGGAAAGATCATCTATACTCATGGCTTCAATTAATCCTTCTATGATCTCACCAGATTCTAAGTACCAGGACAACAGAGACCAGATCTGTCCTATTACTGGAAATCTCAAGCATCTTGCAGAGTGCCTGACATATAGTAGGTGTTCAATAAATATTGTGAAATGAATGAATGAATGGGTGAGTCACTGATCTGCTGACATCTTCAGATACTCTTTTCCCAAAGTCTAGACCCATATTTCCAGCTACCTTTTGGATATTTACCATAGTGCCCTGCCATTGCTAATGAAATGGTAGTAAGAGTTTAGTAGAATAACTGACAACTTGCTAGGGTAGCCACACCAGTTGGACTCTCATGTTTTCGCATTGAAGGCAGCTATATAGACTTTCTGTAAGGGAGACTAGAAGGTTAGTTCCTTCCAATGATGTGAGCTCCTTTGGGAGGATGTCAGTGCAGCTACTGGAGTCCTTGCTAAGTAGGCATGGATGAAGAAGGATCACTGGATCCGAAGCAACCAGTAGCTCATTTGAAGGTGACAATATCACCACACTCATTGGGTAAATGCATCCTTGTATTGAATGCCCAGGGAAACTTAAGTCCAGGTCAAGTCTAGGCATGGAAGAATAATGAGCTCACAACCATGAAGAGTCATGATCCTATCAGAGCCTCCAGATCTGTCCCTTGGTTACCTCTTCCTGCTGTGAGTCTTCAAATATTCTCATAAAATTTGGCTGTGAATGCTAAAGTTGGTGGCTGGCCTTAGTTACTAGGGGTGTGGTCCACTGAGGATTTGTTCATTCTTAAATAATTAATCAAACAGTTTGTGGGAGGTATAATCAGAGAGAGAGACTTAGAGGCTGGATGACATCTACTGGCTGAGTCATGCTGTCCACTTGTTTCATGCTTCTATATTATGTACTTCTGGTGGGCGTTACCACATGATCCAAAAATCTGCACACTTCATGCCTGCTATCATGCATTTACCCTCATGCTTCCATCCCTGACCAATCTGATCCCAATTTTCCCATCTTCCTTCTTCCAGGCACCTGATCAGCCAGTCAGGCCATTTGCCACTGCTGATGAGTCTGTATATATTCTAATCCTGGGCCACTTCTTTTGTCCCTGCAAAATAGGTGACAAATTCATCACTGGATACTCTGCCAACTGGAAGAATTTTTGCCTCACCACTGTCTTTCAAGGCCACCCCTGGGTGGGAATAGAGTGCAGCTGCTGGTCATTTTTGGCTTTTATCCATATGCTGAGTTGACTCATGCATAAAGCAAGCCCAGGCTTTTTCTTTCTCTGTCAGTTGGCTATAAGGAATCCACCATGTGACCATAGGTATGAGCTAAGGCGGAAGCGCTCATGTGACAATAATACATGGCACGAAAGGCTGAGCTATCTGCTATGGCAGTTTTCTTGTGATGTTTGACCTGGTCCATGCTTGACCTCAGGTGTTCACTGTTGTCTTATGAATTGTGGCTGGGCCTGTCTGCACTACAACTTGGTGGGTCTGAAAAACCCAGCACGATGATGGATGATGGGTGTTCTGGATGCATGGTCATGTGATATACTACTCAGGGTTCTCCGGAGAAACAGAACCAATAGGAGAGAAACATTGGTTATATATTGTATATGTTATACACACACCCACTCACACACTATATATATATATTATGTAATATATATATATATACACACACACACACACACATATGGAGAGAGAGATTTATTTTAAGGAACCTGGTTCATATGACTGTGGGCTGGCAAGTCCAAAATCTGCAGAATGGGCCAGCAGCCTGGAGACACAAGGAAACATTAATATTGCAATCTTGAGACTGAAAGCAATCTGGAGGCAATAATTTTTACTCCTCAGAGCACCACAATTTTTTCCTTTAAAGCCTTCAACTGGTTGGATGAGGCCCACTCATATTATGGAGGGTAATCTGCTTTACTCAAAGTCTACTGATTTAAATGTTAATCACTTCTAAAAGAAATACCTTCAGAGAAACATCTAGACTGATGTTTGATCAGATATCTGGGCACCATAGCCTGGCCAAGTTGACACATAAAATTAACCATCACCATCAGTGTCCCATAGATAAATTGTACATCTCTACGAAGACCCAGGAGCACACAAAAGTTTTTCAAAAGGCAAATAATTTTCCACTGCAGAAGCCCAGGACTTGTACTGTGACTCTCACAATGAGACATGCCATAAACTATCCATGACATCTTTTCCACCACAGATTCCCAATACCATAGGGTCTTCTGGGTCATGTGGCCCAAGCACCAGGGCTGCCTGAACCACAACCTACAGCTGCTGCAGAATTCTTTCCTGCTCTGGGTCCCAGTCAAAGCTGGTGGCCTTCCAAGACACTCAGTATATAGACTGGAACAGTATTTCCATGTATGGAATATGTTGCCTCTAGAACCCAAAGGAATCTACAAGGCATTGTGCCTCCTTCTTTTTAGTGGGAAGTGCAAGATGTAATAATTTGTCTTTCACTTTGGATGAGGTATCCTAGCATGCCCCTAACTATTGGACCTTTAAATTTTCCCCTCATGTGTCAAGCCCCAGAATCTAGTTTATCTCCCATCCACCGGAACAGAAGCTAGCTACTTCTCGATCCCTCAGCTCATTTAGCATAATGTCATTAATGCAGTGGATCAGTAATATGTTCTGTAAGATACACAGAAAGTCAAAATCTCTTTGGACTATATTGTGGGAGTGAGCTAACACAGCCCTGGAGGAAAGCTCTAACTGTTGCCCATTGCGCATGAAGGCAAACTCTTTCTGATGCTCTTTTCTGATACAGACATCAATGGCTCCATAGTATCCGAGGCCATGTTAATCCTCTCTAGCAAAGATGCTATATCTGGTATGGCAACTGCAGTTGGGTTTGTGATAATCCATTATCATCCTCCAAGAGATCTGCCTAATTTTTACAAGGGCCCAAACTGGTGAGGTAAATGGAGATAAAATGGGGGACCTCCACCTCTGCTTCTTTCAGATCCTTAAAGGTAGCATTGATTTCTGTTATCCCTCCAAAGATATGAATTTGTTTTTTATTGAGCATCTTGGCTGGGGGCAGGACAGGAGTAAGTGGCAGTTTCAAAGACTTCTACTTGGCCTTCTGTACTATGATTGATAGATTTTACCTCACAGGCCAAGGATCCGATGTGGGGGTTGTACCACTACCAACTGTTATCTATTCCAATTATACATTTGGAAATGACCTGTAGGTGGGTCCATGGACCCTGTGGGCCCTCAGTGAGCCAGAACTTGGTCAGCGGTCCATTTATAACTTTGCTCCCTCTGACCTCACTCTAACAGAGGGCCATGATGACACTTTGGGTCTCCAGCTGTCAATGTCACCTCAGACTCTGTGTCTAACAGTTATTGAGTGCTTGGATATATCCCCCTTTGCCAAGGAAAATAAATTAACTCTCCTATAACCAGCTTTATGTCTCAGCCTTACATCCTTAGAATTCATTCCCACAGCACTTCCCTGGCTCCTGCCTATGCCTGTAGCTGGGTGTTGTGGCTTCCTGAGGGTCCCTTTCCTCTCGTATGGGGCCTAGCACAACCTTGGCTGGATTATTCTACAACTTAATCCTAGTTATGTGTCTCATGGCCAGGAGGAGAGGTGGGAGCAGATCTTGGGGGATACTGTCTTGAGAAGGAGTGGCAAGCAGGAGTGCTAGCTCTTAATAGGAAGCGAAGTTGACTTTTGCAGGCTCAGAATGTTCAGGGAATCTGGGAATTAAGATTTTCAGGGACATCAGTGCTGATCTCATTGTTGATTTCCTATCCAACATGCCCAGGTCTGTCCTTTCCTGACAAGAACCTTGACCTTGTGATGGCAGACTGCCTGAGCTGGGAGTTGAACATGTTTTGCATCTCAGATACTCTGATAATTAAAACCTGAGCCTACTCTTCAGCTTTCTGGGTTCTTCTACTGTAGGAGATGAGGGTCTCTTAGCTGCCAAGGGGGCTTCTACCAGTCACTGTTGGCTTCCAATTGTCTGTTAATCACTGTCAGCCTTCAGTTATCCTTTACCAGAGCCATGGTCACAGGAGCCATCCAATCCCACTGTCCATATAGTGACTACCACATCCACAATTTTCAAAAACCTGCAAAACTGTGTATGCTAGTGTTTTCTCTTCCTTGGTCTATTATCCCACTCTACCATCGGTGAAGGTTTTCACAGTTGGACCATCCCCTTGTGCCAGGGACTGTTGGCTCCACCTACTGCTAGACGGGGTCCCCAGTGTCGATGCCGGCTTGGTGATGAGCTTCAGCTCCCCATCTCTATTTTACACCTGCTTTCTCAGTCCTCTCTTGCTGCTCTCACAGGCTGAGTAGCCCAGGAAGCAGACCTAGAGACTGAGTTTAGTGTACAGGGTGTTAATTTGGTAGTGTCCTTGGGATCAACACATACAGAGAGGGTGACCAATTTATTCTGGTTTTCCTGGGACATATTGATTGTAGCACTGAAAATCAAGCATCCTGGAAACCTCCTCTGTCCTCAGAAACCAGGACTATTAGCAAAACTCCCTGTGGAAAGTGGGGTGCAGAAGCAGGGTTAAACAGAGGGATAAGTCAAGCTGTAATGCAGGCCTCATGGCCTCAGCTGACCTCATGGAGAAAGAATTATGTAATTAAACTCACCCATCAGAAATGTCCAGTATCAGGCTGAAATGGCCTTCTTCCTCAGTCATTTGATGTGGACTGCCCTGGGAAGTTCATGGCTTTGGGTGAGCAGCTCTATAGCAGAGACAATCTCTGAATGGAGCTGACAGCTAAAGGCTGTCTGTGGACAGCACTCCTAGGAGCTGGAGCAACAAGTCCTTCCACGGAAAGCGATCCCCGTGTCCAACAAGAATGTATGTAGACATATTCTCATATTTGCGTAACTGTCTGTGGAGGGATGCACAAGACCTTGGTTAACTGGTTGCCTCCAAAGAGAGGAAGTAGACAACCAGGAGAACAGAGTGAGAGGAAGAAATACACCAAGGATATACACTTTTGTACATTTTGAATATTTTTTATCATGTTAAATGTATATGTACCTTGCAAACATGAATTTAAGTTGAAAATCTACTCAATCAACAAAAACATGGAATTAAATTAAGAAATAATTCAAGACCTAAGGATATATAATGTCCTTTTTAAAAAGATTTTATTCATTTATTTGACAGAGAGAGAAAGAGAGCACAAGTAGGGGTAGCTGCAGGCAGAGGGAGAAGCAGACTCCCTGCTGAGCAGAGAGCCTGATGTGGGACTCAATCTCAGGACCCTGGGATCATGACCTGAGCCCAAGGCAGATGCTTAACCAACTGAGCCACCCAGGCGCCTCATGTCTTTTAAAAAAAAAAAATACACTCATTTGACAAATATTTATTGAGTGCCTATTACGTACCAGGATTCTCAAGCTCCAAAATGGAGAGCTAGATAAAACCCCCATACTTATGGATCTAAAAGTCTACCACACCTCTTGATAACCAAACGGGTAAAAATATTTAAATTCTACCAAGTGTATGTTCTTATTTTTCAAGCTAAATCAACATAGCCAGCTGGGCAGCACGAGATGAATGGTAATATTAATAAACTGAGTTGTTATGGAACGCCACCTGATTTTTCACAAAATCTGAACAGTACATCCACCAACACTGGGCTTTAAACATTCATTTTGTTTTAGCCTTAACTTTACCCTTCAATGTTAATATTTATATTTCTTCCTTTTTCTCCCCTTTCATCTTATTATGTAAATTTTTATATGGTCCTCAATCCTTTTCAGAATGAGTGTAGGTGTGTATATTATATATATGGCATATGGGACCGACAAGCCTGAGGCAGACCACCAAACATGTTATCATGTTTGTGGGACCATGACACCAGAGCACAAATAAAAATAATAATACCACTAATAAAAATGCCAGCACGGTTAGCTCTCTTCAGTGTTCACACTGAGCATCACCATTAGTTAACCATTTATTTCCTTAGAATTCCTTTAAGATGTAGTTCTTATGAGGCATTTGCTTCTAGAAGACTCTGTTTTCATCATATTTAAAATCTGATCCCGTCTGAAGCCTCCCTCATGAATCCATTGTTTTATGTTGGGGGAAATTTCTTGGGTCTTCATGTACACCTGCCCCAGCCAATGCAACAAAGTGAAAACACTGACAGCTTGTGAGATCATTAAACCAGCCCCACTCTAACCAGCACCCCCACCCCGCCACCTTTTTTTCTTTGCATTCAAGAATGAACTTCTGTAGGTTTTTCAGCTTTTCCCCAAGGCTTTCATGTATTTCTAAAACATTCTCATTAGTTATGAGAGTTTGCCCTGGTTGCTTTAAAACAATGTGTGGAGAAAAACTGTGCATGAACCAACCCAGCTTCCAAGCCACACTGGGACACGAACAGCCTTTCTCTGTTTGCCAATTCTCTATGAAGTCATGCGCACAGAAGCCTGCATCTCCTCAACATTCAAGTGAATTGGCCTTTCATCTCACACGATTGTGTAGCTTCTGCTCTTAGTCAGACATGGTATCAGTTGAGATTCTGTTATGAAAGAACCCATCTCGAAACAACTGAAGTTTAAAAAAAAAAAGCATGTTTGTTCATCCCTTCTGACTCAAAAGGCTGAAGGCAAATTCAGAGGCACTGCTGAATCCAGGTACTGAAACTCACTATTCAGTAGTGAGTAATGAGTAGTAATATTTCTGTTGGACCTCTATTTTCGTATCTGCTTTTTATGCTTCTCTTTGTGTGTTGGTTTCATTCTCTTCAACTAGAGACAGATTTCCTCCGTGTGGCAGGAAAGATGGCCTTCACAGCAGCTCTCCTTGAGTCAAGAGACTCAAACTTGGAACACTCCCTGTGGGCAGGAGAATGGTGTGCCACAACCACCCAGGCCTGGGTCAGGGGCTGACACCTGCAGGTAGGACTTGGGGACTGACTGTTGTTCCAGAACTCCATGGGGTAGCAGGCAGGGTGGACGTGGGACCAATGAATGAGGAGAACAGGGCAGATTCCAACAGCTTACCACTCCCTGCAAACCACGACCTGAGTCCTGAGGAGGTACTGAGTATAAGAGAAGAGTAGCTGAAGTTAGTTAGAAGATCCTTAGGAAATGTTAGCTAAACAATGGAAGAAAGGGAAGTGATTCTGCTTAAGGTCAATGTAAAATATTAAAAGTGCTAGCTAGCACAAAGGCTGAGAATATAAGTGTCAGTATAAGTCAAGACAGATGAAAGGAATAGAATAAAAGATATATGTTCAACGAATAAAAAAGAAGAGAAACAAGAAAAGCGCCCCCCAAAAAGTGTGTGTAGGGGGGAATAAAGCAACAAATAAAATCTCCTTTATTGATAATGGATGGGCAGAAGAAACTAAAGAAAAGGAGAACACGCAGGAAAGCCTCATTCTCAGGGTGTGAAAGCATTACGAAAGATTCGAAGTCATATTGTGGATTTGGTGTAAGGGTCAAGTTTTCATTTCATATTGGGACTGCAGGTGGTGGTTTGTTTCTTAAGTAAATAGGAAAAATGCCTGAAGAACATGTGAATGGCATTGAATGATTGAAGATTAACAGCTAGAAGTAGTTAAGGCCTGGGTTAAAAATCACACTTACTTGTAAGCGTGGTGAGTCAGAATCATTGTAAATGCAAAAAGGTAATTCTTAGGAAGTCACCGGGGGCCAAAGTAATATCCTTCACAGCAGCCGGCTTTCACAACAGAGTGAGGTTTTTAACAGTCATTCTTGGCTGGGGAGGGAAATTGGCAATGCGCTGTTAGGAGTTCAATTTTGCTTTCTGGATAAAAAGAGGCAAAAGAGAAGATTACAGGAGGTTCTGAAATTTAGGAGAATGGAGGAAAGGAGTCTTTTTCAGAGCATTTCTATAAAAAGCACACAGTGATTGCTATGACATTGATGAACGTAGATTGGAATGAGTTCATTCATTCCATTGTGTGATAAGATCACCAGTTGGAGATGCCATGTGATTAAATTAACTGCGGTAATTGCTGTGAAGAGAATTTAAAGGGCAGAATTTGATCTGACATCCTGTAAAACGAATGGCTTTGAAAGTGCCATTGGAAAGTGTCCCTTAGGTGCAGAACCTTTAGAAGTTTGAATTTAAAACAGAATCAACACATTTCTAAGTTACATGAGACAGAGGTTATCAGGATCCTCATATCCGTGAAAAAAATACTAGAACAAAGTAGGAAGAGCAAAAATGCGCAGACTTACTAGTTAGTGTAAGTTTATTATTAGGAATTGTAGAGAAAGAACATAATTGTTTCTTTAATAGCATCCTAATATTCTAATATTGTGATGTTAATCACCTCTATGAATATTATTAAAATATGCATGCAGTTTTACTAAAATGTCAGAAAGAATATACCTGAAATTGATATAAGGAACAAAAACAGATGTCAACCTAAAAATGTCCCTATGTGCATTTTAAGTCTTGAGCAATGAAAAAATGTATAAATCAAATGCATATAGCTGTATTTGCTGAGAGATATTTGTTCATCCAGGTTGGACAAATGTCACAGACTTTAGAGCCAAAGGCTTAGGACAAATTCTCACCCCTGCCACTCACAGATATTGGGCAAGTTAACCTTTTGAAACCTATGTTTTCATTTGTAATATCGAGGTTTACATTAAAAAACAAGCCTTTTGGGGGCGCCTGGGTGGCTGTCATTAAGCGTCTGCCTTCGGCTCAGGTCATGGTCCCAGGGTCCTGGGATCGAGCCCCGCATCGGGCTCCCTGCTCCGCAGGAAGCCTGCTTCTCCCTCTCCCACTCCCCCTGCTTGTGTTCCCTCTCTCGCTGTGTCTCTGTCAAATAAATAAAACCTTTAAAAAAAAAAAAAAAACCAAGCCTTTTGGGGGCACCTGGGTGGCTCAGTCGGTTGAGCAGCTGACTTTTGGTTTCAGCTCAGGTCATGATCTCGGGGTCTTGGGATGGAGCCCAGCATTGGGCTTGCTTGAGGATTCTCTCTCTCTCTGCCCCTCCCCTCTGCTCTCTCTCTCTCCCAATCTCTAAAATAAATATACAAATCTTAAAAAAAAAAGAAAAAGAAAAAAACAAGCCTTTTTGATTTTCTGCTATGTGTGGGCACAGGGCTATGGGAATCAGTAGGACAAGGTGCTAGTTCCCCAGAAGCTTCTATGTGGGGGCGGATGGTGATAACAGTGCAACCACAGGGCTGTTGAGAAGATGACTAGGAGAGTGGAAGTGTTTGCTAAACTACAAGATTTTATGTAATTATTGTTATTAAACATAGTTAATGAATAAAGTGACTCATAGTTTGCTAATGGGAAGACTCATAAAAATTAAAGATATTTCCATAAGGATATATTAGATAAGCTTTACTGACTCAAGATTTTAGAATCCTATTCTTTCTAATCTCCTTTTTTGTGATGTAATATATGACTGATTTGTTTACCCATAACTCCCCCTTCCAGTGCTGTCCCAAGCAGGGATTTAAGACTTTCCCAGTCCTATCCATTAACTACCATGACCAATTATGTTCATAATATAAAAGCTAAAATGGCATTCATTCTTCCTAGGCTCATTTCTCTTCTGGTGGTACTGGGACAAGGAGGTGAGGCAGATATTTCATTTTATTCCTAATTCCTATCTCCTTTAATAGTTATGAGGCAGGAAGCCAAGAGTCATTCATTCAACATCTATTGACATCTACTTACTATCCTAGGTTTTCAGCCATATCATTTGAAGGATCAAGATTTCCCACCCAGTGTTGGGCAGGAACATTCGGTGCCCTGGGGATGTCTATTTCCTTCCTTTGCTGTATCCTTCTTGTGGTGTCTTTTAGTTCATTTATATCAAACAGGTAAGTTGACAGATGGCCATCAGTGCTTCAACTGGGAGAGCCTTACATTGGACACCAACAGAACTGTGTGCTTCCAGAGAGAACTTATTATACTAATATACTATATTTCCTTGGGATAGGATACTTTGTTTTCTACCCAGTTTTTTATAAAATAATGGAAGCCAAAATGAGCATAAGATTACACACACACACACACACACACACACCTCTTTATATTTAGAGCCTGGGAAAGAAAAGTTTATTAATTGAATAGTTCATTCACACCTAAGGAAAGAGAAGGAATCTTAGCTAGTGAGTTTCAGTTACAGTGGTATTACATCATGTTCAAGTTAACTTAAAGGGGTTGTATATCAGGGCAATATCCTTTTTTCTTATATTAAAAGTGATAGATGCAATGAAACTTGAAAGCAACAATGAACATTTATGAAACCAATGGAAAAAATTTTTGAGTGATTTTAAGACACATTACTCAAATAGTAGATGAATGGTTGTTGATTACCTGGTCCATATCCTCAAGATGGGAAATAGGTATGATTGAGGGCCATATGTAAATACTTAATATTGAAAGAATGAAAAAAAAAACTAGGCTAAATTCACAAATCACATATATAATATTATACTTTATGGGTGATTGAAAGAATTTTTAAGGTAATTTTGACTACTGGAAATTTTCACTTCATTCATTAACTTTCAAACCTAAGATGTAGCTCTACTGTACATCAAGAAAATGATTCCTTAGTTTTGTTTGCAAAGTTGTGGCCCTTCTTGAGATAAAAATGATAAGAAGTAGGAAAGTAAAAGGTACTTAGTAAAAGATTAATTAAACTAATAGAAGGAATAGAATACCATATTTATATTTAAAGGGATAGAAATTAATCACACAGTTGAATAATAAATGGAAACTCAATGCATCATCAATAAATGGTCCCCAAAGAAATTTTGGAAAGTATTAGGTCAGTAAAGCCAAAGATGTTTCTTTGTGAACATATTAAAAGTTCTTAGATTCCTAAGTCCCTAATGCCTATCTCAGAAGCCATATATGCTTTAAGAGGCAAACTCTCTTTATACCCATAAGAGTAATTTATATTACATTGACAAGATAAAGTTAGTTAATGTGGAAAGTACACAGGGCTTACTGAATGAGCTTGGTAAATTTTTTATTTGGGTAGTTTAACCTCTGAATTTTATTTTCTTCATCTTTAAAATGAGGGGTAATAATACCTTCAAGAGTTACTATAAAAACTGGATATAATGTACTTAAAGGTCCTTACTATATATGTCAACAAACTGGGCAATCTGGAAGAAAATGGACAAATTCCTAGAAACATACAAACCACCAAAACTGGAACAGGAAGAAATAGAAAATTTGAACAGACCCATAACCAGCAAAGAAATTGAATCAGTAATCAAAAATCCCCCAAGAAACAAAAGTCCAGGGCCAGATGGCTTCCCAGGGGAATTCTACCAGATATTTATATATTTTTTAAATTTATTTGAGAGAGAGAGGAGGGAGAGGGGCAGAGGGAGAGGGAGAGAAAGAATCTCGAGCAGACTCTGTTTGGAGCATGGAGTCCAACTTGGGGCTCAAAGCCTGACATAGGGCTCAATCCCACGACCCTGAGATCATGACCTGAGCCAAAATCAAGAGTCAGAGGCTTAACTGACTGAGCCACCCAGGCACCCCTCTCCCAGACATTTAAAGAAGAGTTAATACCTTCTTTTTTTTTTTTTTTTAAACATATAATGTATTATTTGTTTCAGAGGTACAGGTCTGTGATTCAACAGTCTTACACAATGCACAGCGCTCACCATAGCACATACACTCCCCAATGTCTACCACCCAGCCACCAAACAGCAACCCTCAGTTTGTTTCCTGAGATTAAGAATTCCTCGTATCAGTGAGGTCATATGATTAGTCTTTCTCTGATTGACTTATTTCACTCAGCATAATACCATCCAGTTCCATCCACATCATTGCAAATAGCAAGATTTCATTCCTTTTGATGGCTGCATAATATTCCATTGTATATATATACCACCTCTTCTTTATCCATTCATCTGTCGATGGACATCTTGGCTCTGTCCACAGTTTGGCTATTGTGGACATTGCTGCTATAAACATCGGGGTGCACGCACCCCTTCGGATCCCTACATTTGTATCTTTGGGGTAAATATCCAGTAATGCAATTGCTGGATCAGAGGGTAGCTCTATTTTCAACTTTTTGAGGAACCTCCATACAGCTTTCCAGAGTGGCTGTATCAGCTTGCATTCCCACCAAGAGTAGGAGTGTTCCCCTTTCTCTGCATCCTCGCCAACATCTGTCGTTTCCTGACTTGTTAATTTTAGCCATTCTGACTGGTGTGAGGTGATATCTCATTGAGGTTTTGATTTAGATAGCAGGAGGGGAAGAATGAAAGGGGGGAAATTGGAGGGGGAGACGAACCATGAGAGACTATGGACTCTGAAAAACAAACTGAGGGTTCTGGGGGGGTAGGGGGATGGGTTAGCCTGGTGATGGGTATTAAGGAGGGCACATTCTGCATGGAGCACTGGGTGTTATACGCAAACAATGAATCGTGGAACACTACATCAAAAACTAATGATGTAATGTATGGTGATTAAAATAACATAATAATAATAAAAAAAGTGTTAATACCTATTCTCCTCAAACTGTTTCAAAAAATAAAAATGGAAGGAAAACTTCCAAACTCATTCTACAAGGCCAGTATTACCTTGATTCCAAAACCAAAGACCCCACTAAAAAAGGAGAATTACGGGCCAATATCCCTTATGAACATGGATGCAAAAATTCTCAACAAGATACTAGCAAATCAAATCCAACAGTACATTAAAAGAATTATTCACCATGGTCAAGTGGGATTTATTACTCAGCTGCAGGGGTGGTTCAATATTTGCAAATCAATGTGATACACCACATTAATAAAAGAAAGGATAAGAACCATATGACCCTCTCAATAGATACAGAAAAAGCATTTGACAAAACACAGCATCCATTCTTGATAAAAACCCTCAACAAAGTAGGGATGGATGGAACATACTTCAACATCATAAAGGCCATATTCAAAAGACCCACAGCTCACCATTGTATATATATACCACATCTTCTTTATCCATTCATCTGTCGATGGACATCTTGGCTCTGTCCACAGTTATCATCCTCAGTGGGGAAAAACTGAGAGCTTTTCCTCTACAGTCAGGAATGTGACAAGGATGTCGACTCTCACCATTACTATTTAACATAGTGCTGGAAGTCTGAGCTTCAGCAATCAGACAACAGAACTAAAAGTCATCCAAATCAGCAAGAAAGAAGTCAAACTTTCACTATTTGCAGATGACATGATACTTTATACAGAAAACCCAAAAGACTGCACCAAAAAATTGCTAGAACTCATATATGAATTTAGCAAAGTTGCAGGATATAAAATAAATGTACAGAAATCTGTTGCATTTCTATACATCATAATGAAGTAGCAGGAAGAGAAATCAAGGTATCGATCCCATTTACAATTGCACCAAAAACAATAAAATACTTAGGAATAAACCTATCCAAAGAGGTAAAGGATCTGTACTCTGAAAACTATAGAACACTTATAAAAGAAATTGAAGAGGGCACAAAGAAATGGAAAGATATTCCATGCTCATGGATTGGAAGAACAAACATTGTTAAAATGTCTATCCTACCCAAAGCAATCTACACATTTAATGCAATCCCTGTCAAAATACCACCAGCATTTTTCACAGAGCTAGAATGAACAATCCTAAAATTTGTATGGAAACAAAAAAGACCCTGCATAGCCAAAGCAATCCTGAAAAAGGAAAGGAACGCTGGCGGCATCATGATTCCAGACTTCAAGCTCTATTACAAAGCTGTAATCATCAACACAATACCGTGCTGGCACCAAAACAGACACCTAGATCAATGGAATAGAATAGAGAACCCAGAAGTGGACCCATAACTATGGTCAACTAATCTTCTTCAACAAAGCAGGAAAGAATATCCAAAGGAAAAAAGACATTGTCTTCAACAAATGGTGTTGGGAAAACTGAACAGCAATGCATAAAAAAATGAATCTGGACCACTTCCTTCCCTATACAAAAACAAATTCAAAATGGATGAAAGACCTAAATGTGAGACAGGAATCCATCAAAATCCTAGAGGAGAACACAGGCAGAAACCTGTTTGACCTCGGCTGCAGCAGCTTCTTCCTAGACATATCATCGAAGGAAAGGGAAACAAAAGCAAAAATGAACTATTTGGACTTCATCAAGATAAAAAGCTTCTGCACAGAGAAAGAAACAATCAACAAAACTAAAATGGGAATGGGAGAAGATATTTGCAAATGACATATGCGGTAAAGGGATAGTATCCAAAATCTATAAAGAATTTATCAAACTCAACACTTGAAAAACAAAGAACCCAGTTAAGAAATGGGCAGAAGATATGAATAAACATTTTTCTAAAGAAGACATCCAGATGGCTAACAGGTACAGGAAAAGATGCTCAGCATTACTAATCATCAAGGAAATACAAATCAAAACTACGATGAGATACCATTTCATATCTATCAGAAGGGCTAAAATTAACAACACAGAAAACAACAGATGTTGGTGAGGATGTGGAGAAAGGGGAACCCTCTTACACTGTTGGTGAGAATGCAAACTGGTGCAACCACTGTCGAAAACAGTGTGGAGGTTCCTCAAAAAGTTAAAAATAGAACTACCCTACGACCCAGCAATTGCACTACTAGGTATTTATCCAAAAGATACAAAAATAGTGATTCAAAGGGGCACATGCACCCCAATGTTTATAGCAGCATTATCAACAATAGCCAAACTATGGAAAGAGCCTAAATGTTTATCAACTGATGGATGGATAAAGAAGATGTAGTATATATGTATTAGCCATCAAAAAGAAAGAAATCTTGCCATTTGTGACAACATGGATGAGCTAGAGTGTATTATGCTAAGTGAAATAAGTCAGTCAGAGAAAGACAAATACCACATGATTTCACTCATATGTGGAATTTAAGAAACAAAACAGATGAACATAGGGGAAGGAGAAAAAAAAGGGAGGGGGACAAACCGTAAGAAACTGATAAAGATAGAGAACAAACAGTGTTGATAGAGGGATGTGGGTGGGGGTGGTCTAGATGGGGGGTGGGTATTAAGGAGGGCACTTGTGATGAGTACTGGGTGTTCTCTTTCAGGGTAGTGAGAAGTTCAAAATATGCCATAATAAATTCACTCATCTATACAAATTAAAATTTGTTGAATTGTAAAATAAAATAAAATAAAATAAAATAAAATAAAATAAAATAAAGGTCCTTACCATTGTGCTTAGGCTCCTAAAAATACAAACTGCTATGATTACTAAAATTGCACTTGGCCTTTCTAATGACATGAATAAATTCATTTTATCCTCAAAACCTTTAGTTGTAAATGAGAAAGTTTTGAGAATAATCATACAGGAAATTAACATAGTATTTATGATAAGAATTGCTTTGCTTATTCTCTGTCTTCTAAAAGTCCAATAATGAAAAACATGTAGAATTTTAAACAAGGAGACAGTGTTAAATAGAAAACCACAGGCCCCAAAACCAAATGGTGTCACTTAGGCCAAATCATCAAACCCGGCTTAATACCTAACCTAATTTCAGTTTCAACCTCCCCAGAAATGTAGTCTTAACTAGTCAGTCAGTTCTGATCAGCATCAATGAGGCAATCTGTCACTTGGACCCTCCCCAACCTGGTAAGACCCACTGCCCTTCTCCCTAAAGAAAGATGATCTTGCCTGAAACAATCCTTTCCTCTTTTTTTTTTTTTTTAATTCAATTAGCCAGCATATAGTACATCATTAGTTTTTGGTGTAGTGTTCAATGATTCGTTAGTTACCTATAACACCAGTGCTCATCATTTGCAAATAGCTTCTTGCCTATCCTTCCTATATGAATCATTTTCATACAACTCCTGAGCTCCCCTCTACTTGCTAAATGGGACACTGCTCAATTCATGAATCGATTAATAAAGCCAGTTAGTTAGATCTTTAAATTTTTCTTGGTTGAATTTTTGTAATTTAACAGTATTAAATGGAGGAAAACTATATCTATTTCCATTTTAAGTCGTTTATTTAATTTTCAGAAAATATACTTTCCAACAACAAAATTACACAATTAGAACTGTGACAGGGCGCCTGGCTGGCTCAGTCAGTTAAGCGTGTGCCTTCGGCTCAGGTCATGATTCCAGGGTCCTGGGATTAAGTCCCTTGTCAGGCTCCCTGCTCAGCAGGGAGTCTGCCTCTCCCTCTCCCTCTCCCACTCTCCCTGCTTGTGTTCCCTCTCTCGCTGTGTCTCTCTGTCAAATAAATAAATAAAATCTAAAAAAAAAAAAAAAGAACTGTGACAGAGTAAGAGATGAACACTTCTTACAACTTATAACCACATAAGAGGATACTTATTTCAGTGATTATGAACCAGAATGTGATGATTTGATGATTATATAGATTATCGGTCAATGAAATAAAGCCAAATTCTCTTTCTGTTTTAAAGAAACTTGGAGGGAGAATTCTAATTGCTTCTCGAAAAATGCTACCAATTGTGAGCCCCATATCTGACCACCTTGACTAGAATCGCTGATGAGATATCGGTTTTTTTCATCCAAGGGGAAGTATTTGAGCAAATTGAAATACAAGATGAAACTCTCCTTTAGGTTATCACTTTACCTTTCTACTTGTCTGGGATATTCTCTGGGGAACTATATTATTTTGAGGTACTTCTCACAAAAGAGAGCTGAGTGAGACAAAACAGCTCTAAAATCAGTTGAGAAGCAGATGATATACTCTCGACTAAAATATGTTAATCCCTTATTCAATCTGAGAGTGAATGGAATGTCCTGCACTTAATGAAATAAAAGTGTTTGATCTAGATCGCTTACCAGTTTAATCCTTCATTTGTAACCAACGTTTCCCCTCCTTATTTAAAGAAGTAGGAATAATTGAGAGAACAACAGTCACAAGGGCATTTGAAGAATGCCTGTTGCCCCCCTGGACAAATATTCACTCAACACCCATGTGTCAGACGATGAGAATAAGCCCTCCCACAGCTGTATTTGTATTCACTTTTGGACCTCAGCTCCTAGCAATCCACATTGTAGGGATCTTAAAAAAAAAAATTAACTGGGTGATACAGACTTCCAGCAGCCATTTCTCCACCTCTAAATCAGGTTTTGCAAATCTTTTCTGCACTTCCAAGGGTGAGAAACACAATGGGAGAGGTGCTACAGTGCAGCAGGACGTCAATGACTTCCTTGCATTACAACTATCTCTAGGATAGCTAAGTGAGAGCTGTTCAGGAGAGAAATTTTATAGGTTGAGTTGAATGCCTTGGGTGCGTTTATAGTTTGAGGCACTGCGGTAAGACATTTACATACTTTTTCTTATATTCTACATAGTTATTATTCTTATCTGAGCTTCAATTTCCTTGTCCAAAAAAAAAAAAAAAGGGACAATACCTACCTCAAAACACCCTTATGAGAATTCAATGGGACTTATAGAAAGAAGGGTAATTAATATTTATTGAAGTATTGAATACCTACTAAAGGTCAAGCTCTGTGGTTTGTTCTTCTACGTACTTTATCTCATTCATTAGCTTCATTTTAAAAATGAAGAGAATGAAATTAAGCTGAAGTAACCAAAACTATAGAACCTAGAACCCAGAACACAAATAGTTAAAATGTGTCAGGCATTTTTCTTGGCTGTAGTGAACAAGACAGGTCTGTCTTAAAGAGATCTTTAGCATAAGCCTCCAGAAAATGTTTGGGGGTGGGGAGGGGGAGGGTGATGGCTTATAGGGAAGAAAAATCAATAGCAGTTTTGGGCCATGATGTGTTTTAGATGCCTATTATACATCCAAGGGGTGAGGAGTAGGAGGTGGAGACAAGTCTGGAATGTAAAGGAGAGGTCTGGGCTGGAGATAGAACACTGAGTCATCAGCATGTAGATAATATTTAAAGCTGTGGCACTGAATGAGATTTCCCAGGAAAAAAGTAAAGACGGAGAGCATGGTTAAGGGCGGACAGCCCTGGGGCCCTCCAACATTGTGGTCTGATAGGAGATACTCAACAAAAGAACCGCAGACATGGCCAATGAGGTGAGTAGAAAATGGCATGAGTCTGGGGTCATGGAAGCCTAGAGAAAAACATTTGAAGGAGGGAATAATCACTAATAATGCTACTGTAAATTCATGCAAAATACAGAGAACTAATCACTAGTTTTGGTAAAAAGTTGCTCTTTTATTCAACAAATATTTATTTAGTGCAACTCTACTAGATATGCTCAAGGGACCAGTGCACGAAACAGACGAAAATCCCTGTCCTCATGGGGTTCATATTCTGGTGAGGGGGGGGAAAGGTGAACAATTAAATCACTGTTAACTGTAAAAGTAAAAACAGGCGGGTATTTTACCTGTAAAAGGTTATTTCGGGAGAAAAAAGAATTGCAATCTGGGACAAACAAGCTGCAGCAAAACCATAGGCATGTGGGGAGGGGGAACAAAGGAGAGGCATGCTTCTTTAAGGAGAACAGGGGTAATTTGGAAAGGCCGTTAGGAACTAAAAGTCCACTGCAGTAACCTGGGAGTTCAAAGTGTGGTGGCTTCTCATTGGCTGAGCTGTTGCTGGGGGGATAAGGAAAGCTTGTCCTCCTCCAGCTGGAGCAGTAGAATAGTATCTACGTGCAAGGTGAAGTCCACCTCTTCCCTTTTGGGTCGCAATTGACTACTGAGTGGTAGGTGTGATCGCTCCTCCTGTGGAAACCTCCTGACTTTATTTTAGTGAGGCTCCCCCTTACTAATTTTCACAATAGCATGCTAGTTGGTTATAAGCACTTTACAACTAAAACTAAAGCAAGGAAGAAGAGAGTTCGGGATGAGGGGAATAGGGCAGGGTTGTGATTAAAAGAGGATGGTCAGGGAAAACCACACAGGTGACATTTGAAGACCTGAATGAGTGGAGGGCATGAATGAGCTATACAGGTATCTGGAGGAAGAGCATTTAAGGGTGGGGAGAACACCTGCCAAAGAAATTGCCTGGAAAATTTAAAGACTCCCTAGGAGACCAGTGTGGCTGGAGCAGAGTAAGTGGGGAGGAGGGAAATTGAATGAGGCAATGGGGGTGTCCAGGGGAGGCTGTGTGGAGCCTTCACTGTGAGACAGGAAGCCAGAGTTTTGAGCAGAGGAGTGACACTGGCTGACTTCCATGTTGACAGGATTGTGCAGGCTGCTGTGTTGAGAATAGACTATTGGGGACAGGAGTAGGGTGCTGAGCAAAGGGTGAAGTAGGGAAGTTGGTTAAGAGGCAACTGCAATAGTTTAGGTGAGAAATGGTGACCCCTGGGCCAAGGTGGTTAACAGTGAACCTGGTGAGAAGTTGAGCGATTCTGGATACACTTGGCATTGAAAGCAGATAGGATTTGCTGATTAGCTGGATGTATAGCCTGTCAAAGAAACCACCAAACATGATAGCGAGATTATGAGCCCGAGCAACTGGAAGGATGGCGTTACCATTAACTGTGTTGGGGAGGACTTCAGGAAATTGGAAATTCTGTCGTGGATATTGTCCTTGCATGAGAAGGGGGTGAAGATCTCTTTACGTGAAGAGGCTAGCCTTAGTGGGAAGCATGGACAGCTCATCATCAGAGTCCCAGCAGAGAGGTGCAAGCCCATGCAAGCTCTTTTGTTTAATTATTTTTTTTAATTTTTTTTAAAAGATTGTATTTATTTTTTGGCAGAGAGACAGTGAGAAAGGGAACACAAGCAGGAGTGGGAGAGGGAAAAGCAGACTCCCCGCTGAGCAGGGAGCCTGATGCGGGGCTCGATCCCAGGATCCTGGGATCATGACCTGAGCCGAAGGCAGACGCTTAACGACTGAGCCACTCAGGCGCCCCTAATTATTTTTTTAATTGAAGTATAGTTGACACCAAATGTTACATTAGTCTCAGGTGTGCAACATAGTGATTCGATAACTCTGTACATTATGCTACGCTCTCTCATGACGGCTTCTATTTTTTCAATGAAATAGCACTCAGGGTCATCAGCCAAGAGTGAATATGCAGGGAGGAGATGTTTGAAGTTTGAAGAGACACTTGTCAAGGAGAGTGAGGGAATGAATGGATGAGGTAGTAAAGTAAAATTCCCTGGCAGCATTAAAAGCCCACTCAACCTTAATGACCTTAACGTGGTTATGTGTTTCCCTTCAGCCACCTTAAGGCACAGGTACAGGTGTGGAGTCAGAAGACCTGGGATTAGCTGTGACCAAAGGTTTGCTGAGTACAATGGAATGAGAGAAAGGGAAAGACATTGAATGTTCAAGGAATTCACTCACCCCATACCTAGGGGTAGAGGACGTGAGAACTACCACTACTTGAGGGGAGAGCCTCGGGGGAAACTGTGTCTTGGGAGAGACAGGTTTCATTCAGAGCAAAAAAGTAAAGGAAGCATTCAAGGAGGCTGGGGGTGGGGGGGTTGTTACTCTTGGTAAATCTGTTTCAGTGGAGTGGTGTGGCCTGATTGGAGGGAGTGGGTCAAGGAACAAGTGAGAGAAGAGTTGACAGAAAAGTGGACAACTCTTTGAAACATGTTTGCTCTGAAGGTGCTGGATGAGCTGAAGGTTGAAGGCAAAGTTTGTGTGTGTGTATGTGTGTGTGAGTTTTAAGATAGATGATATTTTACTATGTTTTTATACCAGTAGAAGAGATCCAGTTAAGAGAGTAAAAAATTGCCAATACAAGAGAAAAATGGCATACATGTGGGGATCCTTGCAGAAGCAAAACCCTTGAGGTCAGAGGGCATTGGATTCCAGGCATAAGAATTGGCCTTAGAACCAACTCGGTACAAGGAAAGTGGCAAAGAAGGCTGTAGGTAGGAAGATTGGTGGAAACGTGAGCTGGAAAGGTTAGTTAGTTCTCTTTGGAATGAATCTGTTTTATCTCTTCAAGTATGAGAGGTTGTCATCTGGTGGGGGCGGGGAGAATGCTGGAGATCTGATGAAAGATAAGGGTGAGGAGAAACAGTCACAAGGTTGGGAAAATGAATTTACTAAGGAATTATAGGAAGTTTGTTTGGCAGGATCGAGTGCCCACCTGAGATCTGTGGTCCTAAACCTGAAGTGAGATCAGTCAACAGAGTTGTGTAACTTTTCCCCATCAGGCCTTGCCGCATGGGTGCAGGTGCCAAGTAAGTGGCTTCACAAGGACTGAGGGCTGTCCAGGTGCTTGTGACGGAGGGAGCACGGCACAAGGGGGTTGGGATGCTTGCCATGGAATGGTGCAAATAGGGGCTGTCATCTAGGCTTCATAAGGGAGGAAGCAAGGACAGGAACGGGGTCTAGATAATGACAAAGGGTGTGACCCAGGAGCTGGAGTGAAAGACCTGGGGTAAATGAACTCAGAGAGTAGAGGACGGGAAACTGAGAGGGGGTGTATGAGATTTAGACTGTGGAGAGAGTACATTATTGATTTTTCTCCCCCAACTGAAAAGAGCCTTCACCAAGTGAAACCTTTATGATCAAGGTGATGTTGCTTTTGGCTACCCTAAAGAAAGCACTTTCTGATTATATCACTGGTTTGGCGAGGAGAGTGGGAATTAATGGGAACTTCACAATCAATTCCAATATAAAATGAGTGCCTTACGTTTTATAATAGGGAAGCCCTACAGCGTATAGGGGAAATCTATAATTGCTTTGACATCAACATTGAGAGATACATTTGGCCTTAACTTTTCACATAAATGTTACGATGCCAATACTAAAATAAGAAAATGCTCATTTCGTAACAAATGGAAATTTTCTCATCAAGTCTATATTATCAGTAACTTTAAAGAATAAGAGGAATTCTCTGGGAGTACACATAAGAAAGGAATTTAAAGGAGAATATTTTGCTGTTAAGGATTTAAAAGTAAACGTTAAAAAAAAACCATTCAGGGGTGCCTGGGTGGCTCAGTTGGTTAAGCGACTGCCTTCGGCTCAGGTCATGATCCTGGAGTCCCTGGATCGAGTCCCGCGTCGGGCTCCCTGCTTGGTGGGGAGTCTGCTTCTCCCTCTGACCTTCCCCCCTCTCATGTGCTCTCTCTCATTCTCTCTCTTTCAAATAAATAAATAAAATCTTTAAAAAAACAAAACAAAAAACCATTCATTATGAAATATTTTATTCCACTGCATTGTCATTTAAAATTACAAGAATATAAGCAAATAATGTCCAATGTCCAAACAGATTCAGGGTGGTCATCTTCAGCACTTAGTGACAAATTAATAGTATCACGGAAATGTTCAATTCATTAAAAAGAATAGTCGAGTTTCATTTTGGTCATAATCAAGATAAACTTTGTGTATATCATTAAACTTTCATTTGTCTTACACGATTCCATTTTCTCCAACTGGAAGCTGTGTAGGATCCAGCCCGACTTTCTTCATTGATACAGCAATATCAAACAAATAGTCATAACACTCACACCTATAAAAGAAAAAGCAAAGAATTGAAGGTCTCAGTGAAACAGAGTTCTCCAATCCTACCAATCACATTTCTCCTCTCTATCAAGCCAACTCTGTTCCTCGTGCATTTTTTTTTTCTCAATTCCAGGCCAAATTTTTCTCCTTTTGCCCCCAGCATTATTAAAACATGGAAAGGAATCCTACTGAATCATGCAATCATATTACATGCTTCTCAGGAAATAAAAGGGAGTTTAAAATATACTACTTACATAAATTTAAGTTTCCTACCATGTGTCACTTTTTGAAATAAGTGTAGCAAATCATTATATAACTTGGGTTAGCTTTATTCTTCCTTCTAGCCTTAAACTTGGAGAATGAGATCTGTATTTCCTTCTTTGTCAAGTGCATAGCGCCTTGCCAAATCATAGCTTGTCCAATAAATATTTCTTAATAAATGAATACATAATACAAATCAAATATCTAGACCTAATAAGCTACTTAAATTAAACCAATCTGACCAACAACACACACCCACACACACACACACAAAATCCTACTTCCTTTCAAATCATAAAACATACTCCATTCCCTTTCACATTTACAGTGTGGTGATTTGTCCCAAATGTCCTGTGATTGTTACTTACATGGTTTTAGCCTTCTCCCAGGTTTCTCCCCAGACGTACATGCCATGACGCCTGACTAGGACCGCGCAGGAGTCTGGGTATTCATTTATCGCACAAGCCATTCGTTCTTTGAGGTCTTTCTCCTCGGGTGTGTTCTCAATAATGGGTACCACTAACATATCATCATACCTATAGGACAAAACAAGCCATTTTTTCCCCATTAAAACAAACGTATTCATATGTAAAGTTTATAATTTTTTTTTCAAGTGACCAGTTAGACATTCTCTTTATTTCTGAAAGCCACTCCAAATTATGGACAAGATGTTGCATGTTATTCTGTATATCTTGCATAAACTGCTGTATCAAAAGACGTCTTGGGAATTTGGCAGGTATTATTCTAAGTATAAGTGGCAGAAATTTGTATAGGATACCAAAACCTAAGAAAGAAATGATCAAGATCATACGAGTATTTCCTTGAAGCAGAGACAATCACAATATTTTCAACAGGAGATGGGAAATGATAGATCGGATAACCAGAAGCATAGAAAGGATTAACAATTTAACTGCTTATTAAGTATGAATTTTCCAAAGATACAAAATCCTTTTCTTTTATCTCTGCAAGACCCCAAAGTGTGTCTCAGGCAAATAAATAAATACAGATGTGGTTTGTGGCACCGGGATAGCAAGAACCTTCTGGAAATAACTCTTAATGGTGTGATAATATTTTCAGAACATTCTCAAGTCTGTGGCATTAGAATTCTTTTACTTCCGTCTTGTTTTCAGGAAATACATGTGATAAAATCGGCATAAATAAGCGTTTTCCTTTCTGCTCATGTTGAACTTAGACACGTTTTCCCTTTTACATGGATTTCTCTTGCCTTTTAATGTAACATCTGCTTTTTTACTACCTCTGTAATGGCCAAACGTAACAATAAAAAAGTTCTAGGTATAGTTTTATCAAAAGTTGCAACTTCAGGACAGGTATAGGTTAAGTAGCTCTCATGTATGGAGATGTTTATTTATTTATTTTAAGATTTTGTTTATTTATTTGACAGAGAGAGACACAGCGAGAGCAGGAACACAAGCAAGGGGAGTGGGAGAAGGAGAAGCAGACTTCCTGCCAAGCAGGGAGCCCAGTGCAGGGCTCTATCCCAGGACCTTGGAATCATGACCTGAGCTGAAGGTAAATGCTTAATGACTGAGCCACCCAGGCGCCCCTTATTATCTCATTTAAGTAAAAGAGAAGTAATTAAAAAATATTCTTAAATATGGAAGGAATGAATTGCTAATCCCAAATCTTTCCTAATATTGGCCAAGAGAATCACAAACATGTATCTCCCTCAAGCCTATACTGAATAGTCAGACATCTTTTTTGGGGTACAATAGTATCACAGCAAAAGAAGACCTGAAATTCAATCCGATCACCCACTTTACAGACAAAACACTAATCCTTCTGAGTTAAATCAGGAACAGAGCCAGGATGGTCCTTTGATCATTAAACAGTTCTTTTCACTCTACCACCGGCGTGTTGCTGCCAGGAGAGAGGACAATTACACTTACATATGGGAACCTCCCCTGAGGAGAATTAGGTATGTATTTGAAAGTTTTTGTTTTTCAAGATGGACTTAAAAAAAAAAAAAAGATATATCTCTGCCTCCTGAGTGGTGATAATGACCCTGTTACTGATTTCCAGGCTCAAAGAGAATTGCAAAGGACATTGCAAAAAAGTTTGTATTCTTTAAGTTCTGAAACATTTAAAATAATATATGAAATGTGTATGTTATGGTGCATAAGAAATGACATCATTCATGACATTCCTTTCCCCCCAGAATTCCGAAGGCTGTGGAATTCTACTGTGCTGTTCCTCTAGGCAGCTGTTCACGCCTCCTTCCGACCTACTTTTATCTCTTCACCAAAGGAATCAAGTGCTGAGGAAATTAATAGCACACATAATGCCTCTCCTTCAAGATCCAGAATGGAAAAGGCAGTGTGGGGCTATACTTTCTTTAGTATGTACACTTTCATAATTTAAACATTAAACTTTTGTAAATAGGTAGTCCACAGTGCTAACGAATGCTGTAGGCATACAATAAATATTAACTAAAATTAAATCATAAGTAAGTTCTTGACACACTAGTTTAAACTTGTACATTCTACGACGTGGAGTAACAATAAGATATTGCTGTCAGAACACTTTAGAAAAACTGGCACCCATTTCCTCTAAGCTAGATAAGGTAGAATCAGGCCCTTTAGCAAATTAATAAGCTCAGAAATAAGAATGCCAATACGTTCAAATGAAATACTTAGCTTGTACCTGAGCACTGAGAACACGTTTCTTCCCATGTAGATTGGCAAATAATTCTACATTTTGGTGGGCTGGTGGATTTATTTGACTTTATCTAGAAGGTTCTATACCATCTATGCCACTTTCCATACTGAAAAATTATAAAAATACAGAGATCTACTTAATTGAAATAAGTGTACAACTTTTATAAATACGAAAATGTTCTAGAAATACTAAATTAAGTCAAGATGAAGTAGAGACTTTAGTAAGGGCTGAAGCTTCCCGGAGACCTAGTGAAGGTGAGGGGATCTTGCTCTCTGGGTGATTCCATACGGAACATAATCTTTCTGTCTCTATAGAAAGCTCAGCCAAGGGTTTTTCACCTTACTCTGACAAATGTTTCATTATTTGTGTTGCTAATAATTTACCAAGTTGGGGTAGGGGAGGAGGAGGGGAGGCATCTGATTTGTGTCACTGAGAAGAAATCTGTATAATAGTAATAATAGTAAGTGGGCTATTATTTAACGTAGATCCCACAACATCTCATTAAAGGCATAGAAAGATCAGTAGCTTCTTTATCAAAAGACAGAAAAATACTTTTCAAATTACTTAAGCAAAAATAGAAAAAAAATACCTATAATACCCTCCTGAAGTACATTTCCTTATTCCTTTGATCATCTCTTGATGGGTAATTTTAAACTCTCGTCCTGGAAAGAGAAGGGTGGCCATGACAGCAGCTTTTGAGTGGGTATGAATCACTGCACCTGCTCCTGGAGGAAGAAAAAAAAGTCACATGCTCAGTGAAAGCAAAATGTTACTTTTTTTTTTTTTTAAGATTTTCTTTATTTATTTGAGAGAGAGTAAGAGAGAGAGAGCACAAGATGGGGGAGCGGGAGAGGGAGGAGCAGACTCCCTGCTGAGCAGGGAGCCTGATGCGGGACTCGATCCCGGACTCCAGGATCATGACCTGAGCCGAAGGCAGTCGCCCAACCAACTGAGCCACCCAGGCGCCCCCAAAATGTTACCTTTTAAAGAAATATATATAAATATATATGTGTGTGTGTATATATATATAAATACATTTATTTGTATATGATTTTGAACTTGTTTTTCTTGGCATGGAATCATTTTTTCTTTTTCCCCCCTCTATACACATATATAATATGTGATTATAACACAATCATAAGTTGGCAATAGACAGGAGGGTAGGAAGAGAGGGAGGGAGGAAGAGAGAAATGGTAATAGAGAAGCTGGAAAGTAAAAGGCATTTAAGCTTTATCCGCATCAGGACAATGCACAATACTTCACACGTGCTCAAGAAATAGCTTTAGATGGTCTGAAGTACAGCTGTAATAATCATGGAGACCATAGTCAAAATGGTACCATTTAATTAGGGGTTCCTCTGTGCCAGGCACTGGACAAATCCCCTTTATATGTTACCTCTTGCTCTTAAGTCATCACGACAACCATAGACAGAAATTCTCTCTCCCCAACTTGATGGTCAAGGAAGTGGGGAGCTTGGAGATGTGAAATAACTTGTCTATGTTCACAGATAGTTGTGGCAGCACTTGGATTTGACTTCAGGGTCAGTGTGACCCGTAATCAGTGAGTTGGGTTTCATAGTGCAGGCCGTGTCTTGGTAGCATAAGGGGTGGTAGGGATTTTAAGGTATAATTGTAATGGATTTACCTAAAAAGGATTTGTATGCTATAAAATTCAGTAATGGCTATTTTTGCAATTGGAAGTTTATTTAGCTTTTTGCTGGGAAAGGGGCTTCATTCTGTTAGAATCTGTTCCTGAGGTTTTGCCCTCTTAGGAGCAGCGGACAAAGTCCAGGAACAGAACATAGCATGATCACAGACTCAATCCTGATTTCATTCAGTGGCTATATTAAAGCACGGTTCTAATGCCTTTATTGCTATGGTTGAGCCAGTTATAATTTTCTATTTTCATACTGTCCTCTAGGTTCAACCTTTCCAGACTGATTTTCTACTGCAAATTCTGGGAATTAAAATAAGACTCCTACTTTTATTGTACAGTACATTTTTTAAAAAGATTTTTTATTTATTCACTTAAGAGAGAAAGAGAGAGAGCACACCAGCAAGGGGAGAGGGAGAAGCAGACTCCCTGATGAACAGGGAGCCCAACGAGGGGCTCGATCCCAGGACCCTGAGATCATGACCTGAGCCGAAGGCAGATGCTTAATTGACTGAGCCACCCAGGCGCTCCTTGTACAGTACATTTTTAAAAAAGAGAGGACCAGTCCTACTAAAGTAAAGGCCACAATTTCCCCTCATTTATAATTTGACTTACTTCTACTACAAGTTCCCAGAGGTTTAACTCTAAACTAGAAGTGGGAATCTGATTGTAAATATAGTATTTAGTCAATTTGACAATCTAGTGGAGTCATACTAGGTTGAAATTCTGGCCCCAATACTCACTAGCTATTTATTTTAGGAAAATCTCCCAGATCCTCTGTCCTTTGGTATATAAAATGGAGTAACAATGGACCTTCCACTAGGCTGATTTGAGGTCTGAATGTGTTAACATATTTAAAGGTGTTTTTTTTTAAGATTTTATTTATTCATTTGAGAGAGAAAGAGAACACAAGCTGGGGGGGAAGGACAGAGGGAGAGGGAGAAACAGGCTCCCCACAGAACAGGGAGCCTGATGTGGGGCTCGATCCCAGTACCCTGGGATCATGACCTGAGCCGAAGGCAGACGCTTAACCGTCTGAACCACCCAGGTGCCCCAACATATTTAAAGTTTTTACACATAGTAGGTATTCAAGAAATGTAACTACAACAATAATTACAATTATTTAGGGAATCTACTCTGTAGCAAATATTCTTTACGTTCAATCCATTTTCTGCCTACCTCTCATTGTGTAAGCATTCATGAAAAGAGGAGTACACTGGCTTTTTTTAAGATTCTTACACGGCGGAGGTCCACTTATGTCCTGTTCATTGATGTCACAAACAAACATGTCTTCAGGCTGTTTATAGAGGGGGAAAAAGAAAAAAAAAAGGCTTATACAATATCATTTAGAAGTGTCCCTTTTCTTGTGTGTGCTAATATATATGTATGCATATTTAACTCCTATTTTAAATATCCATATGTAGTTTCTCTTTGAAACTCTTTAAGCCATTTTGAGAAATAAAAAAATGTTTCTACTAATAAAAATATTCTCAAGAGTTAAAATTCTTCCTTTAGAATTTGAAGAAACAATTGATATGGAAAATTTCATATGTATGTAATAATATTGCTGTTTTCATTCATGTAGCTTCTTAGATTTTCCCTGCAATTTCACAATTATATTTCAGAGAAGCTATACAAAGAAATCATCATTTTGAGATGGGTGCTACAGTTCTTTTTTTATGTCATGATATGAGGAAAAATATAGAGTTGAATTTCTAATCTCCTGAGAAACGTTTTAACTGATACTCAGAAATGTTCACCTCAATAAGGTATATTATTTTAAAGTTCAAGCAGTTAAGCAGATGCAGATTTTTCCTAGTAGTGAGTGCATACTTCCAACTTGTGACTTTCCCTTGCCAGGGCTTATTACAAACTACAATCTAAATGTTTCATTAATGAAGCATTATGCCTTAGCTAGAAGTTAAGTGTGAGATGTTTGTTTTAACTAGCTTTTGAGTCTCCTAAGCATTAATATGGAATGAGACCTCTCAAAAATTTGAAATAAAGTTTTATAACTTTAGATTGGAATAGCTTTGCTATTGTTAAATATGAGCCAGTTTGGTCCATTTGAGACTATCAATGTGACTACCCTACTAGCCTGATAAAGATGCTATAATGCTGCAAAATTATAATCACTTTGTAAAGATTGCACTATTCCCTTGTGCCCTCTAGAGGTTGAATGAGAATTCAAAACATATTAGTTGCATGGAGATTACTTAATCACCTTAAAAAAATGGTTAATAGTTACTTATCAAATGTTTATTGATTATTTAAATTATAACACTATAACCCCCCCTTAAAACTTTTAAAATTAATTCCCTTTCACAAAACAGTAGTCAAGTAGAGAAGAGAAGGCATTTGGAGTTAAGAAGGATCCCTTTAACATACCTGAATCCGTTCCTTTTGCACTCCTGAAGGAGCAATGTAGATTTCATTACTGGTAACACAAAATAAAGAAATTGGCATTTATTTAACTCTTCTGCTTTTGACCAAGGACAAGTGTATTCTTGCAGTCCAATCATCAATATTCTTTATAAATCAAGTCACACAGAAAGCTGCTTGATTTAATTAATGGTATATGCTGTATAGAAAGAATACCAAATTACTGGTAATGTCTTTATAGTGCTGGTGACAAAGTAAAATTTTGATAGTTTTCATATATATTTCTTTATTTCTTTTTACAGTGCAAAATCAAGGATAATCAGAATTATCTGGTTAGGGGAAATACAACTGTGAAAACACAAGTCTTTAGCATCTTTAAGCATGAGTAAGCAGTTTATCTTATTATACATGGAATAGTTATTATAAAATCCAATCAGAAGAAAATATTCTCATGAAGAGTAGATCTCTGTCTTACAAGGGATCGAGTTTAATTTTATTGCTTGAAATGCTCTTCTTATAAAACATGAAGTTCGGCGACCCCTGCTGGACAGTTTATTAAATTACAGCATTAACACAGCTACTTTTTGGGTGGAATATATGCTTCCTATTTGAAAAGCATATCTTTCTTGTGAAAATATTTGGTAATAAAGCTAAAACAACTGCAGAAAGTTAAAAATATAAAAGGCATGCTTACATCTGGAGATCTTTCTGTTATAGAATGTTGTGCTAAGGGAGATGCTATAATATACCATTTATCAGAACGTACTCTCAAATTTGATTTGGAAATTAATTTCAAAATCTTCTCTAAAGGTCCTTATCAGTTTCACTTGCTGCCAGAGGGTTTTAAAAGCTGCCACATACAAATGAAGGAAATCCCAGCACCTGCACGCTCCAGCTTTTGCCCCTGAGCCATGGATAGAGGGAGACTGAATATTAACTGTTCCCCAGTGAAAATGAGGATGATGGCCTATATTGAATCAAGCTATCAATCCTGTTGGGATTATTAATAAACCTATAGATTTGTAACTGACAAAAATGAAAGTTTCTTTAAGGGTCCATTTGTAAACTAAGGTCTACAAAATAAATGCCTGAAAATGGGAGAGAAATCCAAAGCACAGCAAGCTATATCCAATCATTTGTTTTCACAACGACATAGCTCACTTTACATAAGGCTTTGTTGCATAAGAAAACATGGAGTGGCATTCCTCCGGAATCAGTGGAATTGGTAGGGATCATATTGTTAAAAAAGGGCCCTTTGCAAATACCAGGGATCCAAATCTTTTGTCCTTGGGTAACATGGAATCATTTCGAGAATCCTGTGTGGTACGAAGTCAGTGGACTTGTAGGGTAAGTCTTGTGTGTGGAGAAATTTATGCAATCTGGGAACAGACCCAAATAAGTTCAAAACAGCCTGTTGGTAAATAAAATCCATCTACAAAGTGGAAAAATCCAGGGTATTCTGTTTATTCAAATGATTTGGTAATCTAAATCTGTTTTTATTGCTGCCTTTCTGAAAACAAAAATCAGTTTGGACTGATCACCTTGGGTAATTAAAAGATTAGCTAAATAGATTGTGGAAAAAATACATTTTCACCTACAAAGAAGGAACTATCTGGATAAAAATAGGAAGATAATAGAGCCTTTATTTTACAAGGGAAATATGCCAAAGATTAGAAGTGAGGTCTTTACTTGGTGCTGTAAGCTGCAATCAAAAAGCATTTTGAATTTGAAGGCATTAAGTTTTTGAATTTCTTTCTCCATACTCTCTGCTCTTTGACTATTTGGTAAGGAAGAGGACAAAACTCAAGAGTTCATAATATATCTGTGTTCAGTTGCTTCTATTTTTTTTTTTTTTTACTGTCTAGTTATTTTAAAAAATGTAAATCTTACTATATGCCTCAGTTATCTTGTCTACAGTATGGGTTGATTTTCATTCTAGTAGCATGCCATAGGATTAGTGTCTCTGACACACGACGATAACATACCATGAAAACAGGAAATGCTAAATATGAATGATAATGACCCAACCTAAACACAGTGGCTGTTGGGTATCTTGGAATTGCTTATGATTACTGTCATTTTCTTGGTCTTCCATTTCCTCCTTCTGATTTAACGCTCATATGGATCTTAAGGTGTCTTTTATATACATCTTTTGTGACTACACACAAGTAGCATAATCTAGAATGGTATCAGCCAAACCTTGGAATCAGTAAATTTTATATTCCCAAACACAATCTATTGGGTTTATCCTTCATTCCAAATTTATTTGCTTTAAGCTTCAGACAAAGAAAAGCAAAATTTCACTAACAACACGAGAATAACATAGTGGATAAAGTTAATGATGGGGGTTTATGAAGTCATTTAAATATTAGGAAAAAAACTGGACGTTTTACTACAAATTACCCATCTTACTCTGTAAAGCACAAAATTAATAAAATTCCAATGCCATAAAATTGTGGTTGTTTCCACCTGTGACCTCCAGGAGGAGCTCCTTACCCATTAAGAATCTAACTGAGGGCAAAGCATTTTTTGCTTATGATGCAATGTCCCCATAAATTGATTGTAGTGCTGTAAAAACCATTTAATTTTAAAAGGTGCCAGTGAGTGTTTTAGAGTGACCACCCACAATTTCAGTGCCTGGGTTAACAAAATTCTTCTAGAAAGAACACAGTCTTTTATGTCTTTATGATAAAGAATGTGGCTGTTTTTTAAAAGAGCCACTTAGAAAATGGTTATTGTAACTCAGCTGGGTAGAAAGCTCTATTTTGTACATACATAAACTTTCTGCATATGCGAATAAAAAGCAGTTAACTAAAGGCAATGTTTAGAGTATGATTTATCATAAATACAGCTGAGAAACCAAATTACTGGGAACACAACTAAGAGGATACATGAAAATGTTATCTTAGGGCCTTGTTCTGAACAGGTCAACTTGGAAGTTTTGGCAAAATCACCTGAAAACTGGCAAAGTACCGAAATGACACAGGAACACGGGGTGATGGTAAGAGAGGAGGCACAGAGGATGTACGATGTCCCATGAGGAACATGACCCTTCCAGACAGAGGGCATCCCTATACACGTAACTGCGACAGTTAAGGCCCCCTAGTGTTGCCCACAGTTCAATTAATATCCCGTGAGTTACTTGGTAATTTGAAGCAGGTGAAATTTCACTGGCATCATCTTGTGGAATGCTGAAAAACCCCTTTTGTTCTAGATGTTCTGATTAAATTTTACGCTCCATTCCTTTCTAGGAAATGGAGCCTCCTAGAGGGTGTTACTGTATATATTCAGTATCATACAAGTGTTATAGTTACTCAATTTTGTTAAAGAAAGTGAATTAGGATAAAGAAATCAAGTTACTCAGTTTAACATTCAGCCTCCAGACAATACTATTCCTAAAACATTTCAGGAGAAAAAAAATTCATCCTCTTCCGGAAACACTGAAAAGAATGAGGTTCCACAACCTGTATTTTCATTGTTAGGTTATGTACTACCTCATCTTCTTGGAGGAAAGACACTGAATAAATCTCATGAACAATTAAATAATATTCATTCCTTCGGTTTCAGCCAGTCCCTCTTGTTTTGTCCTCTGAGCAACAAAGACCAGCAGGTGCTGTCCATTAGTGATGACACATGATGCATTTAGAAAGGCATATTGCCTGTCTTTTGACTTAATAAAATGTATTTTTTTAGTATTTTTGATGGTTCGTCACCTGTATTTAAGTGACTTTTAAAATATGTCTCTAAACCTTTAAAACAAATCCTGTCCACCTAGAGGGGACCTTTTCTAATTCCAGCCATATAAACATAGTTGGCAACATGTTATTTAACTTTGGTACTCCGAAGACTGAGGACCAAATTATTCTGATTAGAAATTGTGGTTCTTAAACCCTTAGGTATTTATTGTATCTACAATTTCTGCACACGTATTCAGTTATGCAACTATTCATTTCTCCATTTAGAAACTAAATATTTTCAGTATCACATAAAACTGGGCACCAGGTATTCTTTAGACATAACACATATTAGGCTCTTCATTGGGCTACTTATATAGACAATTCCCAAAATGAAATCAGCCCCAAACTTACCCATGTTTCAAGCTAATTCCTCCTCCAGTCCCAGTGACCCAACCCAAATGGTAAAACTGTTTGCAAAGCTCTGGGATCAGGTATCTTGGATGTTCCTTGTCCTTAAAAAGAAGATAATGATTTTTCCAATAGATATTATATTATCAAGTGACTTTTCTAGCTGACATCTCTGTTAAGAAGCCCATGTAAGGGGGTGTGTGGGTGGCTCAATTGGTGAAGCATGTGCCTTCAGCTCAGGTCATGATCCCAGGGTCCTGAGATTGGGTCCTACATGGGGTGAGGGGTTCACTGCTTATAGGGGAGTTTGCTTCTCTCTCTCTCTCCCTCTGCCCCTCTCCCATCCCCCCACTTGTGCTCTCTCTCAAATAGATAAAATCTTTTTAAAAAGCCAATGTAAGGAAGTTTAAGAAAATCTACCATAGAGAAGGTACCATGAGGGAAAATACTATTATAAAACATACTTTGTTTTTAATGTTTAGAAGGTAGATCTACTATGTTATTTTGGCAACCTGAAATTATTCAGAATAGGGCCATTTAGTCCAACACTATGGGACAGGCTGCAAGAACAAGGTGGGGAAACGCCTAGTATATATGTGTCTATTGCAATGGCTGAAACAGTATCTAGTGCTGAGAGGAACATGATTCCGTCTGTCCAGCGAATTTCTTTACACAAAACATCTTATTCAATTAAGTCATGATATACATATGACAGCTATGTATTCATATTCTGTGTTGGCTTCAATTTTATTTTTATTCTAAAATCTTTTTTTCCAGTGATTACATTGTTTTCTCTTACTACAAAAGCAGTATCTACTCACTATGGAATATAATTTCAAGAAAATAACATGGAAAGGACTCACTCAGAAGCAATCATAATGAATACTTTCTGGGCTCATTTTTATGAAGATATGTGTGTACAGGAACAAATGTATGCATGTTGGGATAAATTTTGAGCTTTATGTATTTTTATTGAAGTAGAATTGACATATAACATTATATTAGTGGATAAAGAGTAGATATTTGTCTATATTGTGAAATGATTAGCACAGTAAGTCAAGTTAAAATAAGAGCTTATTTTTATTAAGTTTAATGATTACTTCTTTAGGGAAAAAAAATCAATGTTTCCCCCATTTTTTAAAATGAAAATTAATGAAAACAAAAACAATAATAAAGAAATACACTAAATTCTATTTTTGGCAGTATGAAATACTACTCTTAACTTGAAAACAACTAAAATTACTGAATAAATTTTTTAAAAACATTTCAAATTAAATTGCGGAGCTGGCAAGAAAGTAAGGTTTGACAGTATCCATAAAAGAAACCAGGGTGAATCTACCTGGGAAGGAAGCTCTGAAGTCGTAATTTCCCTGAAAGTATTTGCAGAACACTGGTGAGCTTAAGCTCCAATTTTATAGCTATGCAAGCCACTAGAAACATGAGATAAAACACAGGATGTGCTCAGAATGGGGTACCTGATAGAAAAATCCCTTCACAGGTTTGAGACCAGACAACAGGCTATACCCTCAAGGTAAGGGTGAACAAGACATAGACCCTCTGTGCACAAAAGCATAGCAAGGAAGCTTGCCTAGATAAATCTTGGCACTGAGTAAAGGGGAAAAACATCTCTGAGTCCAAAGAGGATGATTACTGAACAGACCAAATGTTCAGGTATTTAACTGGCTTTCGGAAATTATGGTGTTTTCCAAAATTCACTGTTAATATTTTACATATACATTGTATTTTATTATAAATGATAATTTGATGGAGTAGACTTCAAAATATAAAATTAAGAACATGGGAATGTTAACATTTTTTAAAGTTCTGAATCAACACAGGCTTTGGAGTTAATGGACATAAAGTCAAACCTACATTATACCATTTATTGCTTATATGACTTTGGGTTTCACTTTACTAATCCATAAAATGAAAACATTATGAGGGTTAAAATGAGATACAGTGCTATAGGCTTCCAGGTATGGGATGAATAAGTTTTTTAAAAAAGAGAAAATAATGAAGATAAAGCATCCAGGACAATATGTGACACAGTCAATGTTAGTTTCCCTCCCATTTTTTTTCAGTGTTACATTAGTTCGGGGGTCCAATATACTGTATTTGACAGTTCTATATATTACTCAATGCTTACCACAATAAATATAGTTGCCATTGTTAACATATAATGTTATTACAATATTATTGACTATATTCCCATGTTGTACTTTTCATCCCTGTGACTTACTTATTTTATAACTGGAGTTTTGCCTTCCTTCCCATTCTTAATGTGTTAAGAATTCTTGAATTAAAAATAATAAGAATGCTGTGTTGGCTTTCCTTATATCTGCCCTTATAAAATCTAGCCAGAATTATCCATGCCCTGTGTCACTTGCTATTTCCTTTTTTAGTGATATAAATGATATTTTAATTATACATTAAAGTACAGCTAATGAGAAGACTCCTACAGTCTTCCAATCCTTAAAACCATCAATTTGCATAGCAAGTTGCAAACATTATAGAAAATGGTCTGTTATTATGGGTCTCTCCCCTTTTCCTTTTGTCTTTTCCAGTACTGAGTTATTATAGCAATTAGCCCGCTTCGTGCTACCGGAATAACAATGATAAGGCAGCTGTTGTTAATAAAGTTTCATTCAACTGTTCAAACCCACAAAATTACAATTTCAAGGAAAATAATCACTGAGCAGTGGGAACTAACAGGTATACTGGGTAAAATGCAGTCATCTAAATTGTTCAGAATGGTAAGGAAGAAAATATCAGAACATACATTTCAATAAGAATAGACAAGAAGGAAAAAGGTTAGTTAACATTTACTTCTCCCCTGAATGTCAATAATACTACTTGTCTGTTACTGTTATGTCTGGCTTTTCAATCAGAGTAAAAAGGTTGAAAGACATATCTAAAAATGGATTATAATCAATTTCTTACAGTAGAGGTCCTATACTGTGAGGGAGAAACATTTAACAGTATTTTGTGTCTATTAAAAACATTAAAGTCTAAAAAGCAGTTGAATCAACACTTTATTTTTCCAATTTTTCAATCCAGTTGTTTTAAGGAAATCAACTCTACTGTCACTGAGACACCTGCTCACAGCCAACAATGACTCTAATCCCCTCCCCCACCTTTTCTTTCAATTTAAGCATGAGAGAGACATGTACTGCTTGGACAGAGGTTTTCCTGGGGGACTCTCACACAACTATAAAATAAACGTGTGAAAGAATTATTTAACCCATCAATTAATGACGGAACCAGAAAGATGATACAACTGTGTCCAAAGAGAATGCAAAACACACACCCCTATAAAGTAATCAGGAATCCTAGATTTACAAATAAGGAAAAACTGGACAATATCTTCCAGGCAGCAACAAATTGAATGTCCAGAATACAGCTCGCATTTCTATGACCAATAATCATCTGCACTGTGTCAGCATTCTACAGTTTACAGGGTTGCACAATAGCTCCAAGATGGCCCTAAAACACCTAGTGATCTTTTTTTGCTCATTTCAGTCCTTCAAAATTCTTGACACTGGCCTGAGGAAGGGACTGGATGCAGGCACAGCCACGTTGTCAGCATTTTCTCAGTCCCTGGGCTTTGTTTCTCTCTGTCTCATTCTCCTCTCTGTGCATACTGGTTTTCTTTGCAATTTCACCTCCACTCAGAGCCCTATTTCTCCCTTTCGCCTTCACCATACTTAAAAACTCTTCTTCACGTCAGCTGAGCACTGCCTAGAAGAAATGAGAAGACCTGAAGCTTGGCTTCAGCTATGACCCTCCACTAGCTGAGTGCCCTCAGGCAAGTCAGTGACCTTTTCTGGGTATCAGTTTCCTTACGTTAATAATCTGTATCCGTGATTTCCAGACTTCCCTAGATAGGCCAGCAGTTTGTTGTTGTTTAAATTTTAGGGACTGTCATAAGGTTGCCAAGTTAGAACACTTATTACATTTAACCATCTATTATCACCTTCTTCAAAAAAATGCATTTTTAACATAAAAAAGTAGGGTCATCTCAGAATAAAAGGTAGTCCTTCAAACTGAATGCATTAATTTTGTGAAATTCACTTTTTCATTATCCTGAGTTTTCTATTTTGCAACAGTTGAGTAAAAACTCTTTCAGGGACTCACATTTGGGGAGGAATAAGGTTATCTTTCCCTATTTAGTCTCCTTGCCTACAATTTCTTCTTCCTCTCCTTCTTCTCTAGCTTAGCCTCCATTCTCCTTTTGGTACTAAAAGAATATACTACTTTGATCACTGAACCCCATTCCTCCAATCACAGAATGCACAAATGCCACATCCATAGTCTGTTACTTAAGTCCTTCTGCTTTCTTGCCCCACTTTACCTTTTCAAATATTTTCTTTCAGTTTATGTTTATATAAATCTCTCAGTTCTGTTCAGCCTAGTTGTAGTCAACCTCCAGGATGGCTCTCAATGGTCCCTGCCTCCTGATATTCACACCCCGGTGTGTAGTCCTTCTCACATTGTATGGGGGCGTGCGTGACCAACAGACTAAAGTATAAGGGCAGAAGTGATAGTAGGTCACTTCTGACATGAGCTTATAAAGCACTGCAGCTTCTGTCTTGGGTGTTCTCTCTTGGCTCACTTGCTCCGGGGGAGTGAGCCAGCTGCTATGTGGTAAGGGTACTCGGCCTACGCAGAAGGCCATGTGGTGAAGAGGTGTATGCACAAAAATCAGCGAGGAATGGAGGCCTGCCAACAACCACATGAGCAAGCTTGGAAGTGGACCCTCCAGCTGCAGTCAGGCCTTGAGAGGACAGTGGCTCCAGCAGACAGTCTGACTGCCACCTTATGAGCAACCCTGAACCAGAACCTTGAGCCAAATGCTCCTGGATTCCTAATCCTCAGAAACTCTGTGAGACAGTAAGTGCTTGTGTTTTAAGCCTAAGTTTTGGGGTATTTGTTATGGAGCACTAGCTAACTAAGACTTATTTTCTTGCTAAGCAAGTGCATCTTTTTTTCTTTGCACTGTTAATGCTCATGCTGGATTTTCAATTATCCCAACTCTAGCTATCAGACTCCTGCTTGTAGGCCTTTATACCACACTCCCTACCCACTTCACCTGGGATTCCTTCTGTCATCATCCCAGCAGGAAATGATCACTCCCTCCTCTAATCCTGTGCCACGGCATTTGCTTTATATACTTCTCCTTTGGTATTATAGAGCCTTCTCATTCATTCATTCAGAAAACTTTTACTGCAAGCCCTGAAAAAATGAATATTGAGTAAGATAAAAATCCTTACTCTTGAGAAGCTCACTCTAGTAAAGAAGTTATGAAAGGACAAAGCAATACAGAATACAAGACAGTCCAAAGAAGCTACTGCTTGGGGGGGCAGAGCTAGTGGTGGGAAAGAGCAGGAGTTGGGAAAAGCTTCAGAGAGGAGGGGATGGCTGAGCTAAGTCTTAATGAAGCACAGTGGGAGTATGCCAAGCATTTCCTGGCAATTTGGCTGTGAACTCTTGACCAAGTCCCTGCGCTAAAGAAATTTACATTCTGGAGGGTAGTTTTGAAAAAGCAAAGAGAGGGCGCCTGGGTGGCTCAGTCGTTAAGCGTCTGCCTTTGGCTCAGGTCATGATCCCAGGGTCCTGGGATCGAGTCCCACATCAGGCTCCCTCCTCGACGGGAAGCCTGCTTCTCCCTCTCCCACTCCCCCTGCTTGTGTTCCTGCTCTCGCTATCTCTGTCTCTGTCAAATAAATAAATAAAATCTTTAAAAAAAAAAAAGAAAAAGCAAAGAGAAGAATAAATTATAATAGGTAGGAAGAAGGAAACAAACTAGGAACTTATAGAAACATAGCAGAGATTGACTTGATTGAGGTGGTTAAGGATAGCCTCTCTGGGCACGTGAGGATCTAAGGCCTACAAAGTGTGAAGAAAACAGTGTGTGATAAGTGTGTTTGCATACGCAGGTTTTTTTTTTTTTTTTAAGATTTTATTTATTTGAGAGAGAGCGCGCACGCAAACAGAAGCAAGGCGGGGAGAGACAGGAGAGGGAGAAGCAGACTCCCCACTGAGCGGGGCTCAATCCCAGGACTCAGAGATCATGACCTGAGCAGAAGGCAGATGCTTAACTGACTGAGCCCCCCAGGTGCCCCTCACATGCAAGGTTTTGTGTTGGGGAACAGCAAGCACTCCACCCTAAGAATACAGCAGATGTAAAGGCCCTGGAGTGAGACAGTGCTTGACATGTTTAAGGAATAAAAAAAAGGCCAGGTGGTCCGAGCAGAGTACTGACAAGGAAAGCGCAGATGAGTTTGCAGGGGCCTGGAAGCCATGCTGATGAGAACGGTCTTGCTGAGAGGGAATGGATTCATGGTAGGAGAGACAGGGAGAGGGAGAGAAACAACTTCTGGATGTGAGAGGGGAGGGAGATCCTGAGCACAAGTGGAGGGACTGGGCTTCTTCCATCTTGAGAACTGAGAAGATGGGTTCAGGTTTAGGCAGATTGGTAGGTTTTGTGGTAGAAGGGAAGTTCATATCCAATGTCTTCTATTTTCTTAAGTATAAACAAAGTCATCAGCTGAGTAACAATGTGAGCACAGGGTATGGGAGGTTTGAAAAGATAATAAAAGGTATAAGTCAGTCATCTCAGGGAGTGGGACAGTAAAGTACTGGGGAAACCCAGAATGGTTGTTGGGCAGTGTTAAGTGCCAATCTGAGGCTGACATGTTGAAGATGAAGCGAGGCTGGGCAGTGTAGTTGTGTAGTTTTCTCTAGGAATGCAGCTCAGTGCAATCACAAAAATCATAGTTAGTAGGGTTCATCTTAGGCTGGGGTTTTGCTAGGCCAACTGTATTTGTAAATTAGGTCAACCATGATCTTAAGTAAGAATTGTTTCAATAGACTGGGTGTAGAAGCCAGATCTCAGTGGGTGAAGAAGTGAATAAAACTGAAAGGCAGAGAATTCTAAGGACTCTTTCTATAGTGTTGCAGTGGATAGGGAACAGAAGGGGAAACTAGTTAACATAGAGTTTTCTTTACATGCTAAAAGGTAAAATTAGGGAAAGGGGAGAGATTATGGCATAGGAAAACAAAAGCCTAATAAATAGGTCAATCTTTGCTGAGACAGAGCAGTTGGAATTAGACCCGGGAGGTATTTATCTTAGACAGGAGGAAGAAGAAAGATGCAGGAAAATGTGTAATAATACAATTAATAACAAAAATAGTTAACATTTATTGAATACTTGTTTTAGAACACATACTAAAGGCTTTATATGCACAACTTAGCTTAATCCTTATAACAACTGTGTTACACTAAGAAAGATTAATGTGTCCAAGACCACTCGGATGGCAACTGGCAGAACCAAGATTTGCAAAGGCAGTCAGATTCTAGATGTCTTGTTCTTAACCTTCACATTATAACGTAGGTGGTAACAGGAAGAAATTGAAATTAAGAAGTTCACACCTAATAGCTTCATTTTCTTTGTGATTTTGGAGGCAAAGTCATCTTCAAAACAGGCTTGGAGGAGAGGATGGGGTGAGATGGTGAGGTTTGGGGATAGTCACTTAAGGTAATGTGAAGGGAAGCTCCTCAGGGGGCTGCCATGAGGTGCTTAGGAGCTAGCTGCAGTAGGACTCAATAGTATTTGTATATGTCAAGTGACACCCCTCCATCCCTTGGGGGTTCTGAGTGGGAGGCATTTAAGTAAAGGCAATTATTTCTAATACAGGATGGAGGATCCTATGATAGAGGCTACACACAGAGACCTGTATGAGTAAAAAAGAAAAATCCTTCACCCAAAAAAGTGTGGGCTGAAGGGGTAGTGGTTGGGCGGGGAAGGATATGGCCGTGGGAATGGGTTGCTAGAGTGGAGGGGAGGGTGGAGATCTGATGAGGTCAAGGAAAACAGAGGGAAGGATATTGGAAGACCTTGTGTTACTATAATATCAAAGCACAAATATTTATTATTCAGGGTTAACACATATAGGACACTGTGATAGGTAAGGTATAATTAAAAAATAGAAGCAGTTCTTGGTTTATTTCCCAGCTAAGCCTAGCTCCCTGAAGGGCAGGGAACATGCTCTTGATATAGCGATATACTTACCACAGTGCTTTGTTCAATAAACACTGACTGGATTAAGATCACATCTACATTAAGAAAAGTCCTATATCACAGGTTACAAACTGGTGGCCCAGGGGCTGAACCAAGCTTACAGGAAGTGGTTTATTTAAGTGCATATGCAAATCTGTTGTGAGTGGTGGAGCTGTGGTAACCTGGCAAGCACATTTAGGTGGTAGTCACTAGTCAGCTCAATCTAGACCCCATGGAGGAATACAAGCCCAATGCCATCAGATGTTCTAAAGTTTTAAGTGTTCTCCATTTTGAAAGGTTGGCTCAAATTTTTTATGAACGAGTGAACTAAACATGCCTGTTCACCGAATTGTCTGTCAGCAGTGTTTGGTTTGAGAATTTTCGTCTATTCTCAGATGCCTTGATAAAGGGATTGCTTTTAGACTTTATTTCACCACGATTTATTTACCTGGGGCATTAACACATGGGCTATTGAAACATCTTAGCAACATTCTACTAACAGGTTCCCTTCCTCACCTGCCACACACACCTGCCTAGCTACCTGTCCTGTATCCAATGTCTCCCCCCTTCCCATCCAACTGTCCCTGTCCAGCATTCCATCCTCACAGTCGTCTTTGGTAATCTGGGGAGTTACTTATTCAAACGAGATTGACAAGTATTCTGCAATAAAATCTCCCATGTGTTATTACTTTTTAATTCGGACCTTCAGTCCTAAGAAAGAATAACAGGGGGAATAAGAGGGCTAATTTTGGGGTGGGGGGCTTTCCCTGCCTCTGAAGCAGGGCTTCTCACATTGTATTGTAATTGTTTATTCGTCTGGTTTTCCTCCAGACGCCAGGCCATTTGTCTTAATCATTGCTGTATCCCTGAGCACATTGGTGTTCCATTAAACTGTTGGTGAGTATACCCAGTGAATGAAAAGCAGATGCGGCCCGAGGGTGCATTTTCCTTTGACTCCTGCCCAAGGAAGAAAGCTTCTATGCTCATCCCATAATCACTCTAAACTGAGGCAGGCAGAGCGGGAAAGCGCTGGCTACTGCACACAGCCCCGATCTGGCCACCGCTTCCAGAGCGCCTACTGCCTGCCAAACGTCGGGCTGGTCGCCAAGGGCGCAGAAAATAAGCTCGGGAGCAAACAGTCTTAGCTTCATTTCCACTCAGTGCTTCCCGTTGCCTAGTTTGGCCTTATTGCCCCCCAAAAGTTGTTTCAAAACACACTCGAGATTCCCGGCGCTCTCCTCCGTTATTTCCCCTTTAAAGTGTCTGGCGCCCGGCGCTCAGCGCCCGCCGTCGGAGCCCAGCCCCGGGAGCAGGACCGCGGCGGGGCCGTGGCCTCGGGTCGGCCTGGGGAGCCGGGGCGGCGCAGAGCGGGGTCGCGTCCGCACGGGTCCCGGGCACCCCGGGCCGGGGCCCAGCTCCCGCCGCCGCGTGTCACCAGCGCCTCACCTCCCGGCCCCGCCCCTACCTGCGCGCCGCGGCCCCGCGAGCCGCAGTCTCCCTCCGGAGCGTGACAGCCCGACATGGTCCGGATGAGGAGAACCACGGCCTCCCACCTTCGCGCGGCTTCGGGACCCGCGCTCAGTCTGGGCTCAGCCCCCTCTGTGGTGAGGCCACAGCTGCAATCGGGCGGCGCTGAGGGCAGCCCGGGGGCGGGGCGGACGAGGCGGAAGGCGGGTCTCGGAGGGCCTCGCGGACGGGAGATCCGGAGGCGCAGCCGCCGGGCCGGGAGGTGGGGCGAACGAGGTTGGAGGCGGGACTAAGGAGGGCCTCTCGCCTCGGAGACTCACAGCACCGCCGGAGCCCGGAGGCGTGGCCAACATGACAGGGGGCGGGGCCCGGGAGGGTCTTGATGACTGGGCGATCAGGCTGTGCTGCGGGCAGCCCGTGACAAGGCCGGGAAGATGGCGGCCTCCTGGAGGCTAGGCTGTGACCCTCGGGTGCTGCGCTATCTCTTGGCCTTCGGGGAGTGCCAAAAACTGGGGCTGGTGAAGGGCGCTTCCGGGTGGTGTGTCGGCCGCGGAGTTAGTTGGAGATGGCTTCACAGCACGCAGCGGCTGCGGGGTGAGTGGTCGGGGTCGCTCAGTTGCTCTGTGTAGCTGAGTAATGGGCCTGGGTCAGGGGCTTTTTGATTCAGGCCCATCTGGGTGTGGAGGTGCCCGGGGCTCCCTCTTCCTAAGGCCTTTTCGTGGGGAGGAGTCCGCCGACTTGGCCTAGTGCATGCCGCGAAGGGTTTTCTTGGGAGCTGGAAAAACTCGGCCCCTGGTTGGTATGGCTTCTCTGTGACCTTGCCTCGGAATTTGGGTTATTTGTGACGCGCGGAGACAGGTCCTAAACGCTTTTCCTTCAGGCCGCTTCCCAGTTATATCTCAGGTCCCCCTAGAGCTGTCAAGCTGCCCAAGGTTGCTGAAATTCAAAAGCCACTGGTAGCAGTTCGTATTCATTCTCTGGGCCCATCTCTATGGGGCGATTTTTCTTCCAGGCCTCTCGGGTTGCCCCGCGCGACGACTCGCAAAAGACTTAATTTGTAAATGCCTAGGGCATCACAGACATAGGTCCAGAAGAATATTTTAAGCAAAATATGCGCTTAAAAGAGTGGCAATTTAGGAGGGGAATCACACCAAGAAGTTATTATATAAAATTGGCATTAAGTAATGATGTTAACACTTAATGATATTAACACTCTTTTAGTATTTAACAGGATGCAATATAGTATGCCGGGCATTATTTTTCTTTACATGAGGGTGGGGGGATATGGCTAACATTTTGTGTGAGTGATGTATTACCTGCCAATCATCCTGGCACTCCACAGTATGAATTTTAATATAAAAAATTAGGTGCAGTAGCATTGCTTAAATATTCTGAGCTACCTGAGGCTCAGAAAAAAAAAAATGTTACAAAGAGTCACACGGTAAGATGAGTGCACTGATTTTAAGATTTGGTAATGAGAACAATTTATTTCCGTTTCTTCAGCTTGGTATTTAATAAAATACCTGTTGGAGTAGTAGTTTTTTTTTTTTTTTAAGATTTTATTTATTTATTTGAGAGAGAGAGAATGAGAGACAGAGAGCAGGAGAGGGAGGAGGGTCAGAGGGAGAAGCAGACTCCCTCTGTGGGACTCGATCCCGGGACTCCAGGATCATGACCTGAGCCAAAGGCAGTCGCTTAACCAACTGAGCCACCCAGGCGCCCTGGAGTAGTAGTTCTTTAACTGTGTATAGAATTCCCTGTTTTCCCTTTCCCCATTTTGTTAAATATTGAACTTTTCCTATAGCTCTCAGATATTCCATATGGGGTGGAGCTCAGCCATCTTCATTTTACAAACAACCTTTGGTGAATTTTGATGTTTTGTGTTGGTGTTTGATTGGCTACACTTTGAGACTCACTACCTTAGAAAATCATGAAACAGTACAAGCTCAGTGTTGGAAATAATTTAGGAAGAGTGTTCTTTTTTTTTTTTTCCAAATTTTTATTTAAATTCTAGCTAGTTAACATATAGTGTAATATTGGTTTCAGGAGTAGAATTTAGTGATTCATCCCTTACATATAACACGCAGTGCTCATCATAACAAGTGTCCTTAATACCCATCACCCATTTGGCCCATCCCCTACCCATCTCCCTCCATCAACCCTGAGTTTGTTCTCTATAGGTAAGAGTCTATATGGTTTGTTTCCATCTCTTTTTTTTTTCTCCCCATATGTTTATCTGTTTTGATTCTTAAATTCCACATATGAGTGAAATCATGGTATTTATCTTTCTCTGATTTATTTCATTTAGCATAATACACACTAGCTCCATCCACAGTCAGTGGACATTTGGGCTCTTTTCATATTTTGGCTATTGTTGATACTGCTCCTATAAACATCAGTATGCATGTGCCCCTAGAATTTGTATTTTTGTATCCTTTGGGTAAGTACATAGTAGTACAATTACTGGGTCATAGGGTAGCTCTATTTTCAACTTTTTGAGAAACCTCCATACTGTTTTCCAGAGTGGCTGCACCAGCTTGCATTCCCACCAACAGTGTAGGAGGGTTCCCCTTTCTCCGCATCCTCGCTAACATCTATCATTTCCTGACTTACTAGTTTTAGCCATTCTGACTGGTGTGAGGTGGTATCTCATTGTGGTTTTGATTTGTATTTCCCTGATGCTAAGTGTTGTGGAGCACTTTTTCATGTGTTTGTTGGCCATTTGGATGTCTTCTGTGCAGAAATGCCTGTTCATGTGTTCTGCCCATTTCTTGATTGGATTCTTTGTTCTTTGGGTGTTGAGTTCGGTAAGTTCTTTATAGATTTTGGATACTAGCCCTTTATCTGACATGTCATTTGCAAATATCTTCTCTCAGGGGTTTTCTTTAGACCCAGTTTAAGGACTCCTGCCTCTGGAAACTCACTTAGGCAATCCTCATCTGACGCATCATGACATTTTGCCTACTCCCCTGCACACCGTGAGCAACATGTCTACCTCAGCCTGAACGCCGTCTGTAAGAGGGAGAACACTATATCCCAAGGAAGCCATCTTAGTTTCCTAGTTCCTCCTCCTTTCATGTATAAGGATCCTGGTGATTACATTGGTCCCACCAGGATTCTTTCCCCATCTCAAGGCCAGCTCTTTAGCAACCTTATTCCCTCCTTCAACCTTAATTCCTCCTTGCCATGTAACATAACATATTCACAGGTTCTGGATGTTGGGATGTGGGACATCTTGGGGGGTGGGAGGGAGGGAGGCAAGGGTATTATTCTGCCTACCCCAGTAGCTGACTGTGTTGTTAGGTAGCTTTAAATGATTTGGAAATCTTGGGGTTTTGTTTGTTTTTTTTTTTCCCTAATGCTGAGCTCAAATTTGTCTCCTGACTTTTCACATACAGGTTTTTGTTTTGCCATGGTGAATGCACGTGGCAGTCCTTGAACTATTTGTTCTACAAAGCATGAATTACATGGTGTTGGCTCATTTTTCACTGAGCTTGGTAGAAATTAGCAACTATTCGGTAATCTATAGACTATATGAATTAAGTACACTTACTGAATGATTTCCACATTCATACATCCATCCAGGATCTTAAAGTCTGTCCATGGGAGTCACACTTGGAGTTTTGGTTTCCTTAAATGGTGTTTGTTGGCAACATTTTTATGAGTAATGACCTATGCCCCATGCTTAGCACTGTCTATGAATTAGGAAGTGGACCCTCATCAGCCATCGCGCCACATCTGCCAGCATCATGATCTTGCACTTCCCAGCCTCCAGGACTGTGAGAAATAAATGTTGTTTATAAGCCACCAGTCCCAGGTATTTTGTTTTAGCAGTCTGAAGGGACTAAGACGCTGAGCAATGGGGTCCCTTACTCAGAGCACATGTTCACAAGAAAGGCATACAATTGAACAAAACTTGGTCTCTTCCAGCAAGAAAGAAGTTGGGGGAGTGGGTTTGACTATAACAAGTAGCACCGATCGCTTACTATGTACCATGCACCCTTCTCAGCACTTTACACGACCTAACTCATTTAGTCCTCATAGTGGATAATGCTGTGCTCTGGGGATAGAACAATTTCAGCCCAGCTCTGCCTGACAACAAAAGCCTGTTTCCTTAACTACAGTCCACCTCAGTGTCTGTGGTTGCTTGGCCTTAGCCATCAGCAGAACAGTGCCAGCATGCTGAAGCTTTGTTCACCATATGTATATTGTGTGTGAACACCTCTGCTTTTTTTTTTTTAATTAAGTGAGACATTTTAGTAATAGCTACATTGTGAAATAGTATTTCAGCAGTAGTCCTGGTAATCATAACAGTTTAACAGTTACAAGTCTAGACTGTGTATAAAGGGTGGCCGAACCATTTAAGAGAGTTAAAGTGTAACCATTTAAGGGAGTTAGAGTGTATGTTAATGTCCTCCAATCTGTAAGTTTCTAATTGATAATTGATACACAGTTGACCGTTGAACAACATGGGGATTAGAGGCATTGACCCCCCAACGCAGTTGAAAATCCATGTATAATGAACTTAAGTCCTAATAGCCCACTGTTGACCAGAAGCCTTACTGATAACATAAACAGTGGATGAACACATATTTTGTGTGTTATATGTATCATATACTGTATTCTTATATATATAACTTTTTCTTAAATGTTTTGGTATTTCTAGGCTACATGGTTCATCCATGAGTTTTTTCAAATTGTTGCAGATCTCCAAAAAATTTCCCAATGTATTTCTTTTTTAAAAACCTGAGTATAACTGGGCCTGCAGAGTTCAAACTCATGTTGTTCAAGGGCCACCCGTACTCTTAAGTGTGACCTCTTGTCTTGAGCTTCATTTCATTTGCCTTTTACAGCAAAATGCGTAAATCCCCAAACTTATGCATGTGTTCATTTTTTTGCTAGACTCGTGAGTGGTGGTTTCTTTTTGTCCTGTTCCAAGATTGCAGAATAAATGGATTCAAGTAGAATTTTAATTTTATAATTTAATCGCAAGAAGACCAGTATTGCAAGCTGACATCTCTTGTGTCGTGTTTGGTTTCTCCCACTTAGAGGAAGTAGTTCTGCAGCCACAGACTGGCTACCTAAAGTTCTCGCTAGCTTCCTTACATTTGTACCATTGGATACTACGTGTACGAAAGAATCAGCAAGTCCTTTAAACAAAATGGAGGCAATGGTGATTTTATTTTATTTTATTTTTGTACTTGGTAGGCAATACATTTACTATATATAGCTAATGACCTACTCAATACTTTGCTGCAATCAAGGACTTGCTTGTATTACATGAAAAATTTTAGGGGAGAATTAAGGTTGGCATATTTATAATTCAGGAGAGCTTCCTTGGGAATCTACTAGTGCTGGTTTTTAGGGGGGCACAAATCTATTTGAAAGCTGATAAAAGTTCCACCACTTTTCAAGATAAATGTGTACATGCAAAATTTTCTGTGTGGTTCCAGGAAACTCGTGGATCTCCCTGTAATTTATCTATAAACACTGCCTAGTCTCCAGCCTATTTCCATAAACATTTCTGTCATTTCCTATAGAAAAAAGGGCCACTTTGCAAGGATATTTACCATATCTGAGAACAAGAAATGTATGTTTTTTATAGGGGTTCCCATTATAAACAAATGGCTAGAGAATACATTTAAATAAAGCCTGCAATTTGGAAATCTTGATTCATACTATTTCTTCAAATGGAGTGACCTTCCCTGTGATTTGAAATTTTTCTCATTACTTAAGTGCTACCCTCCTAAGTCTTTCTGTAGGGTCCTGGCAGGGAATAGATGGCAGTCTAAAAATGGCAAATTTGAGGAGAGTTTACTAAGTGACTAATTTCTGTGAATTCAGGGTATAGAGGTGGTATTGTACTAAGGGGCTATTTAGAGCAAGATGCTGTCCCCACTCCTCGGCATGAAGAGGCATGGGAAGGAAGCCGTTGCCAGAGCTAGGAAGGATGGAGCCTGAGGGGAGGACCAGTGGTGGAGGTGTAGTCCTTCAGTTAAAGGATCCAACCAACCCCGGGTGATCCCACAGGGAGGGAGCTGGGGAAATAGATACCCTGACCTTGCTCTCCTTTCTCCCTTCATCTTCTGCTTATGCTGCCCATTGGCTGAACCCAGGTGGATACCTGAGCACAGGGAAGCCTGTTTGTTTGTTTGTTTTTTTAAGATTTTGTTTATTTATTTGACAGAGAGAGCGAGAAAGCACAAGCCGGGGGAACAGTAGAGGGAGAGGGAGAAGCAGGCTCCCCGCCGAGCAGGGAGCCCGATGTGGGGCTCGATCCCAGGACCCTGAGCCGAACCAGACGCTTAACCACCTGAGCCACCCAGGTGCCCCAGGAAGCCTGTTGTTGAAGCACACGCAGTGGTATGGGGAAAGCTGATGAGTAATAGATTTAGAAGGGTAAATGGGAGACGTCTCCCCTACCTTCCTGACTCACGCTTGTCCGTCATTATACTTTATGTTTCAGGTGAGCACTGAAACAACCACGTACTGTATTGTTTAAAAATATGGTGGTTCTCATACTACGAGGGGGGAAAAGAGCGAGTATAATTTTTATACTTGGAAGAAGCAAGTGTGGTTTCCCTGGATTGTGGCCTAAGGGCCGGGCACAAGGGTAAGCACAGGGTCTATGTAACTGACCTGTTGTTTAATGGGATTTTTCTGTAGGCATTTGAACAGCTGAATAGAAATCGAGTCTATAGTTTTTAAGGCTCTTTGGGCACTTTTTATAGGAAGAAAGATTTTCTTTTTGGAACTGTGACATCTTATTTTGATTTTTATTTCACTTGTACTCATGATTAGAGCCATCCCTGTCTCCTGACTTTCATATGGCACATCCAGTCTATCAGAAATTCCTGTTGGCTCTAGCTTTTTTTTTTTTTTAAAGATTTTATTTATTTATTTGACAGAGAGAGAGACAGCGAGAGAGGGAACACAAGCAGGGGGAGTAGAGGGAGAAGCAGGCTCCCGGCCAAGCTCCCTGCTCGATATGGGGCTCAATCCCAATGACCTGACCCAAAGGCAGACGCTTAACGACTGAGTCACCCAGGCGCCTCAAGGTTTAGCTTTTAAATGTAATCTGACCACTCCTCACCAGCTAGCCTGGTCCAAGCTACCACTACCTCTACTCTAGATATTGCAGGAGTGTCCCAGGACATATCCCTACCATCACCCTTGGCCCAGTACAGACTGTTCCCCGTAGAGCTTTGAGTACTGCTGCTTTTCTTTCTTTTTTTTTTTTTCCTTTTCTTTTCTTCTCTTTTTTTATTTTTTATTTTTTATTTATTTATTTTTTTAAAGATTTTATTTATTTATTTGACAGAGAGAGAGATCGCGAGAGAGGGAACACAAGCAGGGGGAGTGGGAGAGGGAGAAGCAGGCCTCCCGCGGAGCAGGGAGCCCAATGTGGGACTCGATCCCAGGACCCTGGGATCCTGACCTGAGCCGAAGGCAGACGCTTAACGACTGAGCCACCCAGGCGCCCTCTTTTTTTAGTTTTTATTTATTTATTTGACAGCACAAGCAGGGGGAGCTGCAGAGAGAGTGGGAGAAGCAGGCTCCCCACTGAGCGTGGAGGCCAATGTGGGGCTCAATCCCGGGACCCCAGGATCATGACCTGAGCTGAAGGCATGTTTAACAGACTGAGCCACCCAGACCCCCCACCCCCTTTTTTAACGTAGGCTTCACCCTGGGCCTACTCATGACCTGAGAACTCATGACCCTAAGTTCAAAACCTGAGCTGAGATCGAGAGTGGATGCTTAACCGACTGAGCCACGCACCCCCAGAGTGCTTCTTTTAAATTATAAATCAGATCGTGTCAGTTCTCTGCTGAAAACCACCAAGACTTCTCATTAAACTCAGAATGAGATCTGAAGTCCTGATTGTGATATACAAGGCACCATCTTCCAGAAATGCCTCTCATTTCTCTCTACCACTGCTAGAATGAAGGCCAAACATTTGGAAGATCTAATGAAAGACCCTAGGTGCCTTTTCAGTCTCTCAAGTCAAATGGTCTAAGTGGATAAAGGAGAATGGGTAACAAATTCATGGGTAGCTTCACTTGGTACTTAAAATCCTATTATTTTAATTTTTCTGTGAAGTTTATAATTGCGACCATCTCAAAGCATGTGCAGTTTTTTTTCTTTCTGTAAATTATAGATTTGCGAACATAAGCCGTTTATGTGGAACTGCAAACAAGTTCAGTTTTTAACTGTGGTTATTTCTCTTGCTCAAAATTTTTTTCATGGTTTTCCATTGCTGTTTAAATAACATCAAACCCATTAATGAGGTATTAAAGTTAAGTTACGATAGTACTGTAAGGTACTATAGACAACTAGAAGGTAATAGTCCCAACTTTTTTTAATTTACATGCTCACTTCTCATTTTAATTATATCCTACACTCCAGCCAAACTAAGCTGTAACTCCTGCCTCCTTCTTTGCAAATGATGTTCCCCTCATCTGAAATATCTGCTCATTCTCTCACCTTGTTTTCTTTGCCTAGCACACATTTTTTAAATTAAAAAAAAATTGTGGTAAAAATACGTAAAATTCACCATTTTAATTATTTTTATGCATTTGGTTCCATGGCATTAAATACATCTATATTGTTGTACAAGCATCACCGCCATCTATCTCTAGAACTTTTTCATCATCTCAAACTGAAACCCCGTGTCCCTTAATACATCCCTTTTCCCCGCTCTCTCCCCAGCCCCAGGTGACCACCATTCTACTTTCTGTCACTGAATTAGTCTATTCTGAGTACCTCCCAAAGGCAGAATCCTACAACATTGGTCTTTTTGTGTTTAGCTTATTTAACTTAGCATAATGGCTTGGGTTTCATCTGTTCTGTTGCAGGTATTCGAATTTCATTCCTTTTTAAGGCTGAATCATGTTTCATTGTATGTCTCTATCACATTTCGTTTATCCATTCATCTGTTGTTGGACACTTGGGTTGCTTCCACTTTTTGGCTGTGGTGAATAATGCCGCTATGAACATGGTGTGCAGGTATCTGTTCAAGCTCCTGCTTTCCATTCTTTAGGGTATATACCCAGACATAGGAGGCCTGGATAAAATGGTAATTGTGTGTTTAATTCTTTGAGGAATCATTGTTTTCCATAGCAGCCTCACCATTTTACTTTCCCACCAACAACACACAAGGATTCCAATTTCTCCACATCTTGCCAACAGTTGTTTTCTGGGTTTTTTATAATAGCCTATCATATTCTAATGCATATAAAGTGGTACTAGCACAGATTTTTCTTTTCCTTTCTTGATCAGCTGGAATCTCAGCTCTCATTGCTTTGCAGTGTCCTATGACATTTTTATCTACTACGCTCTAGTACTTCTATATATATCTTGACTGCCCATTTAAACCATAATCCTTTTGAGGTCAAGATACTGGTCTTGTATTGGTCTAGGGCGGGGATAACAGGAGCCCTAGAGGCATTTACTGAGGGCCTAACTGGCTCATTAGCTTTGATAGAGAATGTTATGACAGCACCACTGAAGATAAAACATTTGCTGATGATTTATTTTAATGAGAGTTTGGTTTTCAAATGTGCACTACAGTTAAAATAGAGATCAAGAATTAGTGTACTGTAGCTGTGAGAACAAGGCCGGATTAGGTAAAGGAGAGAGTAGAAAGGAAGCCTTCACCTTGAGGCCGGGGATGTGAAAGGAACTGTGTGAGTCCATCTTCCATTACTTGAGGAAGGAGTTGTAAAGCAGGATATTGTGATACATCTAGCCATCTCTGGATGTCTGCAGAGTCCCCCCTCTTAACCATTTCTACACCGCCTATCAGTAATAAATAGCTAACGTTTTTGAGACTGACTGACTCTTTGCCAGGCTCCACTGTAAAGACTTTGCATGTGTTAACCTTCTTTAATCCTTATAAACTCTGTATTTTACAGAAGAGGCAGCTGAGGCACAGAATGGTTGAGTGAATTTTAAGTGGTGGATCTATAATTGGAACCTAGGCAGTTTGGTTCCAGTGCCTGTTCTCTGAATCACCATGGTCTGCTGCTGCTTGTTAAGGATTTTATAAAATTAACTAACCATTTCATTAAATAATAAAATATTTACCTTAACACAGTAATATATGCATATAGTTTAAATAGTCAAGTAGTACTAACAATAGTACTATTAGGATACTGCTAGGGTTATAACGATATAGTGGATCTCTCCCTACTTCCCCAGTCTTCTTTCTTATAAGCAATAAGTTTTGTCTCTTAGCTTTGTTCCAGCATTTGCTCATCTCCCTATTTCTGTTTTACATATTATCTGTGGATGAGTGATAGACAGTGCCATCCCCTAGCTTTTCCCTCTCTTGTCCCCATAGTGTAGTTATTTTGCAGGTCGTGGTTAAATCCATATTCAGTATTTACACTCAACAAACGTCATACACAATTTGGGATTGTCGTATATTGTCCCAAATTGTGATCGTTAGCTTTCTTACTTTTTTGCCTTTCCTGACATTGTTGCCTTTTAAATTTTTCTCCAGTTTCTTCTGTAACTATTGCTGATTCATCCCATACCATCTAATAGCTTCTCAGCATAACTTTCTGTATTGTCAGTCACATCAGATAATCTCAGTTCATGTATTTTTGCAGTTTCTGTATACCCCCAGATGTGGAAGTTGAACCTCCATTCTAAAGGTTTGGAGAACCTCCACTCTAAAGATCTTTTTACCTTCTCCAGAGAAACAATCTCCAGTGTCCCAGTCTTCTGTTGAATGAGGGTGGGTTGTTACCCAGCACTGGACTGCAGGAGGGGATTCCCGTATCTGACTGCATCCCAAATAGCATTCACCCAAACGCCCACCCCCATTCCCCAGTTCCAAAGATCCTCAGGACTGCCAGTTCCTGGGCCTTTGGGTAATTCTGTTGTATGAACAGGTGATTAGCCTGGCTTTCCCCGAGCTGGCTTAGGATTCAGCTTTCTAGAATCTCTTCAGTCAATTATTACTCATCTATTTACTTTTCTACTTCCAAATTTGTGTGCTATTATTCCTTCCTTTCTCTCTGTCCTTGTGGGTTTGTGTCTAAAAATAACAAAAACAAAACTTTTTTTTTTTACTTAGTGTTAGATAAGTTTTGGGCAGGGAGTGAAATTGGATAAACTTACTGGAGAAAACTACTAACATGTAGATTATAAGAAACAAAAGAAATAAAAAGCACTTATATAATATCACCAACCAGAGAACCACTTTTGCCATTTTGGAGTATATCCTTTCAGTCTTTGTGTGTGTACAAGCTAAGCAGGTAGGAAATAGATTATGCCACATATAGTGTTTGGGGGCCATCTTTTACCATGGCAAGACCTGTAAATGCTGTTTTTACAAACTATTATGCATGCATTTTCTGTTGTCCTTTGGCATTTTCAGTTTATTCTTACACTGGTAATACACCAAAATCACTGTTTGAATAAAGAAGATGTATAGGACAAACACTCATTTAAAAAAAAAATTTGCTTTAGCCGCCTTTATTCAAAGCTCAGTGTTAATATTATTTTGTGCCCTGGTGTTGATTTTTAAATTAGCTGTACTTCATTGTGCTTTTATTTCATCCACCCTGCAGATGGCAGAGTTGTTTTATTTTTAACAGGTATTTTAAAGGTTAATTATATTTAATGAGTTCTTGCATTGGACAGAGAGGTGATTAAATGAACAGCATCTCTTCCTATTAGAGAAGAAGCAAATTAATGTGAAGAACAGGGAGGCACACTAAGAAGGTATTGGATAATTTACTTCTTCACTTGGTCGATCTTCACAATTTTTTATGTATTTGGATAATAGTCATATAAATGGACGAGAGCCTGATGCTCAAGCAGTATCATATATAAACTGCTGAATTTCCTTAATTTCTTTAGTCACAGTAATGGAACTTAGATCTGTTTCATATTAACCACAAAGCAATTTGTTCTGCTTTTATATTTTAAAAGTTTGCTTACATATATATATTTTTAATCTGGAGATCTTTTAGAATTGATGTATAGAACATCAATTTAAAGGTTTGATATAATCGATTTTACTGAAGTATGAGTGTTTTATTCTTAGGGTAAAAGAAATTCTTTAGGGAACAAGTAGTAGAATTAGATTAGTATACCATATTGGAAGTTGAAGACAGAATTATTCTGCAGAAAGATTAGAAGAGCAGATTTGAAGAAATTGTAGGAGTTGCTTAGAGAAACTTGTGAAATTCAGTGATTGGTGGATTGCTTGTGTGCTTGATGGGACAAGCAAAGCAGCAATGCACTAAGCAAAAAATTTTAATTTATTGTGTCATTCTGTCGAAGAAAAAAAAATTAGGACAGTTCTACTGATTTTGGGGACTCTACTTTTAAAAATCATTGTTTTAAATATAAACTGGGAATATACATTGCCGTAGTCATCTTAAAAATTTTATATATGTTTTTAACTACAGAAGGACAGACTTTATAAGCCATTAGCTATAAGTTGTTAGTTTGCTAGAAAAGAATAAAAGGCTAACATTAAAATAACTACCAAAGAGTTAAATTCTAACTAAAATTTGGGTGTATTTTTGAGTATTAATTGAAATAACTGATATGACCATGGAGAATAAAACACATTGCCTTTATTCTTTTTTTTTTTTTAAGATTTTATTTATTTATTTGAGAGAGAGAGACAGAGAGAGCATGAGATGGGGGAGGGTCAGAGGGAGAAGCAGACTCCCTGCTGAGCAGGGAGCCCAATGCGGGGCTGGATCCTGGGACTCCAGGATCATGACCTGAGCTGAAGACAGTCGATTAACCAACTGAGCCACCCAGGAGCCCACATTTCCTTTATTCTTATTCATAGTTGTGCCAGGTTATTAGTAGGAAATATAATTGGTGCTCATTTCAAGGCCTCCTCAACTTGACAGGAGGAAGGTAGTAGGACAGATGTACTGCTTACTGGAATGAAAAGGGAAGCTATATTTAATTTCTGTAATAAAATTAAAAATATTAGGTCTAAGCCAAAATTCCAAGAAGTCTAGAAAAAAACCCATACTATCTGAATAGAATTGACAATAGCCATAGAGGGCAGATATTAATAATGTGCAGCCTGTCATTCAAAGCTGATATGATTGCATACTTACTTTCCCACTGGAAAAATACATTTGGAAAAGATATGTATAATGTTCCAGTCAAAAGAGACTATACTAGAGTGAAATATGTACCATTATTAGTAAATTAATGTTTATGTTTTGAAGTTATTTTCTGGCATGAGAATCCAAGGGTAGATTGGCTAGATTAATCAGAAAATGCATTGCACATTTTACTTTCTACAGTAAGCTAGTGTAATCAATCAAGAGATAGTACCAAATAAGAGAGATGTCCAAAATGTCTTTCTTTGGTTTTTGTCACTTTCATTTCAGAGTACGGATAGTGATCTATTACAGAATTTTTATATTTTATTGTCATTATTCAGAGAAGCAATTTCAATTCATCCTTGAAGGGTAGCTGTGTGAGGAATGATTATGTCTTTTTATTTTTAAAATATGAAAATTTTTGAGTTCTTGATGTGGTAATTTGGAAAATAATAAATACAAAAGTTTCATAATACAGTCCTTAATGTCAGGAATAATGGAAATGTGAAGGTCTCATAGGTGAGAGATTATAATAAGAGATAGAATCATAAAATACTATGAATTGTATCTTGGCAGCTGGAACCAAGGTATAAAAATACTGAAGCGAGATTTTGTTTTGAAAGACTTGATTTAGTGTTTGTCATAAATTGGAATCTGGACATAGAATCATTGAAGTCCATTTATTTTGTTGCTTTGAAGTGGAACTCTATTTGATATAAATTTCATATGTATGTGATTATGAAATATTCTATCTCATAACACCAGCCTTGAACTTTTTAATGGAAGCAATATATTCGGCCTTTTTTTGAAGCTGTGTTTTTCAAAAAGAGGCTGACCTCTTATCATGGTGCTATTAGAAGGTAAATTTTTTATTTGCTTTTTTTTTTTTTTTAAATCCCATTTGTCACTATGAGCTTAAAAAAATTAAATGCGGAGGCTTGGACTTGCTAAACATTTTGAAGGCAAATGTTTTTATTTGTTTTCTACATCAAGCCATGAGAAAATGAAAGTGGCACATGCAACATAATGTAAGGGATAAGAAAGCTCATTTTATTGTTTTTAAGTGGGGTTAGTTTATCAGGCTTTGAGCACTTTTCATGAATTCTTACAATAAGCATAGGCTTGTTACAGTTTGGATTTGGAGATGTATCACTAATGTTAAGTTTGCCTGTGTGTGTTGTGTTTTCCCTAAATGTACGTCCCGGAATTCTAATTCAGAGTGGAGGGGGTGGGAGGGATGGGGCGGCTGGGTGATAGACATTGGGGAAGGTACGTGCTATGGTGAGCGCTGTGAATTGTGCAAGACTGATGAATCACAGACCTGTACCTCTGAAACAAATAATACATTATATGTTAAAAAAAAAAAGAATAATAAGAAGAAGATAGCAGGAGGGGAAGAATGAAGGGGGGGAATCGGAGGGGGAGACGAACCATGAGAGACGATGGACTCTGAGAAACAAACTGAGGGTTCTAGAGGGGAGGGGGTGGGGGGATGGGTTAGCCTGGTGATGGGTATTAAAGAGGGCATGTATTGCATGGAGCACTGGGTGTTATACGCAAACAGTGAATCATGGAACACTACATCAAAAACTAATTATGTAATGTATGGTGATTAACGTAACATAATAATAAAAAAAGGAAAAAAATAATAAATATAGATAAACTATGGAAAAAAGAAAAAGAATCTCATACTCTGGTGTTGTATGGATGGCACTGCACTGAGGTCCTGCATAGTAGTTTGCATTCTTTTCTACCCATTCAGTATCTTAATGTGCCTGTTTTAGTCCACGAGGACTTACTTTACTAAAGAAAAAAATGCGATAATGTTTTTAAGCCATATTACAGTTATGGTTTGAATTTCAACTAGATGGAGCTGGGAAATTAAATGAAACTGTTGAGGTCATTACACAACACATGAATAATCTGAGGAGAGGAAGTTTTTGAGAGACATAATGCCCAGGTGTTGATGGCCCGTGTTTACCAGTCTCTTCTGCGCTGTGTTTTAACAAAAAATCAGGTGTTAATAATAAATACATGGCTTATTAATGATACATTCATTATTAATAAATCTCATTTATCAGGAGTTAGGAAAGTCATTGTGGCTATTTTTCCTCCCTTATTTTCAAGATATCATGCACTTAATGATTACCTGCTTTCTTCTACATTCAAAATATTCATTGTCAGTAGTAACTAAAGTGGTTTCTTGATACAGGAATTTTTTTAAGCCCAAGGTAGGGAAAGGACTCATTCGGAAATTTGACTGAAGATATGTTCACATGGATTTGAGATGTCTGATTTGCTGTGTTTGAATTTCTCGGTGAGTAGGCTATAAATTTCTGGGTGAGTAGGCTATGAATAACCAGTGATTAATTGATCCATATTTGTAAGGATGAGAAGTAGGGCAGTGTAGTAGAGTATAACCTTTAGAGTTAGGCAGGAGGAATTCAGATCTCTTAATCAGTGACTTGTAGTTGTCTCATTGATGAAATGGATGTGTTGACTTAGAGTTTGGTTTGAGCTCCACCATTGTTGGGGTATTAGGAGTGAAAATTCTACTTTTCTGTCCTTCTTAGAGTTTGGTACCCATTGAGAGAGAGGCAAAAAAGTCAGATGGGGATCCAAGTCACAGTTTCAGTGTGGTGGTTTTGTTGGATTAGAGGATGTGACTTAGATCTGTGGCCTTCTACGTTTGGGCTTCCCAGCATAACCCCATATTTAGACTTTGGGCTTTTGTTTGAGGAGAATTCATGTATATAAAGCAAACACACATACCTTAATTGTTTCCTCACGCCCAGTGGGCCCTGATGGCAGGAACAGAGGTAGGCCTGCTATCTATCCGCCTTTGAAAGGCAGATCCACTTAGGACTTGCACAAGAAAGAGCTGAAAGGAAAATGCAAGTTCCTTAAGGCAGGCAATTCTTTTTTTTTTTTTTTTTAAGATTTTATTTATTTACTTAGAGTAAGAGAGCACGCTAGAGAGAGAGAGAGAGGGAGGGGGCGCCCGCACGAGTGGGGGGGAGGGGCTAAGGCAGAGGAGGGGCAGAGGCAGAGGGAGAAGCAGACTCCCCGCTGAGCCGGGATTCCCAGGACCCTGGGATCATGACCTGAGCTGAAGGCAGACACTTAACCGACTGAGTCACCCCGGTGCCTCGAGACAGGCAATTCTTTTTTTTTTTTGAGATTTTATCTATTTATTTGTCAGAGAGAGCACAAGCAGGGGGAGCGGCAGGCAGAGGAAGAAACAGGCTTCCCACTGAGCAAGGAGCCTGATGCGGGACTCGATCCCTGGACCCTGGGATCATGATCTGAGGTGAAGGCAGATACTTAACCCAGGCGCCCCTGAGGTAGGCAATTCTTAAGAGAAAATGAGGAAGAGGCTGAGGCAGGTATGCGTGCTTGGTGGAAAGAAGACAGAAGCTTCTCTCCAAATGCTTTGGAGATGAAATTCCTTTACCATGAATGTGTAGGAACTCTCTGCTTGAAGTCACAGTAAATTAGTTGTTTCTCAAAGAAAGTATTTAACATCCTTTAACATTAGTGTTCAGTTCCCTTGCTTTTAACCCTAAAATGTCAATGGAAAAAAAGAAACCCTATCCTGTACTCCTCCACATTTGAAATATATTAGATGTGCTTTATAGTGTTTTGCTTTTTTGGGTCAGAGAGTTGAATAATCTGAGGAGAGAATGGGTTCTGTGGAAGGTTTCAGGGAATGTAATTTCTTACTATGGCTACTGCTAGGAGCTGGTATATGCTATTAACTGCTTTATTAGTATAAACTTTATGTGAATTTAGTGTACAGCTGTGTGCTCTTTGAGTGTGGTCCTGGGCACTGGGCGACTTTTGGGAAAGCACATCTGGACAAATATAGAGAGTGTGTCCTTTTTTGATATATATCCAAGGAGAAAGTAGCTGTGTTTCACTGAGGGGTCACCCTGGTTTGAGTCTACCTTTTTGGATACCTAGTTGAAATGTTGTATGGAACACAATCTGAGATTAATTTAACTATGCAGGTTCATTTGCCTAGTCCTCTTTGACTAGGCGAATCTTTTTCTTTCACGACTACCAGCAAGAACCTTTGGTTCTTGAATAGTGTAATAGTAGAGGAAAATAAAAAATACAATCAATTTCTTAAAGTCTAATCTTGATTACTTTGTTGTAGGTTATCAGAGTCCTAGTTTTTTTTTTTTTCTTTTTTTCTTATTTGTCTTTTCCTTTGGTCATTTTACTTGTAAATATTTTTTTGCAGTGACAAATGTGAAGAAGGTGAAACATAAATCAGGTTTGTTTTTTTTTTTTTTTTAATCTTGCAAGCATCTGGCTTGAAAATACACATGACTGGGGAACTATGAAAAAGGAATTGAAAGTATTCCAAAAAGAGTTTTATTTAAAAAAAAAAATGACAATTCTGTGTTTCCATACTGTTTACTGGACACTTAGTTGACCACTTGGGAGTCTTTCAGATTTTGGAATATTTTCTTTCCCAAATTGAATTTGATTTTAACGTATTTGAACTTTCTATTGACACCTCATGAGGTGCTTTTTTTGTGTGTGTGTGTGTGTGTGGCTGATCTTTCCTTTTTCATTTTCAGCTGATCCCATTAAGATACTGATGCCATCACTGTCTCCTACGATGGAAGAAGGAAACATTGTGAAATGGCTGAAAAAGGAAGGTGAGCAAGTACACTACTAATACCTTGTGTTATTTCATCGTTTGGGGGTCTTTTCCAATCAGCTGCATTACACAGCACATGAAATAAATCACATCCTCCGCTAGTTAATCTAAGTTTGTTTAAATAAACTTTCCCGTGGTAATGTATAATGTAGCAAAGGTTTTCTGGGTTCAGCCTGTATCTTTTCACAAGCAGAGAATGGTAAAATATTTTGAGGCTTTTTTTTTTTTTTTAGTTTTAGTTTTTATACTTAGCTTTTAGTGTCAACATCATAAATTTGTTGAGCTCCTTAAGTTAATTTGTGGTTTTATGATGATGCTGTCTGTGTGTGTGTGTTTCCTGAGGCTAAGCAAGTTGATTATAAATTTCATTGGCAAGAACAAATAATAATAATAGAGAAAACTCTCAAAAGAAGAGCAGAAGAGAAGGATTCCAGCCCTACTAGATAGTGAAATGTATTATGCCTCTATAATACAGAGGGACAAAGGAACAATTAATGTGGAGGCATCTGGAGAAGGAGACTTTATATTGCTGGTGGCTGCTCTCTTTTCCTTTTCCCCCCCACTCTGGTCGTTGCCACGTGTTGCGGTAGAGTTACCTTCCCCCGTGCAGGTATTGACTAGGGACAGCTTTTTTCGGCACTCGATGTAGCCGTCTTGCCCTGTGCTTTACTCATTCTGCAACATGTTAAACTTTTGTGGAGGAAAGAGGATGAATCACCAGTCCCTATTAGAGATTACAGAGAAATGGACCAGATGAGTTCCCTGTAGCCATTATTACGCTTCAGCTTGAAAAATGGTGAACCAGGTGTTAAAAACAGAAAGAGGGGAGCTTATGGATGACATGGCTTAGAATGCCATATCTGATTCCAGAGACTAGCCCTGGCGAGGACTTGTATGTGACTCAGTGGGCACAGATGTCATCCAGGCAAATGCTGGTATTGAGTGGTCAAGTCTAGTGCTTGTGAAATAACACTGAAGAGTTTAGGCAGTGGGCAGGAATTCAGTCTGACACTTACGCTGTGATTCCAGGGGATAGAGCCATTCATGGTATCACTTTTGCCAGTGATGACAGATACAAGGATTGGGAAGAAGGCTACAAGTATTTACTTCTGAACCGTAGCCAAATGAGCTTGAGAGTTTAGGAGAAGGCCTCAGTTCTTTGAGAGAGACTGAGGTGCTAGGAAAGGCAGCAAGATAGATTACAAAATGGACCTCACAGCAGGAACTTGGGACTATGGATTAGATCAATAGGCAGGTTAGGAGGTGTGGTACAGTGAGGCTATCCAGATGACCATGACTAGTTACCATGTCTGGTTGGAAGCATTACTTAATTCTGTTCCTCTCTGGGGAATATGTCTTGATCTGTCTCCTTTCCCTTTTATGACTAGCATAGTAATTGGAACACACCCAGCAGCACAGTAAGTAGTTGATCAGTAAATATATTGGTGGGGAAGAGTAAGCCAAAAGCAGGAAATATGACAGGGATCTAAGAGAGCTTTGCAGATGAGGTACTGTTTGACCTGGTCCTTGTAGAATACATGGGTTTTGTTTAAAAAAAAAAAAAAAAAGTGTGAAAGGGCATCCTGGATAACATAAACAATTCAGCAAAATCTTGGAAGTGAGATGTCATGACATATATTTTGGCAATTGTAGGTAGTTCAGGCTGCATTAAGGGCATAGTGTGTGTGAGGTCAGATAGGTTATAGGAAGGATCTTGAATACCAGTCATCAGTTTGTCAGTCTATAAGGGTCTTTATCCTGAAACCAAGATGTATCCACACTCACGGTTATTTTATAGGAAGTGGTTTCTGTGTGCTTTCTTGAGCCTTGTTAGTAGCATTACACTGAATGGAGCAAGCCCTGATGGCAATCTGGTATCAAGAGCAAACTATAAGTCATTTAAGTAGCCCCCTTTGCCCACTCACATTTGAAAAGTCAACCCTGAGGACTTTCAGTCACTATGACCATCTAAGCAGTGGGGTAAGGCTTCTGCTCACTACTGGATAGAAAATTATAAAGCAAATTTCTTAATGGTAAGTAGTGCTTAAATACAAGAAAGGGGACTCATCAGATGGTAGCAGCATCTACAGTGGTGAGTAGGAGTTGGAGCCATGTGCCACACGGGGGCCTGAGCTGGAAGAAGAATAAATGAGATTGGGAACAGGTATTTTTGAGGGGAAGAGGAAGGGAGCAGGGGGAGGGGAAATCAAGAAGTTAGGTTTAGGCTTTGATGTGGTAAATTTGAGATGCCTATTAGACATTGAAGCCCAGGTGTTGAATAGACTATCGGTTGTAGGATTTGAAGTTCCTGAGTGAAGTCTGACTCGGAGATAGAAATTTGAGAGTCATCAGTATATGGATGGAATTTAATGCCATATGATAACAGGCAAATTCATTTTTTTGACTTGAGATCTCTATGGAATAAGAATGCCTACTCCCTTGAAAATTTGCTTTCATAGTCCTGTCCTCATGAGGCTTTGAGGTTCACATCTATAGTACTTGCATTTTCTGGGAACCCACAAGCAGAGGTAAAGTGGTTCTGGGCTGATAATCTTCCTGGGTTACCTGGCAGAAGCCATTATTCTGGAAAAACTCAGCCTCTAGTCCAAGCCATATAAGATTCCCAGATAAAGTCCTACTTATGAAGAATTCACAATCTCAAATTTAATAACAAAACAGGTCTAGATCTATAAGAACTTCAGTTAATTGGAATTACTAGATACATAAAACTGTTTGAAATGACTAAACATGTAAGAGAAGGAATTGAAAATCTGAAAAGAGGCAGACACTCTCCAGAAAGTCTAGGCAGATTTGAAAAGGACAAACAGAACTTCTAAGAATGAAATCTTTTATCTCTAAAATTAGAAAACGAAAAACTCAAGGTTGTGTTAAAGTGTAACTGAGCAAAGAATTAGTGAACAGAAGTTCAACCTGAGAAAATTAGTTTGCATGTAGCCGAAAGAGATAAAGCAGTAGAAAATATGAACAAGAAGTTGAGAGATGGGGAATAATACGAAAATCATCCAGTAATCCAACAGCAGGAATTCTAGGAGGAGAAAGAAGAGAGAATGAGAAAAAGGTAATATTCAAGGCAAAAGTGGCAGAGAATTTTCTAGAATTTGAGGAGGACATAGATCACATAAATGAAAGAGCCAGTGCTTCATTAGGAAGCACTCTGAGCAATTGGCTCTGCATGACTGCTGTCTTTTAAAATAATCACCAGTATCTAAGAAAGTTTCACTTTTACAAATATAATCAATTGGAATGTATTTTTAGGTTTCTTTTTCCTGATGAATTACAGAGCTTTGGCTATTTCCACATTCAGTATGACAGAGTGTTGGTGTCATTACATAATGATTCAGACGCAGAACAGCCTTTTAGGGTTATTATAAAAAGATTAAATTTTTTCACATTTTGAGGCAAGTAGATAAGGATTCTTTGGACCACATTTATCTTTCAGACTTCTAGCTCACTGGCAACCTGATAACTTACTCACATCCATTAGAATAGGGAGAGTATGATGGAGAACCAGGAGACATACGGTCTCATCATTCTGTTCTTTTTTCCTTTTCATGACAATGTGCTATTTTCACATAGGACAAGCCAGGATACGCTGTAAGCCCTTGGAGCATGTTTCCCTGAAGGTTGTTCTTAAAATTGTGTTCTGCCAACTGAAGAGAAATGTTCCTTTACTAATATACTATAAATAATTGAGAATAATCTTAATCTTTGGTGCTCAGTAATTCACCATCTTCTTACTTTAAGTTGATCATGTTCATGATTTCATTGTGATCTTTTGAGCATAACTTCTTTTCATTAACATTTATGTACAGTATGCATGTGACTATATGTCTAAGTATGTCTGGGGCTTGATACATTTATGATAACTTGGTTCAGTCATTCTATATTAAAAACATTTCAATTCTTGCATCAAACCTTATGTATACCATTTTGTCCAGCTGTCTCCTGCAGCTTTTTTAAAACTGTGTTTTAAAAAAAATTGATCTTGAGATTTTTTAATGCATGGTCATTGTTATTTGAAACAATGAGTTTAGACCTTCAGATGTTCAGAGGATTGAATTTTTGTTCATAAAAAAGAACAGTGTTATATCTAATTATAAATTTAGTTTATTTTTAAGGCTAACGATCTTAAAACCTTTAATGGATAGCAGTTCGGTCTTACAAACTTTTAACGATTTCTTGAAAATCGGAGACTCTGTAATTCACAACTGTTATTACTAATGCTTTGGGGGGGTGTTGGGGGGCGTGTTTTAAGCAAAGGTGATAAAGGTGCAGTGAAAGGAACTCTGGCCTGGAAATCACAGTTTGTCTTTTGGGGTTCCCACTCTGCCATGAAATATCTGGGGGTGAGTTGAACTAGTTAAAATCTAAGGTATATTCCTGGCTTTAGAATTCTATGGTAACTCAATTTTGTTTTGTTTTGTTGGAGTCTCGGAAATATGCAATAATATATACATTTCTTCCCATCCTTGTTGATCTAATGATTGTTAACAAAGCAGCTTTATAATGAATAGTACAATACTTAATTTCAGTCTGGGATTAAGTAAGGAGTATGCATTGTAAAATTGGTGGAGAAGACACTTCAAAAGTGATAGGTAACATGTACAATGTCAGAATCTCTTGAAAGGTGAGCTGAACTGTAATTTCACATCTTTTTTACAAGTTTGTTATTTGGAGAGAAAAATGTGCTTCAGATATTTTCAGTTTAATGAACATGGATATAGCTTATTTTTTCATCAATTGAAATCAAATCTGTTAAAATAACAAAGGGAAGAAAATATTCTTGTTTCCCCGCTTTTGTGAGAGAATATTTGAGGGTATGAAAAACACTGTTTTCTCTCTGAGATATTTTAGAGCATACCATGAAATGCTGGAAGAGAAGTTGGTTGAGGTAGTCCCGCAAAGGACTTACTGAGTGTGTGGAACTTCATCAGTGATGTTTGCTGCTGCCACTCTTGATGTTCTCCCCCAGAGACTGCACTTGATGTGGACGTTCCTTCTGTCATGTGACTGGGAACCGCCACTATCTCAAATAGCTTCTGTACAAGTCTTTAGACTAGATCTCATTAATGTGGATTATAGAGGTCTGAAGTAAAACTGTTCGGAAGGAGTTCATCACTGTTGGAAGTGTTATCACGAGGTGCTGTTGTGGAGTCCCATGGGTCTCTGGATTCTGCTGAAGAAGAGCTCCCGATGCCTGTTGTTATTTCTGGGGATTTGTATCCATGTTTGTGGTGCTAAAATGGAAAACTTTTGAAACACGCATTTCATAAATAGCTTCACCATTTTTTTCAGTCTATTACTGTTTTAGCAGCTTTATTGAGGTACAGTTTACATACCATAGATTTTGCTGATTTTAAGTGCACAATTCCATGATTTTTAGTTAAGTAGAAGAGTTGTGCGACATCACCAAAATCCAGTTTCAGAACATTTCTGTCACCTAGAAGATCCCGGGTGCCTGACTGCAGTCACTTCTTTCTCCCATCCCTAGTGTGATCTGCTTCTGGCTCTAAAATTTTGCCTTTCCTGGGCATTTCGTATAATAGAGTCCTATAATGTGTTGTCTTTTGTGACTGGCTTCTACCATTTAGCATGCTGTTGAGGTTCATCCATGTTGTAGCCTGTATCAGCAATGCCTTCCTTTCGTTGCTGAACAACACTGCATCTATGCTTTTTACATTTATTGTTCGTATTTCTTATCATGTTAGGATTTTAGAATTGGCGGGTGCAATTACTGATTGCCATTTTATTTAATAGAACTTTCTGTGGTGATGGAAATGTTCTGTGTCTGCCCTGCCCCATATAGTGGGTGACCCCAAGCCGCATGTGTGTTGAGCACTTGAAAGGCAACATAATAAGATGTTAGGGGCCAGAAGGATGTAAGGGAGGTTAACTTGGCCCAGCCATTTCCTTCTCAAACTGCTACTCCTGCCTTTAGTTAGCTCTCAGGTCAGGACCTCAGATGGCCAAGGAGCACAGTTGCTGGGGGTCTTTGGTCATGCAAATAATATTTTTTATTTGTGTAATGAGGTGAAAAGGGTTGACAAACACTGACTAGGGGCCCCTCCTCTGTCTTCCCACACTGCTGTAAGCCCTCATTGGGTGGGAAGGCCGTGGCCTGCTTGTTTGTACTCTTCAGTTACGTTAAGAACTTCTTGAAGCAGGTCTGTCTGATTTTATTTTATTTTTTTTTTACCATACTGCCTTGTACAATGTCATTTACGTACTTAACTAGTATTTGTTGTGTAAACAATTGAATTATTTTTCTCAAATCATAGCTGTCATTATGCTCCAATTTAGCACTAAGAAGAGGTTTTTTTCTTTAATGTTCTTGGTCTTACAGATAAAAGCTAGCTCTCCCCCACCACTACCACCATATACACCTTTTATATAAAGACTTTTATTCTTAACTTTTGCCAGGACAAAATTATTTTGTTAAAGTCACAGGATGTATTTACTTCATAAACATGACCGTTGTGTTTGATCAAGACTATACTTCATACCCAGAATTTAAAAAGAGAAAGGGAAGCCTCTGTAACTCCAGGCCTCAGCTCCGACAGCCGCCCATCTGGACAAAGGAACCAACGATGATGCTGGCTTCGGTGCTGGGGAGCGGCCCCCGGGCGGGCCTCTGCTCTGGCCCCTCCTGGGGCCCGCACTCTCGCTCCGGGCCCGCTCCACCTCGGCTGCTGACATGCACCACGAGGAGATGGGGCAGGGACGCTACAAAGCTGCCGTCTTCTGCAACACGGGCAGCTGAGGGTCTGTCACCCCCCGCCATCCATGATGCTCTGTCCTGGCTTTTCATTTTCAGCCTTCTCCTTTGGACTACAAACTCTTCTTGTTGTGCTTGTAACCAGTGCTTAGTAGAATGCCTTATATATTAATGTATACTAATTGTTGAATGATCTGTTTGAAGTGAGAGTATGGGATAGGGAGTGAGAATGAGTCCTGGTTCTTAATGGTTCTCAATAACATACCTAATGTTTTTATCTAAAGATGTTGTGAAGTGTTTGAAGATGTATATGAAGAGTTAACCTAACATTTCCAGTTCCATGATCTTTTTTTTTTTTTAACACCTGTGCATTCAAAACCTAAGTAATTTGGTCAAGATTACTTGTGTCAGAGCTTGGAATCAAACCTGTGTCTGAGTTCTAATACTCTGTTTCACAGCTTTTCTCAATTATAGCACTAACTTGTTAATTAATCAAAGCTAAAACTGAGGATATTTAGAATCATCATGGCTTATTATTAGTCTCAAAATTTTCTTTTGGTGTTTACATTATGTTTGATTATTGATAGCTAGTACCTTAGTTTCATAAAATTAGGGGTAATGTGCCCTTATATAATAATGCGATGTTTTAAACTGCTATGGTTTCTGGGGAAATTTCACTGTGTAATGGATTGATCCTTCTCTAGGTTTCTTTCCATTCTCTCTCTCGGCATCCTCATATAGCAAATATATATGTCTGTGTTATGTGAGTAGGTGTACATATAATTAAAACACCATAAAAAGGAAATAGGCTGCCCGAGATATTAACTGTTAGAAGCATGCTACAAATCAAATGTTAGAACCAAACGAAATATAATGATAGTTTGATGTAAACCTTATGATGACATGAGGATTTGTGAAATTACTATAGTTTTTTTCCCTCAAGCGTTTTCAGCGCAAACTCATTATGTGTGAAGCACTAGCTGGAGTCCAGGGTAATGAGGTAGAATGTAAAACACTTAAGATGTGTCCTGTTCCTGTTGTGAAGAAGCTCACAGCCTGGTAAATAGAGGAAAACCCAATTGAAAAAAAAAACAAATAACAGTAGCTACCTAACATTTTAGAATGCAATTTGTGATTCATTTCAAATTAATTACAACTGTTGTAGGAATTCAGGAATAGGAACAAAGTCATCTAGATTGATCGATGGCTGTCTATGGTTTGTTTTTTTGTGGGGTTTTATTTTTTTATCTATGGTTCTTAAAGGGTGTTTGGAATTTGTGGTAGGTGGACACAAGTGATAAAACGTCATCTTACTTTTTTCTTTCTTTTTAAATTTCTTATTGTTATGTTAATCACCATACATTACATCGTTCGTTTTTGATGTAGTGTTCCATGATTCATTGTTTGTGTATAACACCCAGTGCTCCATGCAATACGTGCCCTCTTTAATACCCATCACCAGGCTAACCCATCCTCCCACCCCCCCTCCCCTCTAGAACCCTCAGTTTGTTTTTCAGAGTCCATCATCTCTCATGGTTCATCTTCCCCTCTGATTCTCCCCCTTCATTCTTCCCCTCCTGCTATCTTCTTCTTCTTTTTTTTTTTTTTTTAACATATATTGTATTATTTGTTTCAGGAATACAGATCTGTGAATTTTACTTTTTTCTTATGGGCAGAATTTCTAGGTGTCTAGAAGTATTGCTAGGTGGCCTAGTTCAATTGTTTTTTCCATGGTTACAGAGAAACATAAGGGTGTGATTTTTTTTTTTTTCCTTTTGAAATACACTCTTTTTTTTTTCTTTTTTTTGAAATACACTCTATTTTAACTATGAAAACATCTGCCATTATAAAGAAGTATGTAAGATGATATAATCTGCTTTCTCTGTGGGACGTACAAGGTTCCTTTTGGGTCTGATTTCTGCTTACCTCACCAGCCTAATCTCTCATTGCTTCTCTCAGGTACTATTACCCAGCTCCTCCAAAGTTTCCTGTTCTCTTTTGCCTCCTGGGCTTTGGGTATGTTGTGCCTTCTGCTTGGATCACTGCTTCTTTACCTGATTGTCTTCTCGTCTTTTCAGGCTCAGATTATATATATGTATAAATAGTATGTATATAATATACATAATTATGTAAATATATATATTCTTTTTTTAGGAAGCCTTTCACCTTGCAAAAACTAAATTAGATACCCCTCCTGAATGTTCCTATGGCATCCTAACTTCACCCGATCCCACCATAATTTCCAGTTAATTGTCACTAGGTAGAAAGCAAGCTTCTTGAAGTTAGAATGTTAACTTCCCTTCCCACCCCCCCCCCCCACCCCCGCTGTATCCTCAGTACCTTAAAGCATTTTTAATAAATATTTGTTGAGTAGAAAAATCTCTTCAGGGTTAGTTAGGCCAACAGTCACCTTTTAGGTGTTTCATAAATATCATCTAACAGATAATGTTGATTTCATTAAAATAGTTTATATTGACAGTTCCAGACTGTTTTAACCAAAGATAATATAACCATCTATGTGACCATCTTGGTATACAGGGAAGTAGTTTCTGTACAGTAAACTTCCAGAGCATATTTATTGTAGTGTTTTAGATTTTCCTTCATGTTCTTTTATTGAGTGTGCCTATGAAAACTGCAGTACCAGCTATTTTTGGTATATGTGTGAGGGAGTGTATTTGTATGTTACATGCTTTTCTATACTTGTATTTTTATTCTGGTTTTGTTTTAGGTCTGTCTCTTGTAAGCCACATTTATCCAGATTTTATTTTTTTGTAATCATTTTGATAATTTCTGCTTTTAGTAGGTTGTTTTAATCCGTTTATTACAATTACTGATACATTTGGACTTATTTCTACAATTTCGGTGTGTTTTTTATTTTTTTCTTTTCATGTGTCTTCAGGTGGGTGATAGTTTTTATTTAATGTTTCCTCTGCTTTGCAGAATGCTGTAGATAATATTTCTATTTTGGGGGGTGTACATCATTAATTATTTTGGATACATATTTAATTAAATTTTGCCAATAAAATCTAGAGTTATTTAGCATTTTTTTCTGCCTATTTATATCAAAGTTCTTTTAATGCTTTAACTATCAACTAAACATTTCCTTATCCAGCTTATTTTTTTTTAGAGTTTGAGTTTTGCATTTTTTAAACCCTCAGAAATTAGCTTTTAAATGATTCATAGTTACCATTCTATCAGTTTCTGTAGTAACTTGTTTCATGTAGTCCATGGGTCCCCTCCTGTGTCCATTTTTCTTCTTGATGAACTGCATTTTTTAATAGCTCATCGATAGGTGGTAAATTTTCTTAGCCTTTTATGTGTAAAGAATCTTTTTTTTATGAAAGGGAAGGTGGGAAGGGCAGATGAAGAGAGAGAGAGAGAGAATATATTAAGCAGGCTCCACACCCAGAGCAGAGCCCGACACGGGGCTCGATTTCACAGCCCACAACCCTGAGATCGTTACCTGAGCCGAAATCAAGAGTCAGACACCTAACTGACTGAGCCACCCAGGTGCCCCCCCTTTCCTTTATTCTAGAATGATGGTTTGGTTACATATAAAATTCTAGACAGTTACTTTTCCTCAGCTTTTCGAAGATACTATTCCATTGTCTTCTGACCTTTATTACAGCTTCTGAGAAGTATGCTTTCTGTCATTCCATTGATGTAATCTGGTTTATTTTCCTCTGATAGGTTTTAAGATTGTTTTTATTGTATGGAATTTCACTACAGTGTATCTAATGTGAATTCATACAGTCTAATACTTTTTTTCTGCTTATTTTTTTTTTTTAGTGAAGTATAAATTGAAGAAAGTGTAAGCTCAATTAATTTTTACATACACATATAACCAGGTTACCACCACCTAGTCAAGATTCATAATTCATATTTCCAGCGAGCTACAAGGCTCCCGGTGCCCCTTCCTAGTCAATACATCATAGGTTACAATTATCTAACTTCATTCAGAGCTCTTTCATGTTGAGGATATGTATTTCTTTTCCACTGTAGACAATTCTCAGCATGTATCTTTTCATGTATTGCTTTTCAACTATTCCCTCCAGTCTTCCCTTGGAAAATCTATTAGATAAGCATTGCAGCCTCAATCTGTGTCTCTTACTGCTTTCTTCTATTTTTAATCTTTTTTTTCTGCCTGTAGTAAGTTCCAGGGAGTTCCTTAATGCTGCCTTTATAATTCACTTTACTATGTCTAGTCTAGAATACATCCCAATGATTGTTTCTTTTTATTTCAATGACTATTTTTCATTTCCAAGATTTCTAATTAGGTTTTCCTTCCTATGTGATGTCATTTTGTTTCATTTCTGTACATTGTTTTTTATCTCTTGTTCTTGTGATGGATCTTTTACCTTCATTTATGTTTCTGAACATCCTCAAAATACTTACTTAAAAATCTCTGGCAGGTTGCACTAAATGAATTTCATCTGAAATAAGTTTGTTTCCATTATTGGTTTTGTGGTTTTCTTTCTTAGCATTAAATTTCTTCAAATGTTTTGGAACTTTGTTTGTTTGTTTGTTTATTTATTTATTTAAAAAAGGCTTTTTGTTTGTGTTTCAGTGTCTTCCCACCTGCCCTCCACTTTCCCTTTCCCCACCCCCAGTCTAGGGATTTTGCTATTGATATTGCAAATAGATGCGGTAATGGAGCCAGAGGGTGGCTTGGCTCAGATCCTGGTACTGAGGTAGTGTTTTTGTTCCCTACCTTCCTAGACCTACAGTTCTGGTAAAAGCCATAGTCCTAGTCAGCAGGTCTTGATTGCCCCCTTTATTGGCCTTCTGTTATGACTAGAGTCACTGACCCAGCCCTAGCTTTAAGGGGAGATTCTGATTTGCATCCCTGTCTGCAGCAAATCACTTTTAGTTCTCTTTATTCCAAAGGAAACCACTGCATTCTCCCTGCTAACCTCCTCCCACTCCACCTGTTTCTAGGTTCAGAAACAGCAAGTCAGATCTTGCTCAACATTTTTGAGTTTCCATATTGTTTCTGTTGCACAGAAATGTTTCTTATTTGACCTCAGTTGTGTCTTTGACATTGTCTCTTTTTGTTTAATATGCTTTATTTATTTATGCTCTGCAGTGCCAACAGGGTTTCTGAATTTATGCTACAATGTTAACCAAGAAGTGCTATTAATTGTAAAACTTTTCTCCTCATGGAATAATAGTCAAAACATAATAAAAAAGAAAGGAATAGATCTGGAATTGATTTGTTTGGAAGAGAATATGCATTCATTGCTATTGTTTCTAGAGTGTGATCTCATTATATCTGTTCAATAATCTTTTGTAATTGTTGTTTTTATTATAACAAATGTAGTTTATGTCCATTATAGAGCTTTTGGAAAATACAACAAACCATACATAATATACACACATGCAAACACACACTCACATACACAATGAAAATTACTTGTAATTCCACAGCCCAGAGCTAGGTACTGAATATCTTGGTATTCATTATTCATGTTTTATACACTTAAACACACACTCAAACCCACATACTAACATTCATATTTTAAAAAACCAAACAAACCCAGTCTTGTTTTATAGGTGAAGCTGTGAGTGCTGGAGATGCCTTATGTGAAATAGAGACTGATAAAGCTGTGGTTACCTTAGATGCAAGTGATGATGGCATCTTGGCCAAAATAGTGGTAAGTGTTTATTTTGATTGTCTTCAACGGGATGAAGATCTCTTAAATGTGAAGTTCTTTGAATTAAAGTCACCTTTTATTTTTACCACTGTATTTATAATGTCATGTTATCTGTATCTACATAATATATTTTTATTATTTTTTATTGTATTTATTTATTTATTTTTAAAGACTTTATTTGAGAGAGAGAGAAAGAGAAAGCACAAGCAGGGGGAGGGACAGAGGGGGAGAGAGAATCTCAGGCAGATTCCATGCTGAGCATGGAACCCAACCTGGGGCTAGATCTTACGAACCTGAGATCATGACCTGAGCCAAAACCAAGAGTCAGATGCTTAACCCACTGAGGCACTCAGGCACCCTGTGATTGGCAAATTCTTTAACCTCTATGGGCCTTTTCCTTCATAATAAAGTAGAGATAATAATAATATCTACACCATGGAGCAGTAGTAGAGATTGAGATAATACATACATACTCATTAAGGCTTGTCACCCACCAAGCATCAGGAAATATTGCTACTCTAATTATTATTATAATTACTCACTCAGCTCTTGGTGACCATTAGCCCCTATGTCAATCTATATGTTTATCTAATAATTTGTATTGGTTGTTTGCAACTGAACAATAAGTATCCATTCATGCCTCTGTAGTTTGATTTGTACAGAGACGCTGCATATCTGTTATAGTCCATTGTTGATACGTTTTTAATTCTGAGATGCCAGCTCACCTCTGTTTTGGGAATGGATAACAACACCTTTCTTTGTACATTTTATCCAAAGACCACAATTTGGAATGTTATAATCTAATTAGATGTAGATCTATACACAGTTTTTCACTCGTGTTTCTTACTGAAAAATCCTTTTCCCTTTTTTCATCATTCATATGCAAACAAATCTCCATGTTTTTTACATTCTAATTATCAAACTTCCTTTACTTGTCATCTACATTATTAATAGCCATGTTAAAACACCGTGTTGAAAATACTTCTTGGAGGAAATATGAATGGAAAGCTAAAATTTCTATACCTTCATAACAAGGAAAATGTAATTATTCTCACCAAAAATAGTTTCTTCAACTAGTTTGTGCAGCATTTTGAAAAAGGAAAAGATTGTTTGAATCACCATATGTAATAAACCCAGCTACGTTTTATTGTGTATGCTTTTGGCAAGCTGTGTTCTTGGCCCTAGCTCTGGATTGTTTGACTATGAAAGTCTCCCAGAATTGATAGCTTTTCCCACTTAGCTGCTTCGTAATGCATTTCAAATTGCTAACAGTGTTATAGGTCAGTAGTGCCTATTCATCTGGCCCCTAATGCTCTGAAAAGCTAGGGGGCTGAGGGGGAGATATGATTAATAAGGGCTTTAGCAGCACAAATGGTTACTTCCTTGCCAAAGAAAAGATTGTATGTGTATTTTAGGGCTTTATGGCTTTATTATTATTCCACATGCGTTTTGAATAATAGGAATGGGAGTCTATTCATGTCACAATGTAACAGTTTTATGGAGGAAAAAAATCAGGGTGATATTAGGTGACATCACTGGGGTGTTTTAGTCTTTCACCCCTCCCCACTCTCAGCTCTCTCCATTCCATGCAGGTTACACCTTTGTCTTTCATTGTGGAATAATTCTCATATGAGCACACATAATAAACTGATTTTAATAAGAATACTTATCCGAGATCTTTACTTTCAGAATCAAGGAGGTGGAGATTGATCTTATTAAAAGGCAAGTGATGATATAAAGCTCTAGTTTTTAGCTTGTGCACATTTTTGAAACCATTAGAAATTATTACCTATCTTGCTCTTCATGGAGATTTGTTTGCATAGTCTTGGAAAGGTTTTTGTATTCTTCCTCTCCCCCTGCCCAATTTCATATCTCTTTGTTCTCATTCGTAATTTTTGCATCTGATTTCCATTTTATATAAAATAATACTTATTATATTTCAGTTAGAACCAGAAAAAAGCTTAGAAGTTTTTAATAATGTTAAAGAATAATTGCTGTCAGTGTAGATAATTTTATGATCCATTTCCAGTTTAGTTCAGTTAATGAGAAAATTGTTAAATTCTTATTTAATCACTAGTAAATTGTACAGAAAACCTTAAATTTTTACTCAGGTATTAGTTCATAAGCTTAGTCTTAAATTTATTCAGCAAATTGGACAGCAGGCATTTTAAATGATGTTAATAAAGTAGACTATTAGGATGACATATTTGGGGGTTTTGTTTTGTTTTGTCTTTAGAGGGGGAAGGGGAAGGGCAGATGGAAAGGGAGAGAGAGAATCTTAAGCAGGCTCCATGCCCAGTGTGGAGCCCAGTGTGGGGCTCTGTCTCACAACCCTGAGCTCAAGAGCTGAGCCAAAATCAAGAGTCAGATGCGTAACTGATTGAGCCACCCAGGCGCCCCTATTTGGAGAATTTATTAAAGATTGTCTGGTTTGGCTTCTAACATTTTAGGGTTACTATATGATTTGTTACAAACCAGGATACTTTAGAGGGTGAAAAGGGTGTAGGATATTAAGATTATTTAAACTTACATAAATTTTTGACATTTTAATTTATTGACTGCAAAACATTCATTGATAGATTTTTATTATATTGGTAGACCATTATTTTTCAAAATAATTTTCAAGACTAGAATTCTTTCTGAAAACTAAAATCCATGGATATTAATGCAAAATTTTAAAAAATACTTCCTTTAGGGGCACCTGGCTGGCTGAGTTGGTGGAGCATGCGACTCTTGATCTCTGGGTCGTGAGTTCAAGCCCCATTTTGGGAGAGCTTACTTAAAAAAGAAGAAAATGCTTCCTTTTGTTGATACTCCTAAAATTAAAAAATAACAAAGAATAATTATTTTTGGTACTAGTCATGTTCTTCAATCAATTTCTTAGCTGTATCTTACTCTAATACTGTGTCACTAGTGTTTCTCTAAAGAATGTATTCTTTTCTTTTTCAAGAATGTGTATTTTTTCAATATGATTTTATTGTTAGGTCCCTTTCCCCCCTTATTTTTCATTAAATTGCCTGAGTCACCTTCAAAGATGCATTTCACTGTTCCCAAGTTTATGGTTGAAATTTGACGTTGTGAGACCTTCAATTGATTCCTCTCTGTAGACTATAACATTTTTAATTGAGAAAATAACCCTCAAAGCTCAGAGCAAATTGACTAAATGGGAGATATTCTCAGTTCTAATATTTTCATGTTGAAATGGGTAAATGACGCATTAAAATGGTAAATGAGTCTGTGTTCCCTGTGAATTAAAAGCTAAATGAATTATAACCCAGTCTATATCTTCTCCCCTTTAAGCTTGTTTTTTAAAGTAGGAGCATGATCTTGAACTGCTGTATGATCATTTTGGTCCTGTGAATGCAGTTTACAGATTTGGTACTTGGTGTGCTGAATGCTATCTGTAATGTCAGACTGGATTTGAATCTTGGCTGGATACCTCCTGGTCTTATGATCTTGAGCAAGTCCTTCAACCTTTCTGTGCTTCAGTTTCCTTAACTGTACTTGAATAATAATAGCACTTACCTCCTAAGGTTGTTAGGAGAATTAAATGAGTTGACATAGTGCTAGAACAGTGCCTGGCACTTGACTGCCAAACTGTTAGTCAAGGACTTAATGAGTGTTTTTTCTCCCCCTCTGCATTTTTAACTTGTCATTGATTTGTTTTCAGCTTCAGTGTTTCTTATGTATCTTCCTTTCAGACCAAAGTTAATTTGCATATAAGTTAAAATGTTTATCTTAAAGAATATAGACAGTTTCAAACCGTTCAATGGTTGAAACCATGATAGAAAAGTTTTACTAAGTTTTCTTTTTTTTTTTTTTTTAGATATCTTGTCTTAGAGGCTTTATTAACATATAACGTATTATATTTTACTAAGCTTTCAAACCCAATCAGTCATGTGACTCTGCTCCTCTCCATTAACCGCCGTGCGCGCTCCTTCTGTGTCAGCAGCTTTCACACTGTTTAACTCTTACAGAAGAAACTATTTAACTTACTGATTATTTTTTAACATCACAATCAAAACAGAGTTTTTACCAGCACCTTTAATGGAGTGAATCCCCTCAAACTATTTCTCTGTTGGGAGTTTCTGCTGTACAGATTTTGTCTCTCGACTTCAGCATCTCACATCCTCCGGGGCGCTGGTGAGCTTAGGTGGGCAGTCTTTAGCACATTTGCAGGTGATTCATGTCAGCCTATGGGAATGTCTCTTGTAAAGAAAGAGGCTCTATCCTAGGGGTCTGTGCCTTGAGATGGAGTTCAGCCCGTGCATGGGTGTCTGGAGAAATAGGTGCCACAGGTTTCCCATTTGTTGTCCCATGTTGCTGTCTACTCCCCAGTTCCGCCAGCCTCATGCTGGGCCTTTAGGTGCCACTTTCCAACCCTTACCAGTGGACATTCTGAAGGTCCACTCTTGATCCATGTTGAGTGTTGTTTTTTTTTTTAAACAAAATTTTTATTTAAAATAATATTAACTCATCTTTTTGACATAATAGTAAAAAAAAATGAGTAGTACATAGAACTAAAACTTTTTAGGATGTGACAAACAGCTAAACAAATTGTTCTTGGGCTGTTTAGTTTTTTTTCACAGCTTGTAATTCATTACATGTCCTTATATTCTGTACTCATTTCTTATATATATATTTTGCTTCACTGAAGCATTATTTCTGTTCTTCTCCATCAGTAATTAGTAAACTTACAAAGCTTCCTAATTACCATGACTTATGCCTTATTTATTTTTAGAATAGTGCACATACTAATAAGCATCAAATTTAATGTTAATCAGAAATGTCAAGTCCATTTTAGGAGTTATGTTCTTACTTACAGTTACTATATTAGTGAACATCCTACAGCCTCTCATTCTATTATTCATTAAATTACATCTGTAATGAACTTTATTTAATGTAATTGAAAGAGAATAATAAAAATTTTAAAGGAATGACATTTTCTTCCAGTACTGAATTTAAAAACATTGTCATCTGAAGGTCCCCTAGGGACTTCTCTTACTAAGTAAATAAAAATCAGCCCTTTCTTTAAAAGCTAATGCTGCTGAAATATTTGAAATACGTATGTTTGTTTTTTTAAACTTCAATCTTATTTATCCTTTTAATTGGCATTATCTATGAAAGATTGATTAGCTGAGACACCACCGTGTCTCTGATGTACTTACAAAAATTCATGGGGTTTTATTTCTCAGGTTTTGTAAATAGATACATATGGAAAAATTAAGTATAGGGAAAGACAGAAACCAACATTAACCAGAGTAGTTAACCAATTCTGTTTATATGATGGGATATACTTTTTTCCAGAGACTAAATTTACTGAATACATTTTACATTAAATTAATGTTAGTAATAGGACTAATTTAGGATACTTAATTCATTGTGAGCTCTTGGAATTTCTAAGCTATTATAACAAGAAACTATCTGGGAAAGACAAATAGTTGAAGTAAACCAGTCTCCTGTTTTTGATTTGTACTGATTGACATCAAAAGGAAGATGGTAATGATTGCTCTTATATATTTGGAAGCTGTCAGAGGAGAATTTCTAGATTTTTTTTTCAGGATATAGCATTAATAACTGGGATGGGAAGAGTGGTGAAGGAAGGTATACGTGGGGGAAGGTAAGAAAGGACGGTGGTGGGTAGAAGGAGGAGGCAGGCTGACTTGGAAGCAGATTTTAGCTCAAATTAAGAGATCTTTCTAATCAGTACAGAATTATTTAAACTACTTCATATGGTCACGAGCCTTTCCATCTCTGCAATTATTTTCTTTTTAAAATACAGGTTGAAGAAGGATCTAAAAATATACAACTAGGTTCACTAATTGGTTTGCTAGTTGAAGAAGGAGAAGATTGGAAACATGTTGAAATCCCCAAAGATGTAGGTCCTCCATCACCAGCTTCAAAACCATCAGTGCCTTGTCCCCCACCCGAACCACAAATTTCTCCTGCTGTCAAAAAGGAACACACATTGGGAAAACTGCAGTGAGTATGCTTATTTGGATGCTGATGTTAAAAAGAAAAAAAGAAGTTACAGCAGCTTTTAGGATATTTCAGTCATTATATTTAAAACATCTTTGCACCTTATGTAGGAAGTGGCTGATATTCCCTTTTTTTCTTAGGTGACTGAGGCCTAGGAATGATTCTTTTACTGTCATTGTTCATTCAACAAACAAACAGTTATTGAATACGTGTCATGTTCCAGGTAGTATGAAAGCCCTGCTCACCCGGTGGAGAGCAAAGCAAGTAGTCTTTGTCCACGTTGAACTTGAAGTAGGTTTTAGGATTACAGGATGGAATTCAATATACCAGACTTCATATCATGTTTCTGTCCATGGAATTCTAGTTACCGTAATGTGAATTCCAGTTTTAAATGTACAACTGACATAAAATGGAATTACCATCTTAACATGCATTCCTTTACAACTATATTGCATTTGAGTGTCCGACACAGACTAGAGCTCAATTTTGTCCCTATATAACACCGATACTTAGTAAACACCATTTCACTTCAGCCTTACATAGCTTTAATTGATGGATTCTGAAAATTTTAACAAGTTCATTTATTTAACATTCTCTATAATTATACAAAATTACTTTTTCTTTATAAGAAAAACTTCTTCATTGAGAAAGGTCCTCTTAAGAACCACTTTTGAATTTAAATAAAAATGCAGACCCTTACCATTTTAAAATTTTTTTCCTTTAGTTTACCAGTGTCAGTTCTTGTCAGTGTTTTTGAAGTGCTGAGTTGTAAATTTCCATGTTGATGGGGATATAGAGAAACTAGAACCCTCGTGCACTGTTGGTGGGAATGTAAAGTGGTGCAGCCACTATGGAAAACAGTATGGCAATTCCTCAGAAAAATAAGAATAGAATTACCATATGACCCAGCAATTCCTCCTCTGGGTATATACTCAAAAGAATTGAAAGCAGGAACTCAAGGAGATACTTTACAGCCATGTATAGCAGTATTATGCACAGTAGCCAAAAGGTGAGAACAACCCATGTGTCCAAAATATGCTATATACATACAACGGAATGTTACTCAGCTTTGAAAAGGAAGGAAATACTGACACACGTACCATGACATGGATGAACCTTGAAGGAATTATGCAAAGTAAAATATGCCAATCACAAAAGAACAGACATTGTGTGGTTCCACTTATGTGAGTTACCTAGAGTAATCAAATTGGTAAAGACAGGAATGCTAGCTGCTTGGGGCAGGGGGTGGGGCAGGGAATGGGGAGTTATTGTTCAATGGGTACAGAGTTTCAGTTAGAGAATGAAAATTCTGGAGATGGATGGTGGCAGTGGTTGCACAACAGGTTAATTGTACTTAATGCCACTCAGTTGTATGCCTAAAAATGTTTAAAATTGTAATTTTTTTGTATGTTTTACCACACAGAGAAAAATGAAGGAACAGTATAGTTAGTTCCTTATTGATGTGTTGGATGAAGAGCCATGTGAAAAATTATTAATCAAAATAGAAGCTCTCTCCTTTTGAATATTTACTCTTATTAAAGGAATATTTTGAAATAGTAACTAATTAAATTTGTATGAAAATATTTGGTAGTAAAATAAACCAGATTAGTACAGATTAATTTATTTGTGACTATGGGAATCATTTTAACTTTATTATAAATTTTTATTTTGCTAATTATCGGTAAAACTTGATGTTTTAGGTATATTTGATTCAAATTATGAGTGTTTATTAGTTTCCTTAATCTTCACGTTTTTTTCTTAGGTTCCGTTTAAGTCCAGCTGCCCGTAATATTGTGGAAAAACATGCCCTGGATGCTAGCCAGGGCACAGCCACAGGTCCTCGGGGGATATTCACTAAAGAGTATGTTTGTGCTTTTTGTAACAACCGATTCCATTATTTATCATGATCAGCTTTTTCTGAAAGTATTTAAAGAAGAGCTTATTCAGTGTTAAGATTTAAGAGGACATATACCGTTCTTTTGTATTTTCAATTGCTTTTGTGAGTGCAAAATTATATTCTGTGCAAGGGTTGTTTCAGAGTAATTACAGCATTAGTGAAGAATGGTTCTAATTTGGTAACTAAGCCAGATCCTTAGAAATGGTGATAAATGCAAAAAATTACGTGTAGAGTGCAGAGTGGTGAACCTTTATATTGTTTTACGTTTGTTTGAAATAAGCTTGTAATCACATTTAATTTTTTAAAACCTGGAAATATACTTTCAAAAATAATTTCATTCTTATCTGTTTGGATTTTAGTCACTTGTATGATCAAAGTGATTTCCATATGCAGTTGGCTCTTTTTGGATTTCCTTTTCTGGTCAACTGTCCATGAGTTGGCACCATTGTTTAGTACCACACTCTTAATTATAAATATTTTATAGTAAGTTTTAAAATTTGATCGAGTTATCCTTGTTCTTCTTTCTCAATAGACCAGTTTTCTTGGCTGATTCTTATTTTATTATTTTTCCAAATGAATTTTAAACAATTCATTTGCCCTACTGGTACAGGGGAATGATGGTGTTTTTATTGGGATTGTATCACATTTTACAATTAACTTGGGGAAGAATTGGTATCTTGATGATCCTGAGTCTTCCTATTCAAGAACACTGATGTTTTTCCATTTGTTTACATTTTGTTTCTTTTAAGAGTGTATGAGAACAGATGGCCCCTGCTCTATTGAAACTTAATCAGTGGGGAAGGCAAAGATTAATCCTTTAGACATTTGACTAATGTAAAATTTCTGTAGAGGTATGTGTTATTTTAGAAAGAGAGAGAACAGGGAGAAGGAATGGGGCAGAGGGAGAAAGAGAAAGAGTCTTAAGCAGACTCCACACTGAGCATGGAGCCCAAAGCGACACTGGATCTCAAGACCCTGAGATCATGACCTGAGCTGAAACCAAGAGTTGGATGCTTAACCAACTGCACACCCAGGCACCCCTGTATTACATTTCTATTGGCGGTAATGTTAAATTCTTCAAATTGAGCTAACATTTTAAGGCAATATGCTTATTCCCCATTTACTATCGATAAAAAGTGATCAGTAATACTGGCTAAAATTTTTTAAGTTGAGATGAGCAAAGGTTATAAAACTATTAAGTGGCAGTGCTGGACCAACGGAAATTTCTTTTTTTTTCATTGGGTTATTTTACTCTTCATTAAAGCATTGGTTTAGGGCACCTGGGTGGCTCAGTCAGTGAAGTATCTGCCTTCGGCTTAGGTCATGATCCCAAGGTCCTGGGATTGAGCCCAGCATTGGGCTCCCTGCTCAGCAGGGAGCCTCCTCCTCCTCTCCCTCTGCCCCTCCTCCCCACTTGTACTCATTCTCTCTTTCCAATAAATAAGTAAATAAATAAATAAATCTTAAAAAGAAAGCACTGGTTTATTTTGGGGCATTTCTTTTATGGCGAGCAATCCAGGTTTAATTCTTAGCTAACCTCATTTATCTGTATTACAGCCTTATTGATTTGTTCATCAGACATGTGTATGTGGTTCTCTTAAACACACACTGTGAGTCCTGCCATATTACATGAGTTGGAGATCAACTGTCCTGACCTATGACTGAAAAGTAGTATTCTAGATTGTGAAATTTTAGTTAAAGGGCTTAAAAAGTTTCACTTAGCCATAAAATGTTAAAATTAAGTATCCTCATAGCCAGTTAAGCCTAGTTTTTCCCCCACATCCATCCTATTTGTACCTTGATTTTATTAATCTACCAGTCTATGTTTTAGTAAACTCTCCATAAAAATGGGATAAAGCAACTTTCTTTATAACCAAATAGACTTACCTGTATTTCTGAGGGATAGGGCGGAGAGTCTGTACTTAATTCATTAGTCATTGATCAAGATTTGGTGACATCTTTGGTAAAGTAATCATAGCTGTACCTTAGAAGGATTAATTTTGCATATTTGTAGAAGATACATTGGAGCAGAAAAAAACCTGAGGTTAGGAGATAAATTAATAGGCTTATAAAGTAATTCAGATAAAAGATAAAAAAATGCTTGAATGTAGGTGAAAGAAGTAGAGATTACTGATCTAGACAATGTTATAAGGACAGAATCCAGAAGCTTTCATGAAGGATTGAATGGGGAGCGTAGACCAGGATAGCAACGAATCAAGGAATGAATTTGGGATTCTGGTCTGGACGATGAAATTTTGGCTCCATGAACACAAATAAGGGCTTTGGGAAAGTATTTGTCTTGGTGGAGTGAGTGATATGTTAGCTCTGAAGCCTGTCGTCAGTGCTGACAAGCCCACAGGCATCAGGATCAGTGAGGTGACGGTTACTTGCAGGAGACAGTTCGGGACTCGAGAGGGAGGTTTGGTAGGTAGTAGAGCAGTAGTTATAATTGAGATAATCAGGAGGTAAACTTTTAGAAGGCAGCTTTTCTTGTGTTGGAGGATATCTAGGAGCTGGATAAAAAGTTAAGGAACGTGTGATCTGAGAAAAGTCTTTTGAAGTCGGTTACTAGGTGATATTTTAGAAGGCAGTTCAGTGGTGTGACAGCAGAGGAATGAAATAGCCCTTTCTTCCTTTCTCCCTTCTCTTTCCATATGTGCTTACTATATATATGATGAACAAATAGCACTTTTTTTTAACCTGAATTGAAGTTATAATAGTAATGTAATATTTATTAAGGAAAACGAAATAGTATTGTCTTGCTGCATACCCAAAGGAAGCACTATTAAAATAGAGTTATATTTTTAATATTTTTGCCATCTTCCTCCTCCTAATTTCCAGTTGTCTTTCCTATCCTGATTCTTTAACTCTGCACCGTAAGAGAGTCAACCTTTGGTCTTCAAAATCTGACATATTACAAAAGATTTCATGAGAAAAATCGATCCTGAAGGCATGCATTATTTAGGATTTTTAATTTGTATACTACTAAAGATGCCTGTGTTTTAAGTTTAATATTAAGGTGGACCTCAGAAAAAACTTTGGCTTACTGTCGCCTACAAAAATGTCATCTTCTGATGAGATTGAAAAACTGCAGGCTGAGCTTCCCCCAAAATACCTTAGCACAAATTCTTGAAATTTGGAGGGACATCCTTCCTTCTTTCACTGTCAACTAAAAATGCAAGTAGAATAGAAAAATCAGTTCCAACTGCTGAGGAAGTGCCTCTGATCCAGTGTGTTTATGAAGTAAATCCTCAGTGTTAGGGTTGCTATTTTAAATGTTGCAGTAGAGCAAACATATTGCCCAAACATATTGCTCAGAATGTATGTTGCGCAAAAGCATATAGACTTGACTTTGCCTGTGTATGTAACTATTTTAGGAAAGCTAGTGCTGGGGCCACAGTTAGAGACAGAATACATTTAAGTTCTTTGCCAGTAACCTAACATCTTTTGTGTATCTGTGTCTTAAATCATAGCTGTAGTTAATGTTTGTATTCATATCACAGCATCAAAACTGATAGGTGTGACAGGTGAGCGTCTAGCAGGTTTGCAGTATTTCTTTTTAAAACTAAGTTATAGGGGTGCCTGGGTGGCTCATTCCTTAAGCGTCTGCCTTTGGCTCGGGTCATGATCCCCAGGGTCCTGGGATCAAGCCCCGCATCGGGCTCCCTGCTCAGTGGGAAACCTGCTTCTCCCTCTCCCACTCCCCCTGCTTGTGTTCCCTCTCACTGTGTGTCTCTGTCAAATAAATAAATAAAATCTTAAAAAAAAAAAAAGAAATTATTTAAATAAATAAATAAATAAATAAATAAATAAAACTAAGTTATAGCCCACCCAAATGAATTACTCTTTAAGGGATCCTGGTAAAGAAGGTTCTACCCTGAGTGAACTACCAGGGTATCTTCTGCCTTTATGCAGAAGTGTGACATATTTGTTTTTCTCCTAATTTTTAGAGCTTTTCATGCCCACCTCATTCTTCAAGTAGAATCTGATTCATTATTTCATGGACAGAAATCATTAAAAGCATTCTCTGCATTATAGAAACTAAATTGTTGGCTGTTATTAAACAGTAATTAACATTTATACTTTATGAGGTATGTAAGTGTAAAATCAGCAGTGAAAGTTTACTGTGAAGCGGTGGCCAGAACTGATTTTCTGTTTACTTGGTAATGATTAATGACTTCTCCTTACTTTTATTCTTTACCAAGAGCAGTTTTACCCAAGAATCTTAATTACTACAAGAATGAAACTAAATTGCCTATTTCTTGATAAAATAGTATTAGTTATGCTGATAATGAAATAAAAATGTGTTTAATGTGACCGATCTTTTCTTAAATAGACATATTCAGGCATTAATATTTTAGTATTTATGTTCAGTTGTTATTTTTGTTTGTTTATTTTTAACTGATGCCTGAGAGTAAACTGGTGATCCCCATATAAAGAAATGGATGTGTTTTGGATATGTCACTCTAATGCTAAACTTTAATTTGATTTAAAACCCAGATTAGTAATAGGTTTTATTAGATGTATTGAATTACCTTATATAATAGAAAGGGACTAGTAATGTTAGGCTATGACTTGTAAGAGCTCTTAAAAGCTAAATATCTTTTGTTGAAGGCATTTATTCTGAATCAACAGAAAAATCAGTGCTCATTTTTTAAGATTTTATTTATTTATCGGGCCTTTCCCGACCATCCGTCCTCTTTTCAAAGAGCCCCTCCTCTCACCTGTCACTGATGTCGTTATTCTGCTTTATTTTCTTCATAGCACATCACTACTGTCATTTGTTTGCCTGATTAATATAGACTTTTCTGTGGGATAAAGTGTCTTGTTTCACGCTGAATCCTCAACACCTGCAGTAGAGGAGGTGCTTGAGAAATACTGACTTACACTTAGAATTTAACCTCTTTAAGCCTACTTACTCATCGATGGATTGGGAGTAATAATACCTCCCTCACCGGGCTGGTGTAAGATTACATAATTAACATAAGCACAGTACAGGCTGAAGAGGCTCATTTTCTCCACTTTTACTCCCACTTTCAGTGCTTATCAGGGATCCAAGATGGTTAAACATTTAAGAGTTCTTCCGTCAATCTGACCTCTCTTGTTAAATGTCAGCTCTTTAATTTTGAAACAAGTAAGTTCATTGTTCTTAGTGTTAACTCCATGGACCCCTTTTTGGACTGGGTATAAAGCATGGACTCTCCTAACTAAAAATGGTATCAGTACTATGGGGGGGTTCCTCTAATAATGTGCCCCAGGTTGGAACATGCTTGCCTGGGTCAGTTTTCTATTACTGCATAACAAATTACTACAAACTTTTTCTAGGGATGTAATACATATGTGCAAATAAAATGGCACAATGGGGGAACAAAAAAGAAAACATTTTTTAAATGTAAAATTTTGTTTTTGGAAAGGGTTCTTTTGAATTGTCAGATATTATAATTTTTGCAAAAGCCATTTTGTTTAATAAGAGATTGTATTACTTCATACCCACTATAACTTAGCATAGATTGAAAGCTTGATATATGTAGTAATCTAATTAAATCCTTTTAAAAACTAAAGATACCTTTAATGCAAGTTAAGTCTATTACTAGTTTAGTTATCTTTCATTCTGAATGATGCTGTGGGTTAGGTTTATTTCATTGGATGGTGCTGACAACATATTGAGCAATATAAAATGGTGTGATTTCCTGGCCGTAAAAAGGGTAATTTGCACTAGAAAATCCAATGATTTAGTAAATATCCTAATGAAAGTTGTAACGAACTTGACATTTTCTGAATGCCATGTGAAAATTGACAAGTATAAAAAATAAGACTGTGGTTTAATTTATGAATTGTTCATCTATCAGATGATACCCCCCTCAAAAAAAGACTAGTTTCTTTTTTAAAGATACCTACACCCAATACTTTGATAATTTTGAATTGTTTAGTTTTTGAAAATGTCCAAGTATTGTAGTGGGTGAATAATGTGAATCAGCAGACCAGATAAGATTTGCTTGCTTAACTCAAATCATTCATTTTGCCTTATTTTAGCCTTAACATCTCTCTAGTTCACTACCTTCCCCCCACACCTCATCTCTGCTTTCTGAACATTCTGTTCCTTGTTGCTAATCATGGTTCTCTATCTGTAATCTTCAGGGATGCTCTCAAACTGTTCCAGTTGAAAGAAACGGGCAAGATTACCGAATCCAGACCCACCCCAGCCCCTCCAGCCACTCCCACAGTGCCTCTGCCCGCACAGGCCATACCTACGCCACCTTATCCACGGCCAATGATCCCACCGCTATCAACTCCTGGACAACCTAATGTAGCGGTAATATCATTTGAGTAGATTTGGGTTTTTTTTTTCAGATTTCAGTGAGAAAGAAAACAAGAACCATTACTGTCTCATTTACAAGTGGTTCTACCAGTCCATTTTAGTAGTAGCTGAAAGTGATAAAGAGGAAATACTCCAAATGCTTTGTTTTGCAGACTCCTAGCGCAAACCCGATTTGTTTGTATGGTGCTAACTTCCAAATTCAGTGCTGTATGTGTGTGCTCTGTAATTATGGTACTTTTCATGTAGCTTTTCTTGGGTGTGGTACTATTAATTGGTAGCTGCCACTAGCCCTCTTCTGTGTCTGTTTGATTTTGACTGAGGGAATGGATAGTCTCACTATGAACAACTACAGAGACTGCACTGCTAGACATTCTTTCTCAGATGCAGGCAGTGTAACAGCCCCTTATTTGTTGTCAAAATATTCCATTTTTGCCTCTTTTTACCTCCTTCTCCCAGTATCTTTCATGTCATTTGCTTCCAATCAGAAGAAATGCAGGATAATCAGGTTCATGTAAAACTGAATGGGCACTTAGAAACTAAACACACAAACCTATCCTGCTCTTTCTCATGGAGAGATATATTTCAGTATATTTTAAAATAGTTGCAAACAGTATAAATTTCATGGGAAACAAAATTTTTTAGTGTAAATTCATGATTCATGACTGCACATACAAAACATTTATTTGTAATCAAATCTTACATTTTTAAGAAGTAGGTTATTCAAATTAAGAAGATAAATCTGACTTTGAAATTTTAATGGTATATAGTGAGTATTTATTCTATTTGAACAAGTACTCTGCCAAAATAAAATGTTTAGTTTCCTAAGAAATCACGTGTATTTTTAGCTGCTTAGTTATTATTCTGAAGTGATTGTGATCTGGTCCCAGAATGGAGCGAAGGACAATGAAGGAATCACATGTAGTTTAAGGTCCATCCTGCTTTTGTTAAAGGTTCAAGGAACAGAGTGGAAAAGCTACAGTAGAGTTACAGGAAGATTTTATTATCTCACCTATACTTTATATTGTGAAGTTTTAGGAAATAGGGTACTCATGTGATTTCTTTTTTAAATTAACAATCCAAAATAGAAATAGTTTGGCAGATTATCCTATAAATATATTGAATTATCTTTTTCTACTGCATGCCATTTATAAGTAAGAATTGTCTGTTGTTGGTTTGTTGAATTATTGTATGCTTTGAGTTTTATTAAGAAGTGATATTTGTAATAGAAGCTGCTTACAGGTGGTATGTGTATGTGTCTGTCTCTCTGTCTCTGTTTCACACACATACACACACACGGGAGAATTATTCATGACTTGGAAGATTTCTTTTTGATCATCTTAAACATAGTAACATAAGACAACCCATTTATAACTAAAACATGAATTTTACTATTTTCTACAATCATGTACTATAAAGTTAAAACTCTTTGGATTTCTTGGGGCGCCTGGGTGGCTCAGTCGTTGAGCGTCTGCCTTTGGCTCAGGTCATGGTCCCAGGGTCCTGGGATCGAGCCCCGCATCGGGCTCCCTGCTCGGCGGGAAGCCTGCTTCTCCCTCTCCCACTCCCCCTGCTTGTGTTCCCTCTCTCGCTGTATCTCTCACTGTCAAATAAATAAAATCTTTAAAAAAAAAACAACTCTTTGGATTTCTTATATTCCTCCGTATACTAAGAATTTTTACTAGTACTTTTCCTATATTAATCTTTAATTATTACCAAAAGCTAAATCACTGAGACTAGATTTTAGCTATGGAGTTTGTTTTTTCCACTTCCATATTTATGGCTTAATGGACAAATTGCAATTTCTTTACAGGGCACATTCACTGAGATCCCTGCTAGCAATATTCGAAGAGTTATTGCCAAGAGGTTAAGTGAATCTAAGAGTACTGTTCCACATGCATATGCTACTGCTGACTGTGACCTTGGAGCTGTTTTAAAAGCTAGACAAAGTCTGGTCAGAGGTTAGTAAAGTTAAATTTACTTAATACAATACACATAACTGTCATGAAATCCTTTACTTGTAAAGGCACACTGTATAGCTTTTTATTTCAGTTTCATCATCTGGATGTATTTTAGTGCTAGAGAAAAGAATTGGCTCACTTTTCCTGTAAGAAACAAACTGGTTCCCTAGTACTGAGTAAATCATGCTTTTTGGTACGATACCTGAATAAAGCAGTCCTTATTAACATTCTAGAAAGTACAAAATCCCAAACTTAATGTTTTAGATATTATGTATATCTTAGATATTCCTCTGCTTTATACAGATTTTAATTTTGTATTTATTCTTCAAAGTGAACTTTCAGGTTATGAAATTTGCAGTGTACCTCCCAGCAATCAGTTAAAACTAAGGTTGCTGGGAGACATAACGAATTTTTAGCATGAACGGATGTTTTCTTTCTTTTTTCCAGTCTGTGTGGTTTTTATTTCATTCTCGTGCTTTGTTGTGCTGGCTAAGACCTCTGGTACAGTAATGAATGTTGTGGTGAAAGCGGACTTTTGCCTTGTTCTTGATCTTAGGAAAAACATTCCATCTTTAACATCAGCTGTAGGTTTTTTGTAGATTCTTTATTTTAGGTTGAGGAAATTTATATTCCTAATTTGCTGAGAGTTTTAAGCATAAATGGATGTTGAATTTTATCATATGCTTTTGTGCATCTTTTGAGATAATCTTTCCTTTTTCACTCTGTTATTTTGGTCAGTTATATTGGTTGATTTCCAGATGTTGAATTAACCTTGTATTCCCCATATAAAACTCATTAATCATTATTTTTCTCATCTATTTATTGATCTCATTTTCTAAAATTTTGCTAAGAATTGGGGCGCCCAGGTGGCTCAGTCAGTTAAGTGTCTGCCTTCAGCTCAGGTCATGATCCCAGGGGCCTGGGGTCGAGCCCCACATCGGGCTCCCTGCTCAGCGGAAGCCTGCTTCTCCCTCTCCCACTCCCCCTGCTTGTGTTCCCTCTCTCTCCCTCTGTCAGATAAATAAAAATCTCAAAAAAATAAATAAAGTAAATTTGCTAAGAATCATTATACCTGTGCACATGAGAAAACCCTGTAGTTTACCTTTTTTTGAAGATACTTTTTTCTGTGTTTGTTACCAGATCTCACAGAATGAGTTGGAAATGTTTCCTTCTCCTTTATTTTCTTGAAGAGTTTGGGTAGAATTAGTTTATTTCCTTTCTAATTGTTTGGTAGAATTCACCATTGAAGCTATCTAGGCCTGTGATTTTCTTTGTGGGGAGATTTTTTAACTATGAATTCAATTTTTAAAAGTAAGTATAAGTTCTCTGTTTGTTCTTGAATGAGCTTTAGTAGTTTTTGTCTTTCAAGGAATTTGTTTATGTTATCTAAGTAATGAAATTTACAGTAGTCCCCCCTCATCTGCAGGAATACATTCCAGGACCCCCAGTGGATGCCTGCAACCCCTGGTGGTACAAAATCCTGTATATACTATGTTTTCTCCTATGCATACATACTTATGATAAACTTTAATTTAAAAATTAGACACAGTGAGAGATTAACAATAATAATAAAATAGAACAATTATAATGATATGCTGTAATCAAAGTTAGGTGAATGTGGTCTCTCTGTCTCTAAATATTGTACTGTACTCACCGTTCTTGTGATGCTGAGATAACATGCCCACATGATGAGATGACATGAGGTAAATGACGTAGGCATTGTGACATAGCATTAGGCTACTCGTGGCCATCTGACAATAAGTCAGGAGGATCATCTGCTTCTGGGCTTTTGACCACAGGTGGCTGAAACTGGAAAGCAGAACCGTGAATAAGGGGGTCTATCGTATTGGCATAAAGCTGTTCGTAATGTTACCTTATTATACTCCTAACATCTATGTAATCTGAAGTGATATCCTCATTTTCAATATTAGTAATTTGTGGCTTCTTACTTTCTTGATCAAGCTGGCTGGAGATTTATCAGTTTTATTGATCTCTTCAAATAAGCCATGTTTGATTTCATTAACTCTCTCCATTTTTATAATTTTCTTTTCATTGATTTCTGCTCTTAACCTTTATTCTTTTTTTCTGTTTGCTTTCAGTTTAATTTGCTCTTTTGTTTTCTAGTTTCTTAAGGTGAAAGCTGAGATCAGTATAATAAACCTTATTCCTAACATAAGCATATAAGGCTTTTAAGGTCCCTTTTGGCAGTGCTTTAGATGAATTCCACAAAATTTGATGTGTTTTATTTTTCTTTACATTCAATTCAAGATGTTTTCTGTTTTTCCTTGTGATATCTTTTTTGATCCATGAATTATTTCGAATGTAAGTATAATTTCCAAATATTTGGGGACTTTTCAGCCTTTCTTTTATGATTTCTTCCTTAGCTCCATTGTGCTTAGAGAACATTCTTTGTATGATTGAAATATTTTTAAATTTTTTGAGATTTTATAGTCATAATATGGTCTATCTTGATGAATGTTTCATGTGTATTTGAGAAGAATGTGTGTTCTACTTTTTTTTTTTTTTAAGATTATTTATTTATTTGAGAGAGAGAACGCAGAGCAAGCAGGAGAGAACATGAGTCGGTGGGGGGGCAGAAGGAGAGGGAGAAGCAGGCTTCCTGCTGAGCAGGGTCCTGAGATCATGACCTGCACCAAAGGCAGATGTTTAACTGACTGAGCCACCCAGGCACCCCTCTACTTTTTTTTAAGATTTTATTTATTTATTTTGAGAGAGAGAGCCCATAAGCAGGGGGAGGGGCAGAGGCGAGAGGGAGAAAGAGAAAGAAAGAATCTCAAGCAAACTCTGCACTGAGTGCAAAACCCAACGTGGAGCTCAAAATCACAACCCTGAGATCATGACCTGAGCTGAAATTGAGTCGATGCTTAAGCGACTGAGCCACCCAGATAGGCCCTGAAAAGAATGTGTATTCTACTTTTTTTATTTTTTAAAGATTTTTATTTGTTTATTTGAGAGAGAGAGAATGAGAGACAGAGAGCAGGAGAGGGAGGAGGGTCAGAGGGAGAAGCAGACTCCCTGCTGAGCAGGGAGCCCGATGTGGGACTCGATCCCGGGACTCCAGGATCATGACCTGAGCCAAAGGCAGTCGCTTAACCGACTGAGCCGCCCAGGCGCCCTTTTTTAAAGATTTTATTTATTCATTTGAGAGAGAGAATGGGAGAGAGAGCACGAGAGGGGGGAGGGGCAGAGGGAGAAGCAGACTCCCCGCCGAGCAGGGAGCCCGATGCGGGACTCGATCCCGGGACTCCAGGATCACGACCTGAGCCGAAGGCAGTCGCTTAACCGACTGAGCCACCCAGGCGCCCTGTGTATTCTACTTTCGAGGAGTGTTCTTTAAATGTCAGGTGAGGTTGGCTGGTAGTAGTGTTCATGCCCTTTATATCCTTACTGGTTTCCTGTGTGCTATCAATTCTTGGAAGAAGAGTGTTGAAACTCCCAATTATTATTATGGATTCGTCTATTTCCCCTTTGAGTTCTGTCAGTTTTTACATCATTTTGAAGATCTGTAATTAGGCACATAGCACACTTAGGGTTTTGAAAATGTGTTCCTGATGAATAGATGTATCATGGAATGTCCCTGTCCACTCCTGGTGTAATCTTTCTTACCCCAAGGCCTTCCTTATCTGATATTGATACAGTTAGTCCAACTTTCTTTGATTAATGTTTTTATATCTTTTTATATTTTTTTTTACTGCTAACTTATCTGTCTCTTTATATTTAAACTGACTTCTTGCAGACAGCATATAATTTTTCTTTGTTTTTGTCTAATCCTATACTGTCTTTTAAGTATTTAGACCATTCACATTTCATAATTTTGTCCTTTCTTTTTGCTTTGTACTGTTTTCCTTTGTACCATTTTGTCCTTTGTTTTTACTTGTCCCATCTCTTCTTCCTTTTTTTTTTTTCCCTGTTTCCTTGCCTTTTTTTGGATTGGTTTTTAAGTTTTGATTCCATTTTATTTCTATTTTACTTTTCTCTCTCTTTTGTGGTGGTTTCCTTAAGGTTTACAATATAATTCTTTAACTCATCACAGTCTACCTTCAAATTTTTATCACATCCCTTCATGTGTAATGTAAGAACTTTACAACAGTATATTACATTTTCCCCCTTCTATCCTTTGTGCTGTTGTTGTCATGTTTTATTTCTACCTATGGTGTAAGCCCCAGCATATATGTTTGATGGGTTTTTTTTGCTTTAGCAAATCAACTGTGTTTTAAAGAATTTTAAAAATGAGGGGCACCTGGATGGCTCAGTAGGTTGAGCATGTGACTCATGATTTCAGCTCAGGTCATGATCTCAGTGTCATGAGATCAAGCCCCATATCCAGCTCTGTGCTGAGCATGGAGCCTGCTTGGGATTTTCTCTCCCTCTGCCCTTACCCCCTGGCTTGTGCACTTGCTTGCACATGCTCTCTCTCTCATAAACAAACAAACTGTGTTTATCCTGTTTGGGTTTCTCTCAGCTTCTTGGATTTGTGGTTTGTTGTCTTTCATTGATTTTGGAAAGCTCCTAGCCATTAGTTTTCACTATATTTTCTGCTCCATGTGTTTTATTTTTGGAACTCTGATTATAAATGTTCAACTGTTTGAATTGTCCAAAGCTCTTAGATCCCGTATTCTTTTTTTGTTCATCCTTTTTTTTTCTCTTTGTGTTTCTGTTTGGATAATTTTGTTGCTCTAGCTTCAATGTCACTGACTCTTTTCTCAGCTATGTTTAGTCTGTGAAGCTTAACGAAAAATTATTTATCTTTGATTGCATGTTTTTTTCCCCTAACTCTCCATTGGAATGTTTTTAGAGTTTCCATCTCTCTGCTGATATCCCCATCTGTTCATGTGCATTGTCCCGTACTTTGTCCCATATTTTCCCATACTCTGACAGTGGTTAATCATTTCATGTGTTTGTCCTTCTTCAGAGGGGAATCCTTACCCTTGACATTCAATTCACTTGTTTGCCTTGTAACCTCGACTCCCTAACAGACTCAAGAGAAGTTATGATTTTGTAACTTCTCCTGCTTTTTCCCCTACCCTATTAGGGTGGGAAAAACATTCTCTTGTGGCTTTCTACATCTTAAGAGACAGCAGGACTGGTATTTCAGTTTAAATACAGACTTTGAAGAATTCATATGAAGACAACCTGACAGCTTTTAAAAGTTCAAGGAAATAAATGGAAAGCTTACTTCAGAGAAAATTAACAATATTCAAAAAGTTAATCCTGGAAGCTCCCCTTATAGGTTTTAAGTGTACTTGCTTAGTCATGATACAGAGATCATTAGGGGAATAATTTTCCTGCTTTCTTCCTTTCATGAGGCAGAAGAGAGTACTATTTCAGTGGAGAGATGACTTAGTTTAGTATCTTTTCATCATCCAAGTTTTGTATGTCCTTGCAACTAGGAAGTTTCTAGGGGGTCTCCAAAGAGCCCACATTATTTATCTTCAGTCCTCTTTCTTATATAGTTATATAACATTCTGTAAGCATGTTTACACTGTTTTGTAATGATATGCAAATGAAAATATTTAATATTCCCTCAGAAACTATTTCCTATTCTTCTCAGTGTCACCAAGTCTCCTTACTATATATTTGAAAATTTCCATAATAAAGAGTTAAAAATAAAAGATCTTGAAAAAAAGATCTCCCTTGTACTTTTTTGATTTTCAATGCCTGTTAGAAATGTCATGTGAGAAATTGGACATATAAGTCTGAAACTCCTGATGCATCAGGATAAGAGGTAGCATTTGAAGGAATCATCACCATATGAATGGTATCAAAACCCTGGAACAGAAAGTTCTTGCCTGGGAAGATGCCACCATTAAGAGGAAGGGACGGCGCATCGGGCTCCCTGCTCGGCAGGGAGTCTGCTTCTCCCTCTGACCCTCCTCCCTCTCATGTACTCTCTCTCTCATTCTTGCTCTCTCAAAAATAAAATAAACCTTAAAAAAAAAAAAAGAGGAAGGGACGGAAAATGAGTGAGTGGTAAAGAGTGGAAGAAAACACAGGAGAGTACAGTGACATAGAAGCCAGTAAGAAGAAATGTTTCATGATGAAGAAAGTGATCAGCTCCAGAGTACAAAATGTTGGATATGATGAGGGCAGAGAATTTAGGTGAGCACTGTGGACTCCGGCAGTAGATAGGGAATCATCAGCTGGTGGGTGGTGTGGGAAGTTTTCACTGTGGCTACCTATAGATGCTAGATAAAGTGCGAAGGAGGTTGAGGGAGCCATGAAAGGTAAGCATAATGGGTTCATCAAATATGTCCACATACTTGAATTTATGCAGACCATATCTTTTGTATGTGGTTATCATTAAAATTCTGTAAGCACTGGAAATCCACTTCTATTTCTACTCCTAAAGGGGTTTTAAACAAGCGAACAAAAATATTTATATCTGGAAATCTGGATTAAAAGAACTAGGAATTGGATGAGCAGGTGGTGGTTACTATGACAGTTTGACAGTATTTGGATTTATGGTAATACATCTAATGTCTTTCTGAAATCCCCAGCGTGCCTTTGGAATGAGCTATCGTTCATGTAAAATTCCATGATACTGTAGTAACAGGCTTTGTGTATCTTGCCACATACCGTTGACTAGATCTTGATCTTAAATTTTTTTTCTTGAAGATAGAGAATCAAGTGTAGTTTACATTTTTCAACACTTTCCTACCCACCGGGAAAAGCAAAAGTGTAAATCAAGTGCTTTCATTATGATCAGCTCGGTGGGAAGGGAGGGGACCTTGGCTTTATCTTGAAATCATTATGTATACTGGAAGGAAATTGATTCAAATGGAATCACCATAAAACTAGACAGAAAACCTCATTTTGTTCATTGCACTAGGGCCTGTGCCAACATTGCTTCATCTTTGGCTTTGCTGTATCCTGTTTCGTTAAGTGACAAAGCAGCTCGGTGGTTGTAAATTTTTTTGGTCCACACTCCATTTGTAAAAAATTGCTCTCTCTAGATAAAGGTAGATATGTAGATAGATACAGATATCTTTAAAATGACTGTATGTTACCACTGTTCTAGTATAATCGATATATTATAAAGCATATGCAGAATAAAGACGTTTGAAAAGGGTGAGAGGAAAAAATGAATCACCATAGACCATTTGTGTTTTTAGAGACATAGGAGTTGGTTCCTTTCTTTCTAATTATGGTTATAATGTGCCCTTCAGGTTCTCTTGTATGATATCTGAGCAATTTAAAAGAATTGTAATCAAGGCGCAGAAGTAATCTTTTACATTTATGGTTAATATTATTTATGCAGAACCTCATATAAGTTTTTCTAATCAGGGGACTCTTACTAAGTGAACCAGCAAAAACCTATAATATTTTTATGATAATTTGTTAATGAACAAGCTTGAAATCATAATGGCCAATGTTAAAGTTTCATTATGAGCGCTAATTTTGATACGCTTGGTTTTCTTTCAGATGACATTAAAGTATCAGTGAACGATTTTATCATCAAGGCTGCAGCTGTTACCCTTAAAGTACGTAGCAGACCCCAAATCATTTCGGCTTCTACAGTGGTCTCATGTCTTGGGATTTTCATATGATAAATAGAACTGTCATTTTTAAGTCACAAAAATTGTATAATTTTATTGCTAAAAATATTATATCATTTAATCTCACTCCCTCAGTTTTATAGACGAAACTGAGAATCAGTGGGCCTTACAACTAATTATAGCAGAATAAAGACCATTTATTCAGCAAATACTAACTGATCCCCTGTCATGCGCTGAATACATTATAGGCATTTAGAGAAACAGTAGGAACAAAAGCCTACATGTTCTCTGCTCTCCTGGAGATTATAGTCCAGTTGAGAGAGACCAATATTTGTCAGATAGTCAAAGTGCTGAGGAGGAAGAGAAAGACCCTGCTACAGAATAGGAGGGGTGTCATGGTGCACACAGTTAGGCAAGGAAGGCCTCTCTGGCAAGGTGGTAACTGAGCCAAGGCCTGGAAGAGAGGGTGTGAGCCGCAGAGCTATCAGAAGAATGCACCAGACAGAGGGAACTGCAGACAGAGGCTGGGGAAAGGGGACACTGCCATTCAGATATGGCGCCGGGGATACTGTTTCTGGAGGAAAGAAGGTAGCGGATGAGATTAAACAGAAGAAAGAGAGAGGAGTTACGAGGGCCCCGAAGCCGGTGAAGCCTTGGCGACCATGGAAGGACTGGGGATTTTATTATGAAGGAGAAGGAAGCCTTTGGAGGGTTTTGAGAGAGGACTGACATCCTACTTAAATTTTAAAAAGGAAAAGACTGTTCTGATGCTTTGTGGAAAACAGCCCACAGGGAAGCGGGGGCGGGGGGTGGGGGGTTGGGCAGCAGTGCACTCTCCGGGGAGGCTATGGACGAGGACAATGGTTTGGGGTAAGGTGGCAGCTAGCGGTGAAGCTGGGGTGAAGGTGAGATTTGGGATACATTTCAGAGGTAGAGCCAGCAAGATTTGCTGATAGATTAGATGTGGGGTGAAGAACCAGGACTTTGGCCCAAGCAGTAGGAGGAGTGGAGTTTTCCACTTACTGACATGGGGAAGGTGGGAGAGGAGCAGGTTTGAGGTAGGAGTCTAGAGTTGGATTTGGATCTGAAACCCAGCCTTCCTGCCTTCTTGCTCTGCACCATTTTCTGTCCTGTCTTTCTTTCCGTGACTAGGCTATTTTTCTGGATCACTGAGTGTTAGGTGCTATATTTAATGTATATTTATAAGGAATTTATTTTTATTTCTTGAACAATACAGTAATAGAAGTCATGCATTTTCTTAGCCATTCATATAATGTGTTTGTATGGCTTTTGTCTTTTGATCAAATAATATTTTGAATTATATTAGTGATTTTCTAATTATGAATCATTCCTGTCCTCCTTAAGTGAATTTCTAGTGGTCATTACATTTCATTTCATAATTTTGTATCAGGAGCCATAAGTAATTGTAATTTACATTTTGTGCTAGTTTTGTCAGGCTTTCTTTTTTTAAATCAGTGGCTTCTTAAGTGAATTTGGATTCTTCCCACCCTTTCCTTTCTCTGTGCTTATTTCAGTATTATAAAGGCTTTTATTTCTTGAAGCTTTAAGGAATTCACCAGTAAAAATATCTGAGTCTAGTTCTGTTTTGAGGAGGGAGCCTTGGCAACTTTCTCATTTTTCCCCATAATTATTGAGCGGTTTAATTTTCAGCTTTTTCTTGAATCGATTTTGGAAACCTGTATTCCCAGAAAAATCACTCATTTCATCTGGATTCCCAAACTCACTAGCCCAGAGTCATTTAAATTTGCTTCTTATAATATTTTAATATTATAATCCTCAATGCTGGCATTCTGCTAAACTTTGTCTTGCTTTTATTATTGCATATGGGTGTTCTCAGTCCATTTATATTGTTGCCTTATGTATTCCTTCCGTCATTTCCTTACCTTTAGATTGGAATTATATTAGACTTTGGTTGAAAATATTTTGTTAGGAAATGTGAATGTGTAATTATTATAGTTATGAATATGAATAAGAAGGTTTAAGTGTATGAATTTTCCTCTGACTACAACTGAGGCTACATCCCATGGGTTTTTGTTACATAGCTCTGTAATTACATTTATTTGCCAGATATTCCTCACTTGGGAGGGTTTTTTTTCCTCTTTTTCTTTAGTGTTCTCTATAAAGAATTTAAAATCTTCTGGGGGTTTGGGACTTCACTGTTAATTATTTTGACATAAACGAGCTCTGATTACTTTGAATGAAGGAGCCTTGAGAGATGGAGAAGTGCAAAGAGCAGATGGAAGCAGTGCAGTGGAGGGGCACCTGGGTGGCTCAGTCGTTTGAGCGTCGGACTCTTGATTTTGGCTCTGGTCATGATCTCAGGTTGTGAGATTGAGCCCCATGTTGGGCTCTGCGCTGGGTGTGGAGCCCACTTAAGATTCTCTCTCCCCATCTCCCTCTGCCTGCTCCTCCACCACTCGTGCACGTGCTGTCTCTCTTTAAAAAAAAAAAAAAAACTATGCAGTGGGAGTGAACATAGCAGGACGATGAGAAGCTCAAGTACGGTGGGGAATGCATCTCCAGGGAGTGGTCAGAAGTACAGTTAGGTAGGCTGTTAATCAAAGCAAAGAATTTTTGAGAAGAGAAATTTGTTCGTGATTTCTGTTTTTCACCATCAGTTTCTCTATGATATTTGGCAACAGTGTCGTACATACTGTCTCCAGGCGTTTACTGATTTCTTCTGCTCTTTTCATCCTCCATGTAGTTGTATGTGTGTTAAATACAAGCATGCTCAGACATTTATCATATGTTTATGAAGCCTAGGAAATCTTTCTTAAAGAGGGAAGTCACTTATTAAGGGTTGGATGGATCTCCCAGGGCTGCACTAGGAAATTGGGCTTTCTACATTGCCACCAGAATAGTATGATTGAATCGTTACCCCGTCCCCTCCCCTCCTCTCCTCAAGGCCATCTAGGTCAGCATATGAGACAGGAAGTATAACAAATGTTAAGTGCTTTTTAGCAATCAGGTTTAACAAAGGGAGACCTTTTTTTAACCATGATTTATTGTAAAGAGATCAAAACATGTACATCAGCGTTTCCTCAAGCTTGCTTCAAGAAGCGTGGTATGGGGGGGTGGGAGGATGGGTTAGCCTGGTGGTGGGTATTGAGGAGGGCACATTCTGCATGGAGCACTGGGTGTTATGCACAAACAATGAATCATGGAACACTTCATCTAAAACTAATGATGTAATGTATGGGGATTAACATAAGAATAAAAAAATTAATTAATTAAAATAAAAAAAATAAATTTAAATAAATTAAATTAAATTTAAAAAAAGAAGAAGAAGAAGCGTGGTATGTTTATTCTTCCCGAACACAGAAAATGGCATTTAACACAGAGATCCAAACCATTGTTTCAAACCAAATCTTCATTTATTTGCTTCTGTCTACTATACTCACTTCCAAAAATGCATAATAATGCTATTTTTCTGTAGCCACTTTGGCCTAAAGCTGCTTTTTAAAAAAATTGAGAAAAAAAAAATAAAGCTGCTTCTTTAGAGTAACATGTTTTTTCTGGTTCTGTTTCCTAGCAAATGCCAGATGTTAATGTAAGCTGGGATGGAGAGGGCCCAAAGCAGCTGCCCTTTATTGACATTTCAGTGGCTGTGGCAACAGATAAAGGTTTAATTACACCAATCATAAAAGATGCTGCGGCTAAGGGTATACAGGAAATTGCTGACTCTGTAAAGGTATGTCTTAAATACTATGCTTTCAAAATGTTAGTATTTACTTTCCGGTGAAGTCGTGACATCATCGAGTCACACTATATGGAGATTTTAAGTTTTAATCCAGGTATGACCCACTTTAAGAACATGTAACATTCAAGAGTTCCGGAAAAAACATACGGTTAAATGAGGATCAACTGTATTCAAGTTATAGGTGAATGCTTTATTTCCCAAAGTCTAGAATTCAACTCTAACGATGGTTTTAACGTTAAAGCTGAAACCATATTCCTGTGCAGGTGGTAATGGAAAGACCTCACTGTTCACAGCGTTTTATTCTTCAAAGTTGTTCTATTTTATTCATTTCCTCTCTAGAATTGAGACCACTAAAAGTACTTAATATTCCAGAAGCAAAAGTACGGTTTTCCTGAGTTTCTTTCTTTCTTTCTTTTTTTTTTTTTTTTTAATTTTTTTTTCTTAAGATTTTTTATTTATTTGCGAGAGAGACAATGAGAGACAGAGAACATGAGAGGGAGGAGGGTCAGAGGGAGAAGCAGACTCTCTGCTGAGCAGGGAGCCCAATGCGGGACTCGATCCCGGGACTCCAGGATCATGACCTGAGCCGAAGGCAGTCGCTTAACCAACTGAGCCACCCAGGCGCCCCTTCCTGAGTTTCTTTAAAAGCAGTTTTTATAGCTCTAATTGGAGGAGTCTGATTTTCCCCCAAGTATTCCATTGAATCAGCAGGAACACAGGCAGTAGGTCGGCTCTGACAACCACTATAATTTCCAAAGGTACATTTTGACAGAAGTCTCATGGCTCTTATAAGAGTGTTAGAATTAAAAAATTTTAGGTTCATTTAAGTGATTCTTTTTTTTTTCATTTACCAAAGACCAGTTGTATGTATAGTGGATGAACCAGTTATAAGGAGGAATTAAAGGTAGAGCATAAGATTTCTTTGGAGAGCTGACAGTATATACAGATGCGATAAAGTTGCCCAAAATACATGAACACAAATTAATCTACTTTTAAAAGCACACCCTTGGAATCTTCCAGTTAGATATAATTAAGGGTGACCTTAGTGGAATAGACATTTTTAGGTCTTCACTCCTCTTTGAAAAGATTTGCAGTGTGTTTTTATAGATAAAAATGTAACTTTTTCTTAATTGAGTGGTGGTATTAATTTGACTGGTTCAAAAGTCAAAGTAATTAGGTTGGTTTACTAAGGTAGTTATATGCCTTTTGTTCATCAAATGTTTTCAACAACAATGAGAATTCGTGTATTTTAGTGTTTTTGTGAAATTCAAATGAAATTACATTTAACTATAGAGTTAGAATTTTCATATATATTCTTTATATATTTTTCTTATTTTTAATATTTGTATATTAAATTTTTAAAATTAACCATTCCAGGAAGGTTTCTTTGATTTTGATCAATTTACTAATTCTACTATGATAATACGTAGTCTGTTCCTTGTATCCTGGAAGAACCTACGTTGAGGTGGTAAGGAGGCAGTGTGAGCAGCCTCTCAGCGATGGGAAGGGCAGTCTTAACCCTTTGGAATGTTCCACGGCCTCTGGTGGTCCTCGAGGCTTTCCTCTCATTCCCAGCAATCCTTAAAGTTTACTTCGCTCTGGCTACTCTGTGCTTCCCATTCTCCCTGCTTCTCTCTCCCACCCTGCTGTCTGTGATGAACACTCCACTCTCTGTTCTTAGGATATACCAGCCATTAGGCTAAGCATTTTATTTAATCCTATTAGCCCCACATTATAGTTGAAACCTTAATTTCCCCATTTCAAAATTGAGGAAACAGAGTTATAGTACCTTTAGGAAATTTGCCAAGGTGATGCATCTAGAAAGCAGTAGAAGTGAGGATTTATTTAAATCTGGGCATTTCTCAGTTCAAATGCCACTTTCTTAGGCCTTCCATAGCTAAAGTAGCTTCCTGACATTACCCTGTTTTACTGTCTTTATGCAGTTGATCAGTCTTTGAGGTTACCTTGTTTATTTGTTGATCCTTCTCTCTTCCCTCCTGTCTGACATTGAGGGTCTTGTTCTTGCCATATAACTAATTCTACAAGAGTGCGTGGAAGATCATAGATGCTCAGTGAATTTATATTTTTAATTTTCAATAAAAAATCTTACCAAGATTAATTTTTTAAGAAGTTTGTGGCTCTCTGGAACTCCATCTGTGGACCCAGGTTAGAATACCTGCACTAAGTTTTTACTTCTTGACCCTCACAAGCCTCAGGGATGTCATTGTGTGGTACTAAAGGCATGCCTCAGCTGAGTTCAAGTTTGTATTCCCTAAATATAAAGTAATATAGTAATAAGCCTTAGAGCCCATGTTATTCTTAATTCTTCATTAATTTTAACAGTCTTAAAAGACAGAGGTAAAGTTTTCCTCTATTTACGCAGATTTTTTAAATGAATTAATAAAGAATGTAACGTATTTTAGAAATATTTGCTGGTCATCTTATATTTCATCCTTTTAGCTGGAGGCTTCAGGTAGCTTGTGCTTTGATTTTAAGTTTATATTGCTGGGAAATCCCAGTGAGAATTAGCAATTTTCAAAACCAGTAGTCCTCAGAATTATTCTTATTCCAAGCTTTTAGAGTTCATTGGTAGAAATATCCTGCTGATGTGTTTAGGGTCTACAGAGGTGGTTTTTTTTTTCCTTTTTTTTTTTTAATGTGGGCTTGCAATCCAGTTTTTTAAATGAATGTCTGTGTTATTTGTTTTTAGCCTCGTAACTCAGCAAGATTGTTGAGATCATCTGCCTTTAAAGAAATGCCTTTCAAAGTTCATATGATACATGCCTGTTTATATCATGTGAACAGTCACATTGCTTAAGGCAGAAAAAACACAGTTGTAGATTGTCCTTTCTATTTCTGATAGTCCAAGGACCACACAAGTCTAAGTTCATCTTTTCAGTTTTCATTTTGGATCCAAGTAGTTTTATAAATAACTACATCCAACTGGTATAAATATGTAGTTTTCTCAACTCTCAGAAAGTCACAGTGATATGTTGAGATCATTTTTAGACTTTTAAAGAATGTTTTTATTTTTCAAAAATTAAGTCCTCTCTGGTTTAAAAAAATTCTTTTTAGATTTTATTTATTTATTTGAGAGAGAGAGACAGAGATAGAGCACAAGTGGGGAGGAGAGGGAGAAGCAGGCTTCCCACAGAGCAGGGAACCTGATGCGGGACTCGATCCCAGGACCCCGGGATCATGACCTGAGCTGAAGGCAGACGCTTAACTAACTGAGCCACCCAGGCGCCCAAGTCCTCTCTGGTTTAAAATTTAACAGTTGTCGGGGCGCATGGGTGGCTCAGTTGATTAAGTGACTGCCTTCGACTCAGGTCATGATCTCAGGGTCCTGGGATCGAGTCCCGCGTCGGGCTCCCTGCTCAGCGGGGAGGCTGCTTCTCCCTCTGACCCTCCCCCCTCTCATGCTCTCTCTCTCTCTCTCTCTCATTCTCTCTCCCTCAAATAAATAAATAAAAATCTTTTAAAAAAAATTTCACAGTTGTCAACGGTGATTGTAATTGTACCTATGTAAGCTGTATAGTACCGAAAATTAAGCCTCAGATTTATTTCATCTCCCCAAATGACAATAGTTTCATTTTTCTCTTCCACTCATAAATTAGTTCATTATTAATTTTTCATATGTAATGACTCTACCTCCGTTCCTTTGTTTTTGAAGCATTCAAAAATAAAAATTAACGTAAGTGTGGTTAATTGCAAGTGCAAGTAAAGGAAAATTTAACTACTTAGTGTCACTCTCAGAGTGTCATCTGTCTTTCCCTCTGTCAGTTTTTAGAAATCAGTTTTGCCAATAGTGATATGAAATTACTACATTCTTCTATTTCTCATGGCAGTGCAAATTGGACTAGCTCATTCAGGAAATGCCTCGGCTGTAAATCAAGAACCAAGAAAATGTTTATGTTCTAGGGCTTTATAATTCCACTTCTGAAAATTTATATGAAATAATTGAAAAACCAGTGAACCAAATTAGAACACTGGGGACACGACTGAATTGTGGCAGATGTAGTCTTTAGAATGTTAAGCAGACATTAAAAAACCATTTATAAAGACTAACAACCCAGAAGATGCTTATAATATTGGGAGTGAAATACAAAATTCTACTTTTTTTTTTTTACAACTCTCTGAAGTTATATATATGTATATGTTATATGTAAAAAAGAAGTGAACACTGAAAGGTGAAAACTAATACATTGGTTATGGGTTTGTTGCCATTGGACAACTATTTAAAAGCTACCGGGTTGACAAGAATGGCTTCTTCTAATATTCTGTGTCTTACAAGAAAAGACTCTTATAGACAAATTTCACTGTATCTATAGAAAACACTGAAACATTCTGCATAGTAATGGCGTACAGGGTAATTCTAATACTTGAAGAATTTTTAAAGGGAAGTAATTTTTGTAGAGTTTCGATTTACATCTTCAGCTTCTTAGACTATTTGTGCTCTAACTTGTTCATTTTTTAATTGTATTAGAGACAATAAAGTCAAATCAAGGCACATGAGAGATGAGCATGTATTCTCTACAAATATTTTAAGTGACAAAATCAGGCTGTAACATGGTATTGGTTGTCATGCTGTATTTGTATTTTTCTTTCCCAGGCTCTATCAAAGAAAGCAAGAGATGGAAAACTGTTACCTGAAGAATACCAAGGAGGATCTTTTAGGTAATATTTAAACTCTTAATTATCGGTAGCGTCAAACAGGTATCAGACCTAGAAGTCTGTGTCGATCTGTTTCATTTATTTTTTGAAACAATTTTTTTAATCGAAGCAACGTATCAGGGCTAGTAGGAACCCATTAGGGTTAGCTAGTTAACCCATTCAGGTATTTCAGAATGACATCCAGGTTCTGAAACTTTAAAAATATATATATTTATAAATACATTTATAAACCTCAACTTTTTCTACTTGTGATCTCTTATTTTAAGGTACTTTGGAGGAAAACATTAATACTTAGACCCTTTAGTTATCATCAGCTCTGTTTTTAAGTGTCACTTATACACGGTGTAATATACTGAGTACAGCATGAATGTTTCAAAAAGCGGAGAAACCTGTGTAACCAACCAAAGCAAGATATAGACCATTACCAGCATCCCAGAAGCTTCCCTTTACCCCTTCCTAAGTATCGCCCTTGCCAAGGTAACCACTCTTCTGAAAATCATCACCATAGATTTGTTTTGCTACCTTTTTCTATATTCCTTAGTGTCTGACTTCTTTTACTCAATATTAATGTCTGTGAGATTAACCACATTGCAGTGTGAAGCAGTTTATTATTATTGCAGTATACAGTATTTTATAGTATATTGTATAAGTATGCCAGTATCCATTTTACTGTTGGGCATTTGTCATTGTTGACAGTTTGATGCTATGACAAATAATGGCACCATATTATTAGCATCTTATGGTGAATATATTTGTTGTATAGATCTGCAAGTGAAATCCCTGAATTAAAAGCGTTCATGGATATTGCCAAACAATTTTCCAAAATGGTTATACAAATTTATACTTCTAGTAACAGTGTATGAGAATTCTCATTGCTTCATATTCTCACCAACACTTAGTAATGTTAGGTTTTAAATTGTAACAGTTCTTGGAGTGTGTAGTGGTACTCTTTGTGGTCAGGGAAATGCAAAGCCTTTTGAGTATCTGGTAACTTACCAGATAAAGTACCTGTTGATGTCTTGTGTCCATTTTTAAAAATGATATGTGGGTGTTTATTTTCAAATACACAGACCTTTATAGGATACATATTATTTCAGATATCTTTTCCCACTCTGTTCCTTGCCTTTGGAACTTCATGGTGTTTTTTTAATGAACACAGTTCTGAATTTTAATGAAATTCTATTGTTTTTTGTTTTTTGGGTTTTTTTTTACAGCTGGTACTATTTGTTCTATGTGGAATTATTGCCTATCCCAGAATCATGATGTTATTTTTCTGTGCTATTTTCTAGAAGCTTTATAACTTTTCACATGTAGATCACAATCCATCTAAAACTGGATTTTGTGTGTGGTATGAAGATAAAGGTCAAGATTCTTTTTTTCCCCCTATGGATAGTACATTGACCCAGCATCACTTATTGAAAAGCTTACTCCATAGCACTGAGAAAGTGACTGTGTATGTGTTTGGTCTGTTCTGTGTTCTGTCTTCAGTTGGCCTGTTTGTCCATCCCTTGCTCGATACCACTAAGCAATAACTTTTGATATCTGGTAAGGAAAGTCTTCTAATTTTGTTCACCCTCAAGATGGTCTTTCCTGGCTCTTTATATTTTCAAATAAATTTTAGAATCAACTTATCACTTTCCATATACAGACACATAGATAGGAACCTTGCTGGAGTTTTGTTGTTGTTGTTGTTTGTGTTTTTTGGGTTTTTTTTTTTTTTAAGATTTTATTTATTTATTTATGGAGGGAGAGAGCACAAGTGAGGGGAGGGGCAGAGGGAGAGGGAGAGAGAATCTCAAGCAGACACCGCACTGAGCGCAGATGGATGGCTCGAGATCCCACGACTCTGAGATTATGACCTGAGCCAAAATCAAGAAACCTTGCTGGAGTTTTGATTGGGATTGCATTAAATCTTTTGATCAGTTTGAGGATTCAGTCTTTACAGCATTGAGTCTTCCAGGCAGTGAACATTGTTCAGTTCTTTGGTTCCTATCAGTTCTGTTTTATAATCTTCTATACAGAGGTCTTGCATTTTTTTCATTAGATGTATTTCTTAATATTTGGTTTTTGCTACTTCTATAAACGGTATTGTTTTAAAATTTCATTTTTTAACTATAGCAACCTGTATATAGATATAAAATGGATTTTTATATTGACATTTTTATCTAGTGACTTAGCTGAATTATGAATCCTACTAGTTTATAGAGTCTTAAATTTTCTGTGTACATTCAGTTCATCTGCGAATATTGACTGTTTTATTTCTCTTTTTTTCTTTTTCTTTCTTCTTATATTTAATTATTTCTCTTTCTTGTCATAATCCACTGCCAAGGACTTCCAGTTCATGCTGAATGAATGTTTGTATTAGATACACTGCTTATATGTGTGTTGTTTTTTTGATACTATTGTACATGGTATCTTTGGTCTTTGAATAACTTGGTATAGGGTTCCGTGTCACCATTTTTTAGTAGAGTAAACACATGCTTCTGGGAAAGGGTTCTTTGACTGAGGACATGCCACCTTCAGAGCCTTTTGTTTTCCCCTAGTATTTCCAACTTGGGCATGTTTGGCATCGACGAATTTACTGCAGTGATCAACCCTCCTCAGGCCTGCATACTGGCCGTTGGGAGATTCCGACCTGTGCTCAAGCTGGAGCAGGACGAAGAGGGGAATGCCAGGTTGCAGCAGCACCAGCTTATAACCGTCACGATGTCAAGTGACAGCCGAGTGGTGGACGATGAACTGGCTACCAGGTTTCTTGAAAATTTTAAAGCAAACCTGGAGAATCCTATCCGACTGGCCTAGTCCTCCAAGATAAGAAGTTGGTCTTGGGCTTAGTTTATTGTATAGCTGTTACCAGAATCTACACTATAGGAAAACAATTAGGTATATAAGCGTGAAGTGGGTGAGTTGTTTATTTATTCAAGGTGAACAAGTTTGGCCCGAGTTGTCTTCATTTTCAGTTTGGATTTAGTGGTATAGAAATAAATAACAAACTGTAACTAATAAAAGAGAACATTTGGTTAGATCCATTTTTAACCTCTGGTGCTCGATGTAGATTAAATGTTTGGCTCATTTGAGCATTTTAGACTATTGAAAATGTATGATAAATTGTAAAATTGAAAAATTGTTAGAACTAATTATGTTGAAATTAGAAGTGATCTTCAAAGAGAAGCCCATCAATTTAAGCAGTGGGACCTCACTTTTTATAAGCACTGCTCTAGATATACTTGAACAGTTTAATATGTACAGTTTATTCTGGATAGTAGTAATAAATAAGGATCACATTGTATTAGGGGTTATGGCAACATTATTGAATTTTTTATGTATATAAAGCCATAGGTCTTAGAGTGGTTTCTGTCAATCTTATTTTTTACTTCTATGACACTGTGAACTTCTAAAGAGGAAGAATTAAGTCAAAAATAAGAGAGACCAAAAAATTTTTTTCAGTAATAAACTATAGTTAAAATATCTAGATTTTCTGAAATAAACTGTTCACCTTCATATTAAGTTGGAATATATTAAAATAAATTATGCTATTTCCTACCAAACATTTTAAATTAGTGTTACTTTAAGCACAAAATGTTGGGGGTTTTTAGTGCATTTTAATCAAGTTTGTATTGTGCAATAAAATGTGAGAAAATATAAAAATTTCTATTGTATTTTAAATGTTAGGACAAAGAAGTTTAGCGAAACCTTGAAGTAGGTTAGTAATTTGCTTGGAACAGCTTATAAGGAATTCTACAGGAGGAAAGAAGGAATTTAAACTTGATATGACATTAGGAAAACAATGGATATGGAATGTAAAACTTTGAAAGAGAGTGGAAGGGAGAGCTTATGAAGTAGGCAAGAACTCTCCTTTTTATTCCATCAGTAGTATGAAATTTTCACTAATTAATTGTAAAAGTTCGAAGAATTTATTTCTCTCTTTTAACAACTTTGCTACAGTTGGCAAGTTAACTGTACTGAAATTGGGCAGTTAAATTTAATTAACCAGTCCCAGAAAGGCTTGTGTTGGTATCTCCTGCCGGAAATCACCAGAAAAAAAGACCCATGTGGTACAAGGTGTATGGTATGACAGCACGCTACTTAGTCCTGAACCAAAGAGCTTCTAAAACAATTAGAGCCCCAATACATCCGTTGTTAAGAATATGCTTAACCCAATTACTCAGTTTCAACAAGCTGTTTTTCCAAAGTAGCCTTCAAAACTTTTGTTACATTTACAGTTACACTGAAAATTATAACCAAATGCTATTTTCAAAATAACTTTTATAAGTTACATTGCTTTCAGTTTTAACTGAAATTATTTGTTTTCCTAGGTTTTTTTAAAGATTTTATTTATTTAGAGAGCATGAACAGAAAGGAGGGGCAGAGGGAGAGGGAAAATCTCAAGCAGACTCAGAGCTGAGCTTAGAACCTGACGTGGGGCTCTCTCACAACCCTGACATCATGACCTGAGCCGAAATCGAGTGTTGGACACTTAACCAACTGAGCCACCCAGGTACCCCGATTTTTTCCCTAATTTTTATATCTGAGGAACAGAACACAAGATAGCCATAAATAAGCCTTGGCTTGGAGTTCTGTTCTCCACAGACTGTTGTGTATCAACAGTAATGTATCTGTTTCCCTGTCAGTGAAATGGGTGCTGAGATGCACCGCAGCCTGCTTTATAAAGCTATGAACTGCACAGGGGAAATGCCATATACATTTAAGACATTTTGACTTTTCATGGGTTGACCTTTCAGCTTTTGGTACAAATGCTCTTTCATTCTGACTAAAAGCATTTTCTCGAATATTCATACTGATTATGTAAGGAAATTGCTGTAACACTGATTTGAGAAAGAGGTACAGTAAACTTGGTTTGGGTTACTATAGAGAACAAACTATGTGCTGCACGGGCAGTCTCCCTCCCCCATTTTATTTATTTATTTTTATTTATTTATAAATATATATATTATTCTGTATCTGTATAATAGATATTTATTTGTAGTACTGACAGTTATCACAATGAGAGAATATAAAAATTAAATTTTATATTTATATTCTCATTTAAACAGGGAAAATGAATAAAATATGGGGAGACTTCTAAGGAAAAGGTGACACACATTTCAGTTAACACTTGGGCATGAAAATAAATATCCGTGAACATCAGAATTTATAAGTCAAATGGTCCTGCTCCGATTGCAATTTCTGGTTGACATTTACAGATAGAGTTTGTTCACTATATTGTGAGATCGATATACTGCTCGCCCAGCTCCTTCGTTTGGAACATTCCAGTCCATATAAAAGACTTACATGGACTGGAACAGGTACCTTACATGTGGTGTCAAATGGAACTGTTATTTTTAGAATGTTTCTTTCTTTTTTGCCTTTTGGACTTAATTTCACACTAAATTGTATAGGCCAGGCGTTTGAGCATTGTGTTAAAAGTAAAGCTAGTTTTCCATCCTTTTAATTGAAAGATAGGTGGTGCTGTGAGTTAAGGGATTGTAGTTAGAGTGTGGGAGAAAAACTAAAATGGCATTTAAATCTTCACGTTCAAGGGAAATGGGTCTTCATTACGCACTGCCTCACGATGGACTTTGTCTCAGGTGACGTGAAGAAGTAAAAGAACTAAGTATGTTGCAGGTAAGAATTAACCATTAATTTAAATATGATCTTATTCATGGGACACGTCTGTTGAATTTTGAAGAAGGAAGTAACAGTGCAGAATTGCTGTGAGGTTAGTCTCTGGCCACAGTGTGCAAGGCAGGTCAAAACAGGGCAAGGACAGCGGGCAGCAGGAACCATCTGGATACTTTTGCATTAATGAGAGCGTGAGTTGACTAGATTCTGCACTAGGTCAGGGGATTTTAAAGAAGGGAGAAAATGAAGACTATTGTACATGTCAGTTTGCTGTGGCATATTATGAATATACGGGGCGGGCGTGTACAATGTGGCAAGAATGATGAAATTTCCTGGGCCAGATCACAGTCCCCCACGGCCCGTGCATCGCCAGTCTCCAAAAGGTTAGTTATGTACAGCAGATGGTATATCTCCATTTAAACTTTTTATAAATGGAAAAAGCAGCAGTCTTCCAGTAAAATAATTTTAAATAGTTTTGTGGACTTTTACATTGTATTTTCTAGTGCTTCCATTGGTTTCAGCAGATGGGGACAGGCACAGTGTTGGAGGAAAGGTGTGGTTTGTCTAGACTTGTAATATTGAATGAAATTATAAGGCATAAAGATGTGTTTTGAAAAATGATGATTAGCCTCTGTTAGTAGCCGTCTTTTATTTCTTTGGTCATATGTAAAGCTTACTTTCACATTTTATCACTCATCTGTATTTTTTGCAGCAAGTTCAAGCAGCCTTTTCTTCCTAGGAAAGTGGATACTTTTAAACCTCTAACTTACCCTCTACTACATATGACATATACAAATAAGGAAACCTGGACTTTTATTAAAAGTTGAGAAATTATTCACAAAATCGTGAATTAGTCATGATTTGCCTTTATTCACACATAAAATTTATTTTTTCTGAAATTTCTTGATTTATGAAATTCTTTATTACTAAAGAATTTTTATCACTAAAAATCAGTCTTTTATTTTTTTATTTTTTATTTTATTTTATTTTTTAAGATTTTATTTAGTTACTTGTCAGAGAGAGCGCGTGCACAAGCAGGGGGAGCGGCAGGCAGAGGGAGAAGCAGGCTCCCTGCTGAGCAAGGAGCCCGATGTGGGACTCGATCCCAGGACCCTGGGATCATGACCTGAGCCGAAGGCAGCTGCTTAACCAACTGAGCCGCCCAGATGTCCCTAAAAATTGTTCTTCTGAAGAGAAGGCTGTTGTGATCAGGTGAAATACTAGTCATAGCACTTTATAAAGCATGGAGTATTCTGTAAATGTAAGTTGTTAAATGTTTAATCACATAAATTGCATTTATTCTATACTTCTTTTCAGTGGCTCATCCACAGTCTGTTTGGTAAAGAATGGCATTTGTCAGGAAAGTATAAGATAGCACTTAATAAGTTACTGTCTTCAACAGAACTGCTGGTCTTCAGTACACACTTTGTTGCCCAAGTTTGCACACTTAAATCAAGAACATTTTAGCCTGCTTTCAGCTTTATAAACTACTGTGCTCTTGGTAAAAACTTCATTTCTGTGCCTCGGTATTCTTACTTAGAAAATGAGGAAACAGGAGGGAAAATTAACCATGGTATTGCTGATCTTGTTTAATATCTTCTCAATTCTCTAAAGTACTTGTATCCGACTTGAACATCATCCTTGCAAGGCAGGGCAATGCAAGAAACTCAGAGATGATATCATTTGGCCAGAGGCACACAGCTCAGATGCCACAATTGGGATTCGAACCCAGGTCCGTGCAGCACCCAAATTCAAGCTCGCCACAGTGTGGTATAGAGCTTTGTAGATTGTAGTACTGTTGCTGAGTTAGTTCCTTATAACACATAGCATTTTCCACTTGGAATAACTGAAGGTCCTGCTCCTCAGTCCTAATAGTGATGTGTTTGCTACATGACCACTCTTAAATCAGTTCATAGTTTTTCTGTAGTACTTCTCCTGGTGTCTTTCTGGTAATTGTATGCAGAAAGTGCTGAGGGATTTTTGTTTTTATATGGACAACTCCTGTTAACCTGAAATGCTGAACTTAAGTATTATAACTTCTCCCTCTGAATGGAAGGCTTAGAAAAATATAAACTTAAAACTAGGGGCTTAGTTCCTTTGAGGATAGAAACATGATATATAGAACATTTCACTTTTAATAAATACCTTAGAATCAGGTCCAAGTTCAGAAGCAAAAGTAGTTATCCCATTTTTCCTTTGGAGGCTCCAGACTTCTTTGTTGACAACCATCTCAGTCAGGGTCCAATCCCATATATTGACCTTATCAGTCAGGGACCACTGGTTGCAGTTCACTGTCTGGTAGTGTCCATTGGGTTGTCAAGGCCAGATCTCTCCACATTCGCCAGGGAAATAGGAAGTGGCCCTCCAGGGCACAGGTGAGCCTCAGCCGCTGGGCTGGTATACTGAGGGGGTCAGGGTGCCACAGTGGGTGGGAGACCTAGAGCACATGGTATCTAAATATTGAGAGGGCCATTGGGACATGGTGTTGGGAGAGCCATTCTGGACATATGGCAGGGGCAAAGACACCTGCTTGTTCTTTATGTGTCTTCTGAGAAAGCCTAACATCGTTCTTGCTGTGAAAGGAAAAATGCTTAAAAGAACTGCATTGTTTTGGAGCAGGCACTGAAGGGTAAATTTGAAGCTGAGAGACAGTGAATTAAAACTGGCATAATAAACCCAACCAGAAAGGCTGGGAAATATAATGTGATGTCATTTTTGAAATAACACCAAATAATAAGACAGCTTAGACAGGCATAGCAGTCTATATGAGACCTGCTTTGTGAGTAGAAATCTATCTAAACGAGAGATAATACTGAAAATATTGTCACTTCATTTCAAATAAGTTCCCCTATTTCATAGGTGAGACAGTTATTAAAGTGTGAAACAAAAGTAAAATGTGAAATTCAATATTCATTCAGTAGTGGTGAGCATCTCCTGTGCATCAGCACTGAGTATTTATAGCTAATGGCCCTTACCCTCAATGAGCTTAAACTGCAGATACAGGCAACTCAGTCACTTCTGTATTCAAAGTATATGCATCAGGCCTGGGTTGAGAGGTAGACTTACAGAGCAGGTAACATTTGAAGCAGGTTTTGACTGGTTTTAACCCACCTCCCCTTTGTCTCTGACTTCTCTAATTTCAGTAGCCAAGTATTTAGCACCTTTTATACACCTAATGTACAGGTATCAGCAGTCCATCTTTGTATGGCCTTGACCCAGTACCTGTACATATCCTTCTAGTAACTTTTTAACTCCAACAGAGCTTAGAAACTTAGTTGGAAGGAAAGCTACTCCATGGGGACCGTTCGTGAGCAGAGAAAGCTTTACACCCCTTTACCTGCAAGAAAATGTTCTTGCCAAGGTCATCATGCCTAAAGAAAGTTAAGTTAGTTTAGGAATAAGGGCTTGTGTCCTGTTTAATTGAAATATATTTTAATATTACTTCCATTCCCTTACCTCTTCTCTAACCTCTGCTTTTTGGAAGATGAATGTGCAGATGCCTTCTTTTTTTTTTTTTTTTAAGATTTATTTATTTATTTATTTGAGAGAGAGAGAATGAGAGACAGAGAGCATGAGAGGGAGGAGGGTCAGAGGGAGAAGCAGACTCTCTGCCGAGCAGGGAGCCCGACGCGGAACTCGATCCCGGGACTCCAGGATCATGACCTGAGCCGAAGGCAGTCGCTTAACCAACTGAGCCACCCAGGCGCCGGCAAATGCCTTCTGATAATGGAATAAGTCATCGGCCAGGACAGATACTTCTTTAGGTATCTCCAGGCTCACTGTTTCACATCTCAAGGGACCATCTGTTAAATTTATTTTCAGAGAAACGATCATCTTTGGGCTCTCTGGCTAACTGAACAAAACGACAGGTGCAAGTGAAAATCAAGCTTTATTTTTACCATTTGATATCTTTAATGCTAAGTATCAAATTAGTAGGTTCTGAGGCCAACTTCATTCGCCCACTAGCACCATGCCGCCCCCTCCCTCCCTACCCCCGGTTAACTTAATTTCATTACTTAATACATTATGCAGTCTGTGGGCATTTCATTTTGACACCAAATCATCTATTAATTATTGGGGGGGCGCCTGGGTGGCTCAGTCATTAAGCATCTGCCCTTCAGCTCAGGTCATGATCCCAGGGTCCTGGGATCGAGCCCCGCATCGGGCTCCCTGCTCCGCGGGAAGCCTGCTTCTCCCTCTCCCACTCCCCCTGCTTGTGTTCCCTCTCTCACTGTGTCTCCCTCTGTCAAATAAATAAATAAAATCTTAAAAATTATTGGTAAATTAATAAGAATGTATTTTATCTCAACCTGTTAATTTAAATGCTAATCAGAACTAAGTTTCCAGGTATTCTCTTATACTTTTAATGCTTTGATATAACTTAAGAAGAATGAAAATATGTGTTAAGTTTTATAGATATATCTGTTCCTGAAAGCAGACTCAAACCCTCCTTTTTTTTTTTTTTAGTTTTTTTTTTTTCATTTTTTTATTCTTATGTTAATCCCCATACATTACAACATTAGTTTTAGATCAAACCCTCCTTTTAAAAATTTTAATTTTGGCCGTTTTTCAGAAGCCATTATTCCTTTATGCTGAGAATATATGAGCCTATGAATTGGGCAAAATAGAAATTCAGTATTCATAGGGGGATAGGGCTTTGGTATATGTGTCTCCTCACTTCCTGAAGGAATCCTCATGACTTTGGGAAATATTGGAAAGAATAGCTTCCTAAAATGTTTTAAAAATGGAAAAACTGATAAAAGAAATAAACATATATTAATAAAACCCAAAGTATTTTTTTACTTGGGAAATCCTCTATAGGACTTTTATTTTCCAACCGGATATTTTAATTTTTCTAGTTATTTACTTAGTTCTCGTTAAGTAGATGCGGACCTTTTTTCTCTTCTTCCAACTACACATATGCTGACGATGAAAATATAATGATTCGAATAGCTAACTTAATATATTCCGCGCATTCTTCCGAATGCTTTGTAAAGTATTATTAACTCATTAAATCCTCACAACTGCCTGAGATAGGAATCGGTCCTATCAGTACTTCACAGAAGACACATTAGGTAACATGTCGAGATCAGACAGCAAGAAGTGATGACAGGAGTCAAGGCAGACAGTCTGGCCCCAGAGCCTTGCAAAAGAGTCCTCTTTTTAAAAACGTCGATCTATTAGGAAATTCTGGAGCTTAGCACATGACAAAGACACGAGTTGAGGAAATGCCTCTGTGTTGATATAGTGAAAACAGCTTATTCTTAGTAGCATCTCCTACAGGAATATCATACAAATGAGTCTGGCTAAAGCCACGGTAATCTGATGTTTATTGTCCTCTAGATTTTTATATTAATGAGTGACATGTTCCTTTAATCTTCTGATTCATGAAGGGGTGGTAGCTGATATGCATTAGTAATTGGTCAAACAGGAAGACACCTCCATGTTCTTATTTACAGGGCAAGTTTTTGAGTGATGACCAGAGTTCTTTAATTTTTCTCTGAGATAACAAGTTAAGGGAAAAAAAATATCCTTTTTTTAAAAAACATAATAAATGTCTTTGTACTTGAAAGTACGTCTTCTTTCTATGCAGATACCAGGTAAGATACCAGATACCAGGTAAGATACCAGATACCAGGTAAGTAGAAAGATCTTGATTTTTCCCCGGACTGTTTTGCAAGTGTCTTGGATATGTTTTTGTTTGATTATCACAGTGCCCCTCATCCGTATTATCACCTTCAAGGCTGTTAGTTCAAAATACATAACACAAGGCTCACATCTTGTAGGATTCCTGACTGATTGGATTTCTCACATCTTACCTCCTCCCAATCCCTGAATGTGTGGTCTGACATTCACCAAACACATTCCTTTCATTAATGGCCTGGGGAATCTTGTTGGAGCAGTTCTGTGCCTAGGTTTCAAGAACATACTGATGAAGTAAAAATGTTAACATTCGTCAAGACTCACCCATAACATTATGCTCTCTAGAGGATTTCTGAGACCAGTCTCCCTTTCTGGTGGATAGATATGTGAACATTCGGTAGCAGAGTCCTCTCCTATTTGAAGGTCAGAGAGGTCTCTTTGTGTATTTACATCTGCAATACCATATATTTAAGACACTCAGAAGTAATTGATAAATTGTTAAACACTGCATCTGAGACTAAAGATGTAGTATATGTTGGCTAATTGAATTTAAATATTTTTTTTAAAAAGCAACTTACCTGAAGACTCCTTATCTGTATCAATTGTGGTTTTGTTTTTTTTTTTCATAAATGAAAAATTACACTCTTTAAATGGAGGATGGCTCTTTAGCCAAGGTTTCTAGTTCATGGTACTCAGATAATAACAACAGATATTTGATGGGCTTTTGCTTCTTTTGTTTTTTAAGAGAAAGATCATTAAGGAGAAGGTGAGGTAGGGTAAGACTAACAAATGGAAACGTATGAATGGAATTAAGTAGACACTTAGACAAGACCAGGATTAACATGGACTGTCAGTAATCTGATTTGATTAGAGAGAACAGGCCTTTTTTTTTTTTTTAAGACGAGTCCTTTCCTTTTTATTTTTTAATTTTTATTTATTTTTTTAAAGATTTTATTTATTTATTTGAGAGAGAGAGAGAGAGACAGAAATAGCAACAGAGAGCATGAGTAGGGAGGAGAGGGAGAAGCAGGCTCCCGGCTGAGAAGGGAGCCCAACGTGGGACTTGGTTCCAGGACCCTGGGGTCATGACCAGAGCCAAAGGCAGACACTTAACCAACTGAGCCACCCAGGCGCCCCAGGCCTTTCTTTTTTTAAGAAAACTTTTTTATTTCAAGTTTTTATTTAAACTCTAAAGAAAACTTGAAAATTTTGTGGCATTCTATTTTTCCAACACTAAAGGAAACTCCTTAGTGGTTAGTCTTGGCTATTGACATTGGCCTAAAGTTACCAAACAACAAAACTATCAAGTAACAGAATTTTTTTTTTTTTGAGAGAGGGACAGTATATGAAAGTGGGAGGAGGGGCAGAGAGAGGGGGAGAGAGAATCTCAAGCAGACTCCACACCCAACACAGAGCCTGACTTGGAGCCAGACGTGGGACTCAATCCCACAGCCCTAAGATCATGACCTGAGCTGAAATCAAGAGTCGGATACACAACTGACTGAGCCACCCAGGTGCCCCCAAGTAACAGAATTTTTAAAATTTCTGTACATCTTGGTTTGGTAACTGGGTTTTATTCCACGTTTAGAAAGACGTTTTTAAATCACAAGCAATGACAATTTAAATATGGAAGAAGCCATGGCGTGCACGTGTACTCAGGTTGGTGAAAAGTGGAAATCCTCACTGATCCTGTTGTTATTTACCCCAAACGTACCACAGTTGACAGGAAGATTCAAATTCCTCTTGTTACCTACTTGGATGCCTTCATAGTCCCCTCTCCTCTGCTCCGAAGGAACCATCTGACGTGGCTTCTAGGAGGAGGATATTTATTAGACTGTAGTGCCCAAACTGCCATCTGTTGGGGTTCTGCTTTTTTTTTTTTTCCAGTGGCAAGTGTGGTCAGATCAGCCCAAAGCTGTCCCTCCTTGGAAGGCAGCCTTCTTAGGAAGTGTTGGATTAGGCAGATTAAATTAGCTGCTTTGAATCTTCAGGAAAATCTCTTTTGACTTGTGTTCTTGTACAATTCTTGGTGTTTTTCTTGACAGGAGAGAGTGGTAAACTAAAAGGCTGAGATAAGGGTGTGGACCTATAGGATAGAAGCCAAGGAAGCTGTTCAACCTGTTTTTGTTCTTGGCTTAGGCAGTGGTGTGCTGGGAAATGTTTAACAACTGGCTCTCTGGGGGAAAATGTGTATTTACATATAATCAAATGTAAGTCTATTATAAATTTTACTGAGATACAAATAAATATACAATTAACAAATTGAATAGAATATATAATACTATTAAATACAATAATGTATGAATACATTAGTAATACAGTGCAATAAAATACACAATTCACAAATAATAATAGAACACACAGTCCTCTTTATTGTAAGCTTTTATATAGCTCATTGATTCTCACAGACTGCATTCATTGATTTTATGGAACTCTTTTATCTATAGCCAAACTATGGTTGCAGTTGATGAATAAGTATGATTCCCAGCATGAATGTTGGTTGATATTTTCCTTTACATGAAAGACTAAGATGAAGGTTAGAACAACAAAGACGTATGTTGGAATTTCACTTGTTTGTCAATGAAGAGAGTCACTTCTTTACTGAAATCGGACCATTTTCAGATACTGGAAGAACATTTCCTCAAATTTTGTGCTATTCACAATATACCAGCTATAAATGTGATATTTGTTTTTTAAGATTTATTTATTTGAGAGAGAAAGAGAGAGAGAGCGCACTAGTGGGAGGCACAGAGGGAGGGGGAGAGAGAATCTGAAGCAGATGCCCCGCTGAGCACGGAGTGGGCCAGGGGCTCAATTTCAGGACATGAGCCAAAACCAAGAGTCAGTCACTTAACTGACTGTGCCACCCAGACACCCCCTACGTGTGACATATTTTTAAGTTTAATCTGCATTATTTACATTTTCCCATCACTTTCTTAAGCCTGGAGATAATCAACAATAAATCAAGCCCTGATTTCTAGCTTTTGCCTATTATATAAATGCTGTGATCTCAAACTACCAATGTGATGTCATTGAATGCAGAGTTGGGACGTGCATGCGGCTGCGTACCATTATGTAGCATTCTCCACCACTAGTACAGATACAATAGATGGGAAAAACCTCAAGAACATAGATAATAGTAAATGAGTAGGAGGTGATGAGCTGTGGGTATTATTTTTGGTGTTGATAATTATTTAATAGTAAGCTTATATAATTTAACTTTTAATAAGGGGTTGCAAAATTCTTGAACAGTCTGCTGCTTTTAACAGTCAGTTCTCCCAAGCTGGTACAAGGCAGCTTCAGCACACCCCTGGCTTCCCACCCTCCAACTCCGACCCGCGCTTCCTTAATGCCCGTGGTGGTGGGGACAGGGCAGACATACGCCAATATGCCTTTTAAAATACAGAATCCAGGGCCCTACCCCTGGAGATCAGTCTGAGGCGAGACGTGAAACTACAAAACCCAGACCTCCCCAGGTGATTAAGATGCTTAAGGAGAACTAGGAACTATTCCTTTGACGAGAACGCTTATACTCCAAGCTAGCTCTCAGGGTTTGAGGCAGGAGTCCCACGAACGAGATGTCTTTCTTACCTGGCCTTCTTTTCTGCTCATATATGGTGTCCCTTTGTAGCCCCATGGGGCAGAGGTTAGAGTGGGGGCTTCAGGTGGGGAAGCGTTCACGTGTTTGAGATCCTGTAACTCCCAGGGTATGGTGGCTAGCACCACTGTCTATCCTACGGAAGTCGAAACCAAGCCAGTTTTTCAGTTCCTAACTAGAAATTCGACTGTAGAGACCACTGAAAAAGCAGAACTGGATACGAAAGGTTGTGGGCTGGTTATTTGGAACCATGAGGTCTTTTGCTGGGGTTGGCTACTGACTCATGGGGAAGTTTTCTGTTTCAGTATTCCACACTGCAGATATCTTTGTTTAGTAAAGCCTAACAGCCAAGCATGCTTGACTCTTGTGCTGGTGTGGAGCTTGCTCAATAAAGGAAAACGAATGGTGACCTCCATCAGTTTTCGAAATTAGTCCATGAAAACCTGAAATTCACATGAAGAAGAGATGGATATTTTTCCATAGGGCTTTTTGTTTTTTGAAAAGATCCACAGAAAGTTCCCTAGAAAATACCCTTCACATAGTTTTAACTGGTGCTCACAAAATCCCTATTCATGTATATTTTGTAGAAATACACCTATATACATTACACATAGGAACCTTACCTTTACCGTACAGTATCCAGAACCTGTCATTTTATAGCTGTGAAATAGGAAATGTGGCCCAAATGAGAGGAACTAGGGGTTACATCCGAGCAGAAAGGGTATGTTTGAGGACAGTAACAACACGAAAGACTTTCTTCTTTGCTATGCTGAGAGTCGCTGAGCCAGCAATTTTGAAATCACTTTTGTCCCTGTAACACATCCTGGCCAATGAACTTACAAATGAAAATTGAGGAACCTCAGCTCGAGTGAAAGTGTTAAACTTTTCTTTTAAATTCCTGAGAAATCCATCATAAAACATCTATGTGAGAGGAATAAAATCATGGCTTGTGGTGGAGCAGGGAGCCAGCGGACATGAAACCAGATTAAACTAAGTTCCGCGCACTCGTCACATTTCTGGTATGTATATTAATTAGCTGTACCCAGAATTTCTCAAGCAAAATGTAGAAAGTCAGTGTCCAGAGAAAAAACATGAAAAGAATTTTTCAGGGTTCATTAGGCATCAAATCGTTCCCCTGAGCAGTTTCCAAGCCCTCTGATGAGCCTGAAGAGCATTAGCTCACGGGCTGTGCTACAGAGAGGAACAATAGGAGGTGATTAGGACAGGACTTGAGCCTTTTTTAATTTTTTTTTTTTAATTAAGTAATGACATTTCCATTTGCAAGCTTACTTAAGCTCTGCGACTGTATCATTTCCCAGGGAAAATGTTTAACTTGAGGTGACAGGCAGACTACTTTGGGTCTGGATAACAGAGAGTGGAAAAGGAAGCAAGCAAACCCATGTGACTTGTTTTATTAATTTGTTCCTGCTTCACCTTTGCGCTGAGACATTTTACTCTCTCTTCATACCTTAGCTTCTCCTGCTTGGAAGTGGGTTCATATTCCATGCAGCAGCACTCTTCTGGAAGAGAACCAATGGATCTTCTGGTCCCTTTCCCCACGTTTCCCACCTCTTCCCCTGCCTCCCTGTATTTGAGATGTCACACGTGGGGCTTCCTGACTTTCTCTGCCTCTGCACACACATTCTCTTCCCGTCCCCAAGTGCCATTTACACTGCTCTCCACCATCTGGATTCCTTATTTCGTGCCCTTCTGCAAAGAGGCCATGTTCCAGTGAGGCTTCCCGGATGATCCTGGTACAGGGCCGAGTACAGAACAAGCACGGCTCGCTCGGAGTGGGAAGAAGGTCATGGCTGTAAATCTGGAGAGGCAGACTGGCACCATGAACTGGCACTGAGCCGAGACTAGTCTCCACATGCTCTGTATGCCATCCCAGCAGCCAAAGAGCAGTGTCAGATCAAGCACATGGGGACACAGAATCTTACTAACTTGTGTGAACTTAGCAGAACTCTCATTCTTTCATACATGATACCATTCTGTATTCACAATTCTGCTGTCTCTCCTCTTTGGTGGTTCCTTCTCTTTTTTAAGATAAAGTTCAAATTTCTTAGCGCAAGGGACAAAGCCCTTTGTGATCTGGCCCTCCAGCCACTCCCTTAATTCTGTCCCTCTGCTGTGTTCACATCAATCTACCCGTTGTTTGGACTCTTCCAAAAGAACTGCTACTTGTCCTTTGCAGTTCAGGTCAAGCAGCATCTCTTGGCTTTTGGATGGATTTTCTGGGATCTGCACACCTCTAAATAAATGCCTTGCAGACCCTGGAGCACATACTGCTTTTCCAATCATGACCTGATCTTATTCACCATATTGTGAGCTTCCTGACAGCAGACCATCTCTATATCCCCAGCAAAGTGCCTGCCACATGGTGATTCTTCAACCAGTGTTGGAATGAATAAATGATCTGTTTCATTACTTAGAAATTAAAACTAATGAATAAGAGGAGGGGGGGGAAAGATAAGAGATTGTCTCTGAGTTCTATTCCTAAGGAATTCAGAATTTTAGCACTGTTCAGTGACCCATGAAAGAGAGGCAAGGAAATACAGCCCCCTTGCCTGTACTTGACGAATGCCAGAAATCTGACAACTGACTCAGAGAGTCCTAGGAATATAAAGGCTTGAGAAAGGACAAGCCTACTACTCATGAAGAGCTTGAAATAAAAATTATCATTAAACAAACACTGAGGGAGAGCTGCCTTCAGTAAGAAATAATGCCCTAAGAATGCATCAGGATTCAGAACAAATAAATCTAGGTAAAGAAGAGATTGTATCTAAGGGAACATGTTTTGTTAGCTGAAAATTTAGGAAGGATGATTCATAGTTCTGGGTTACAAAGTACAGTAGGTAAATCAGTGATATGGCAGCAAAGAATCCATAGCTTCTTAAAATAGTGTGCTTTTATCTCGAGGGAAAGAAAGGTATTTCACTCAGTAGGATAGCATGTATGCCGCATAGCCATTTGGTAGAAAAGGTCAAAGAAAGTATCAATGTATAGAACTCTTTCCCAGTTGGCCATAGACCTCTGAGTGACCTCGAGCAGCCAGAAGCTCTATCAAACAGCTCCCTTATGTTGGTTTCCCCCCAAAGGTGGTGTTACCCTGTGGATGTGCTAGATTGCACAAGGATGATTCCAACCTGACTTACACTAGTTCCCAGCTCAGCCCCACCCTGCTCCAAGAGGATTAAAGATGGAAAAGACCCGAAGGGCAGAGAACTAAACATTCAACACTCAATGCTCAGCAATGTTTAAATAAGCACTGAAAAGAGGCCCAGTTCTAGGCCTTGGGCCCTACTGGCAATGAGTTTAGAATCAAGATAGCCTTATGAATTTGCATTACTACCTTTCTGGAGTGAACTGGCAGGAACTCTCCTGGTAGACAGAGTCTTGTTGAGTTTGGGATTTTTTATTTTTTTAAAGATTTTATTTATTTGACAGAGAGAGACACAGCGAGAGAGGGAACACAAGCAGGGGGAGTGGGAGAGGGAGAAGCAGGCTTCCTGGAGAGCAGGGAGCCTGATAGGGGGCTCGATCCCAGGACCGTGGGATCATGACCCAAGGCAGCCGCTTAACGACTGAGCCACCCAGGCGCCCTGAGTTTGGGATTCTTAATGGACCTATTTTAAAAATGAATGAGCACGTTGTCTTTTCTGTGCAAAGATCTCCCGGGGCTAGGGTTGGCCTCGGTGAAAGGTGCTAAGGCACTTGCTTTTGAGGAGGACAGCTGGGACATTGGAATAGGGCAGTCGGAACCTCAGAGTGGCTGTGTTTTCAAGATCCCTGGAGACACAGCTTATTTCCCTAAACTAGGTTTGGGAATGGCTCTCTGCCTGGTCTCTCCTCATCCAGGATCATCTGAATATTTTCTACCCCAAACGGCATCAATACACTGACAGGTCAGTAGGTGGCAAAGAGATCCCAAGCTGGTCATGTTATCTTCATGATTCTAGGCTTTTGCTGGCAGAATCATCCTAATTTATACCACTGCCACGAAGTGCTTGTGTTTGTCTGTGGTAATATATGCCCTAAATAATGCAGGAGAATCCAGCAGGTGGTAGAGAGGGCGCTGGCCGCTAGCTCTGGTCTTGGCTCCTTGGAACTGCTACTGACTGGCAGATAAACTGATTCTCACCTAAACACACACACATCAAGGAAGCTCAGTCCTCAGATCTGCCTATTACCCTGTATCTGTCATGGTTTCTAGAACTTAGCTTAGAGCCAGACTGCCTGAGTTTGTACCCCGTTGCACTGCTACTTCATGACACAGTTTAAGCTACTCAACCTCTTTATGCCTTTTTCCTCACCCAACAAATAGGAGTCATGATTATAATACTTACTCATAGGATTCTAAAGAGAATTGAATGACTTAATACATGGAAATTGTGTGTTAGGCACGATTATTTTTACGCCCTTTGGGAGTGCGTGAATTCTCCGATCTTCAACCTCGCAGTTACAAAGCATAGAACATACAGCTGAAAGAAATATGACTGGTATTATCTAGCCAGCTTCTCATTTGTTAAGAGGAGAAAACTAAAATCCAGAGGAAAGACAGGTCTTTCCCCAAAGTCAAATGGCTATTAGGGAAAGACTGAGAACTAGCTGTCCACAGGTCCTGGGCAATGAAAGGAATAGATTTCCATGGACTAAATTGGACATTTCCTAGATGAACCAGTCTTGCCTGCTTAGACCTTCTGAATGGCCATAATGTGGGGGACTTTATAGTTTAAGAATATAATGCCAAAATCCAAGCGTTGTGAGCTCAGAAGGAGACATAAAGATTTCAGGGGCAACATTAGAAATGGCAAGTGGCCAGAGCTCCCATACTTCGAGGGCCGTGGGACTTTGGAGGTAACTGATGGCTAAGTAGCGATCGAGGGAGGCTGCCTAGGAGGAGCTAGAAGTGGATTTGCCAGCAAGGGCTAAAAATAAAGACCTGTGTGTTGCATGTGCATATATAGTGTGGCAGCACAGTAGTGAAGTTGGCTTCACCAGCCAGCCAGTGACATGGGCGCCTTTATTTTATGGTCCCGTTTCACATATTGTCTACACAAAATCCCCCCAGCCCACCCCAAGACCATGACTGTCCTTGTCAACCCAAGTAGGCATTCTGGCCCCTCTTTACTGCCTCTTCCTCCTTGCAGCATCTGTGGCTCCTTGACGATGCTCAGAGTTCATTTCCGTGTAATCAAACCTGGATACAAAGATCGAGATGGGGCACAGAGGACAACAGCCATGGCAGGAAGAGAAGTATTTAAAATCACCCCTAGAATAAAAGCAGTCCACAGGCCTGAATGGTAAGTGGGGCAAGGGCAATGCTGCTTTTGTGAGGAGCTGTCGATGTTACGGGTTGGATGGTCTCCTAGAGCCAGGGACACAGGGGCACCCCCAGGACCAGAGAGGAGAACGTCTTCAAATCTGCAGAGCACATCATTCCTTTATTTTGACTGCATCAAGATAGTCTCCTCATGGCCCTGAAGGTTGAGGATACCTCTTAACTGTTTCTCTCGCAAGTTCTCAGGAACCAGCAATTGCCAAATTTTGTCAGTTAATTTACTTATTCTTTTTGCCCCACTGAGCCCCAGCCTACTGGGAAGCAAATGGTGTTTTGTTTTGTTTTTTCTAGAATTGATCCTGCTGACATTTTGAAATAGCCCAGGGCAGCCCTGGTGTTGATGACCAGGGTCCTCTCCCTCAGAGGTCAGGACAACCTCCAGTTGACCTGCCTCCCCGCTTCCTCCAACCCCAGCTTCCTTGTAGCTGAAGATGAGGCTGGGTAAGGAAATGAGTAGCCTGAGAAAGCATAGCAGGATGTGAGTAAATTAAAGAATTGGGTTTTTTCCCTTGGGTTTTTAGGCAGAGGGGAACCTACCTACTATAAAAACTTAAATAAAAAGTACCAACATGAATGAATGTAGGGGCAAGCCCAACACTGTGATACCATTTTTGCTCTAAGTGGATTACCCACTGAGGGAATTTCCTCCCTTAAAAAAAAAGGAGGGGGGAGGGGGTTAGAAACTACTGCTTTCACCATTCTACCTGTGCCTAATTTCCCACTCTTCTAACATAGGGCTGTGGACACTAATCAAAGAGAATACTGTCATCGTGCTAGGTGGTTGAGGAAACTAATGATTTGATACTGGAGCCTTTATTTGAAAAGGAAAGCAAACTGCTGCAGTTGACCTGGGCCAGGCACTTGAATGCCAGGCAGAGGGGACCCATAAGGATGAGGTTGCAGTGCAGGAGTAGACCACTCTGTGACTAATGAATGTGGTGGCCTTCGTTGCTCAGAGGGAGAGGGATCTAGCTTTGGAGTTGCCTGCCTCGAGCACTACAAAACCCAACCATTTGGGGCATTTCACCTGCTGACTCTGTCTTGAGGGATAGAGCTGGTGAAATATCTCAGTAGCCCACATTCTAGATCCCTGTTTGTTGAAAGAAGTCAGCCAGCATCCTGACCCTACTCAGGTTCCTGATTACTTTGAATTAGGTGGCCTGGAAAGCCCCCGAGATTTCACTGTCTGATTTCTGGGAGTCAAATGAAAGAGAAGCTTAGCAACAGAATCCCCAAGGAAAATACAAAAGTTAGTAGCTTCCAGGAGTAGCTTTTCGGTGTCTGGACTTAGCATCTACCTGCGGCCAATGCCATTACAAATCATGCCCTTGGTTTGGGGAAAGGCATGGAGGGCAGTGTAACTTTTACTTTCCCTCTGAGGTTTATCTGCCTGAGAGAGATGTTGCTTCTTTTACTGTTGTTGCTTTGAAACACAATTGTCTTTTGTTTTGCTCTTGCCATGGAAACTAATAAATAAAGAGAAGCATGATTTCTTAATGGCCTCCATCTTCAGATGCACTTCTCTGTCCAATTACCTGAGAGAGCAGACAGCTATTTGGAATAAAGAAAAGGGGGGAGGGAAGGTGAGTATTGGAAGCACTGGTCAATATAAGTCTGGAAAACGATGTAGTCTTAAGTCACTTTCTGACATTTGGTGTGCTTTTGTTTGTAAAAGATAGTGTGTGCATTATACTTTTTTTTTTTTAAGAAAATTGAGTTAAATCCAATTATTTCTTGTGTTTTGGCTATCCTTCATGTAGCTTTCTTTAGGGGAATTGTGCACAATTACTTTGACATGGTGTCACGCAGACTCATTCCAATGGAATCCAGTTAGACGGTCCTAAGACTTCTGCTCCAGCTGTGGACATGTGTTTTGATTTACATTGTGCTTGGATGGACCATGTGTATGCTTCGTTCCTGTGGAAGACGTAATTTGCAACAGAAGACTTGGAATAGAAGCATCTTGCTTGCAAAATTATTAAAAAAAAAAAAAAGATTTCCTTATTTATTCCAAAATCTTCAACTACCCTTTAGATAGGTACCATTTCAAGTAGTTAACCCGGTGTGATTCTCAACCCTGGGTCTATAACAGCCTCACCTGGGTGGAACATTAATCCCTTCCACTTCATCCAGGAGATGAAGATTTCATTCCCAGAGACTCCCAGTATGTCTTAGGTGGGGGCCTTGGGATGGATGGATGGATAGATAGATAGATAAATAGATAGACAAAAAAAAAAAACAAAAAACACTGATGATCTTGAGGCTCAGCCATGGTTGAGAACCACTATGTTAAACAATGTGGTCTTTTAAAGGCAATTTGCTTTAATGATAAATAATAGATACACCTAAGGACAGCAAGAGAAGATGCTCACAGAAATAACAAATAATGCCCATGGTCACAAGAGGGCTTGCTTCATGATTATAACCAACTGCTCCCTTATTTCATGGACTAGTTTTGACTTTATATAAAGGTAAGTGCTATAAAACTCTGTAAAATTCCATTATGTTTTTGAGATCAGACACATGGGGCAAAGTCACCTCCAGCTGGTAAAAAAAAAAAAAAAAGGACCACCATTTTACTGACTAAATTGAGGCTCACATGGAAAGCTGGTGTCCATTAGTCCACAAATAAGAAGTGGTTAATTATCTGGCTAGTGGTTGGCTGGTTCCTGGTAAATACAGCCTCAGTTAGAGATAGACCCAAGATTAATGGGGTTGCTCGGCATGTACAACAGATATACAATCTGGTAACAGCCACTTACCCTCTGCTAGCTACCCTTCCCATGCTTTACTAACATCACCTCAAAATACCTCTACAAGGTAGGTGGTATTCCCATCTTATAAATGCGAAAATAGGTACAGACATCTGCCCACCACTGAGTTGGTTGCCGGGATTGGAAATCAGATCTGCATGGCCCCAAAGCCACGCTGCAACCACTACACCATCTGGTCTCATCCCTGCCCTGCAGAGGGGGCCATATTGGAACAGCAAAGACCACGGGGCTGACAGCCAGGCAAGCACTCCAGAGAAATATGACAGACTTTCACACAAGATGTGTTCATGCGACACGTTATAGCAAAAGGCCAAATATTCTTGTAAACAGGGCAGTGATGACTGAAGAACTTTATTAAAAATATTACAATAAACATGTACAGTGGAGTGTTAACATCTGTTAAAGCTAGGTGATTTTATTGACCTATTTTTCTGTATGTTTGAAATATTTCATTGCTCATCATTGTTGGGCGAAGGGAAATGGAAGCAAGCTGATAAGCTCTTCTGCATTATGAATTAATCAGATAGTTTTGCAAAAATTGGACCAGATATTTGCTGATATGACCTCAACAAAGAGAGAAGGTAGGGAAAGGAATGTTTGCTAATTAACTACCAAGGAAAGAGAAATGTGAGAAATAATTAAACCACCTGGTTCTCTGTGTGCCTCCAAAGCCTTCTCCCCATGTATCTCTTCCAGCTAATGGCTGAGAGCAATTAGCCAACAATACATCTAGTAGAAAAGAGATCTTGTTAAGTTTTGAGCTCCATGCCAATTGTGGGTGTACTGTTTTCACAAATTACATTAGTGCTCATGGACTGGAATTGCAGTGCTTTACATATTCAAAATTAGACCAGCTGTGCCCAGTGGTCGTTCGGTCTTTGGCGTGAAACTCAAAGGCAGTCCTTGGCTAGGAGAAGAGTCTTCTGGATTCCAGCAGCTTTTGTTCAACACAGGGCATATCTTATTTACACTTCCTTCCAAGTTCAGTGTGACACAGGAGATTGTGTTTTGATTTTGACTCTTGGTCCATGAAAATCATAAATGAAGTTCAAATTCCTACCTTTGCACTTCAGAAGACCTGGCACATCTCAGCCAATGTGGTTGCATGTGCAGTATATATGAGGAGTAGCCTTTTATGTCTTAATGTGGGCACATTCTTCTTTCAATCCCACCTAGGGTTACGTAGATGCTGAGGCTTCTTCGGCAGCGGATTTGTATCTTCGGGTTTCTGAGTTGTTGGTGATTTCGTGTGACACTCTTCATGGAGAGTAAATGCCAAACGTATTTTGTGCATCTTATCATCATCAATTTGTCTTGAGACACAGAAGTTTAGTATTTAATTTTTCACTAAATGTACACTTTCAGTTTAGTTAAAAATTTATGACTTTTTGTTGCCAAAAGAATTTATTGCAGGGGTGCCTGGGTGGCTCAGTGGGTTAAGCGTCTGCCTTCGGCTCAGGTCACGATCTCAGGGTCCTGGATCCTGCCCCGCGTCAGGTTCCCTGCTCAGTGGGGAGCCTGCTTCTCCCTCTCTCTTTGCTCCTCCCCCTGCTCATGCTCAAGCGTGCTCTCTCTCTCTCACACACACACATACTCTGTCTCTCAAATAAATAAAATCTTTAAAAAAGAATTAAAGTATTGCCAAACAATAAAATAAATGGTTGTAGATTTATACTCTATGATTAATGACAAAATCACTGCACGAGGCCATTATGACTACTCCATAGAAATTCTTCAGTAGAATTGGGCAGCCGCTATTTCCCGCACATAATTCGTAAATCCCTAACCTATGATTTCCATTTTCCTCTGACCTCAGTGAATGGTGGCCTGGCATTGTCATCCATCTCATAGACTTTGGCAAGTCCCGCACACAGCTAACTGCTACATCAAGGGGCCAGCAGGGATGGGAACAGCATCAAACGGGGGTCCCACCATCACTGGAGACCAGAAGGAATTAAATTGTCCCTCACCCCCTCTATCTGAGCTCTTGAATAAGACATGTTAATTATATTGAGTAGAAGCCTGATTCCACTTGCATGCAATTCTGCAACAGGTAAAACTAACCTATGGTGGAAAGAAATCTGAGCATGTGTTGCCTCTGGAGCGTGAGGGCAGAGATGGCTGGGAAGGGGTAGGAGGGAAATTTCTCGGGTGATGGTCATGAACTATAGCTTGGTAGGTTTGGGTTAAACATCTGTATGCATTTGTCAAATCTCAGTGAATGTATACTTAAGATTTGCACATTTCATTGTATATAAATTATATGTGAAAACACCATAATATGCATGATGAAGTATTTGGGGTGATGTGTAGGTAGATAAGGTGATAAGGTAGATTGATGGATGAAGAGAATAGATATATATGTGAAAAAATAAGCATAAGAAAATGGTAATGATAGAATGTAGGTGGTGGATATACAGTGCTCACTATGAAATTATTTCAACTTCTTATTTGCTTGAAAATGTTTATAATAAAATGTTGGGGGATTAAGCAACTTTCATGTGTATAGTGGTCCAGAGGGTAGAAAGGACGCCCCTTGTCTGTTCAGCTGCATCTGTACCCACAGATAACAATTCTCATTAGTATATTTTACACACACACACACACACACACCATATTTAAAGGAGCTACACCAAAAATTTAGCCACAGTTACCTTTGGATGGCAAACCACAGATCTTTTATGTATTTTCTTATTTTTGTTGGCCTATATTTGTCAGTTTTCTACAATGAACATTTGTTTATTATGCCGTATTATAAATTTTCAAAGGTGTTCTTTTTTTTAACTGCTTTTTAATAAAAACAAACATTTTTTTTCCCACTTGGGTAGAAATACTTTATATTGACTTTTGGGTTAACCTCTGCCTCTTGAATTACTTTTCCGTGGAGCATACTTGGATAATTTTTCAAATTGTGGTAAGAGGCACATAACAGATAATTGAGCATTGTCACCATTTTTAAGACTACAGCTCAGCGGCACTAAGCACATTCACAGTGATGTGCCACCATCACCCCCATCCGTCTCCAGGACTTTTTCCATTGTGCACAACTGAACTCTGTGTCCATTAGATAGCTATTCATTTTTCCCTCCCCACCCCCAGCCCTTTTCAACCACCATCCTACTTTCTGTCTCTATGAATTTGACTACCCTAGGTACCTCATGTGTGTGGAATCCTACGGTATTTGTCCTTTAGTGACTTGCTTACTTCACTTACCATATATCCTGAAGGTTCATCCATGTTGGAGCATGTGTCAGGATTTCCTTCCTTTTTTTTTAAGGTGGAGTGATATTCCATTGTATAAGTATTTGCTATTTTGTTTATCAGTTCATCTCTCCATGGACACATCACTTTCACCTTTTGACTCTTGTGAATAATGTTGCTATGAACATGGGTACATAAATAGCTCCTTGATTCTCTGCTTTCAGTTCTTTGGGGTGCATACCCAAAAGTAAAAATGTTAGATCTATCTTGAATTCTTTGAGGAGCTGCTATAGTGTTTTCAATGGTGGTAGCACCACTTTGCATTCCTACCAACAGTGCACAGAGTTGCAATGTCTCCATAACCTTGCCAATGCTTGTCATCTTCTATTTTGTTTTATAATAGCATCCTAATGGATATGAAGTGTTATCTCATTGTGGTTTTGATATGCATTTCCCTAATGATCAGTGATGCTGAGCATCTTTTCATGTGCTTATAGGACATTTGTGTATCTTCTTTAGAGAAATCTCTTCTTTCCAGTCCTCTGCCTATTTTTAATTGGGTTGTTTGTCTCTTTGTTGTTGAGTTGTAGGCATTCTTTGTATATTCTGCATCTTAACCCCTTATCAGATATATAACTTGCAAATATTTTCTCCCATTCTTTGGGGTGCCTTATTACTCTAGTTGATTGTGTCCTTTGATGTAGTCCCACTTATTTATTTTTTTCTTGTTGTCTGTGACTTTAGTGTTATAGCCAAGAAATCATTGCCAAATCCAATGTCTTAAAGCTTTCCCCCTATGTTTTGTTCTAAAAGTTTTAAAGTTTTGGTCTTATATTTAGGTCTTTGACTCATTTTGAGTTATTTTTTTATAGATGATATAAAAAAGGGTTCACTTTCATTCTTTTGCATGTGGATATCCAGTTTTCTCAGTACCATTTATTGAAAAGAATGTCCTTTTCCCATTGAATGGTCTGAGAACTGCTGCCGAAAATCATTTGATCTTCTATGTGTTTCTGAACTCCCTATTCTATTCCATTGACTATTTGTCTGTCTTTATGCCCACCTCACACTGTTTTGTTTACTACAGCTTTGTAATCAGTTTTGAAATTAGGACGTGTGAGACTTCCTGGTTCTTCTTTTTCAAGATTGTTTGGCTCTTTGGGGTTCCTTTAGATTTTATATAAATTTTATGGATTTTTCTATTTCTGGAAAATACATCATTGGGATGTTGAGAGGAATTCAATGGAATGTTGAACCTGTAGATCACTTTGAATGGTATTAACAACATTATGTCTTCTAATTCATAAACACTGGATGTCTTTCCACTTATCGGTGCCTTCTTAATTTCTTTCAGCGATATTTTGGTATTTTTCAGTGTTTAAGTCTTTTGCCTCTGTGGTTAAGTTTATTACTAAGTATTTTATTCTTTTTGATGATATTGTGAGTGGAAATATTTTCTTAATTTCCTTTGAAATTGTTCATTGTCAGTATATAGAAATGCAACTGATTTTTGTGTGTTGATTTTGTATCCTGCAACTTTGCTGAATTTGTTTACTAGTTCCAACATTGTGTGTCTGATATTTAGGGTATCTACATAATCATGCCATCTGCAAACAAAGATAGTTTTACTTTTTCCTTTCCAGTTCAGATGCCTTTTATTTCTTTTTCTTGTCTAATGGCTCTGGCCAGGACTTCTAGTATTGTGTTGATTAGTAGTGGCAAAAGTGGGCATTCTAGTCTTATTGCTGACCTCAGAGGAAAACCTTTCAGTCTTTCACCATTGAGTATGGTATTAGCTGTGGGATTTTCATATATGCCCCTTATTATGTTGAGATCATTTCCTTATGTTGAGGTCATTTCCTTCTAGTCCTACTTTGTCCAGAGCTTTTTCTTTATCGTGAAAGGGTTTTGAATTTTGTCAAAGGCTTTTTCTGTCCTATTTGTGAACATCATTTGGGTTTTCCCCCCTTCCTTTGGTTAATGTAGTGGATTATGCTGATTGTTTTTCATATATTGAACCATCTTTGCACTTCAGAAATAAATCCTACTTGGTCATAGTGTAAAATCCTATAATATGCTGTTGGATTCTGTTTACTAGTATTATGCTGAAAATGTTTGCATTAATATTCAATATTGGTCTATGGTTTTCTTTTCTTGTGGTTTGTCTAGCCTTGTTATCAGAATAATGCTGGCCTCATAGAATTAATTTGAAAATGTTTCCTCTTTTTCTATTTTTTTGGAAGAGCTTGAGGAAGATTAGTGTTAATGCTTCTTTCAGTGTTTGCTAGAATCAACCAATAAAGCCATCTGGCCCTGAGCTTTTCTTTGTTAAAAGGTTTTTGGTTATTAATTCAATCTCTTTTTTAGTTAGGGTTCTGTTCAGATTTTCTACTTCTTCATGATTCGATCTTGGTAGGTTTTGTGCTTCAGGAATTTGCCCATTAAATACAAATTTTAAAGAGGTAATCAATGGTATAATTGGTGAGAAATTTTGCTTTCACTCTTATCCATTCAGCTCCTCCCTTCTTCCACAGGTAACCAAAGAATATTCATTTGTTGGGTAGCTTTCCAGTGTTTTATATACTATTACTATAAACTGAAGATATACCCGTTTTCCCTCTTTCCCTCCCAAAAGTTTTTTTTTTGTTTTTGTTTTTGTTTGTTCAGGGTTTTTTTTGTTTTGTTTTTTACTTAAGAATGTATTATGATGCTCTCTCCATTGTGAGCTTCCACTGTGTGAATGAACCATTACTTTATTGTTGAATGAAATGTCTCTGGATTTAGAATTTTTTTTAAAGATTTATTTATTTATTTGAGAGAGAGAGAGTGCACCAGGTTGTGGGGGGGGAGAGGGAGGAGGGGAGAGAGAATCTCAAACAGACTCCGCACTGATCAAGGAGCCTGATGCAGGGCTCAATTCTGTGACCCTGAGATCATGACCTGAGCTGAAACCAAGAGTTGGATGCTTAACCAACTGAGCCACCCAGGCACCCCTGTATTTAGAATTTTTAAATGACAGAACTGCTGCCTCAGCATTTTAAAGATACTATATCATTGCTTACTGGCATGCGTTGTTGCTGATAAAAAATCAGGGATCCTGAGCCAGGTGCTTTGCATACATTGTTGTTTTCTTCAGTCATCATACAAACCCCATTTTATAAATAAGGGGACCAAGGTTTAGAAAGTCTGACAAGTTTGTTCACAGTCACACAGCCAGTAATCCTGATTGCTCATTACTTTTCAAGTAATCTCTTTTATTTCTGGTTGTTTTTCATTGTCTTTGACATTTTTCATTTTCCTCACAAATTGTTTAGGTGTGCATTTATTTTTATTTATCCTGATCAAGATTTTTCTGTACATTTTCTGAGAACTGAAAACTTGTGTCTTTCTTCAATTTTGGAAATTTCTGATCTATTATCTTTTTTTAAATTATCACTTTATCCCCATTTTCTCTCTTCTCAATTTCTACCTTTTGGAGTTCTTATTAAACAAAGCCTGATACATTGTAAAAATCCAAAAAACACCATTTATATTAGATTCCTGGTGAATGGAATAACCTTTAGAATCATGCATCATGGCAGCCTGATTTTGTATCTGCTGATTTTCTCAATCTAGCTTTCATATTTCCTATCTGTTCCTTTGTATTTGCCATCTGCTCTCTGTGATATAATCCGTGTAGTTTCCTCAGCTCTGTCTTCCAATTCACTAATTTTCTCAGCAGCTCTAATATCCTGTATATTCTTTATTTTATTGACTGAATTTTCTTTTGATTCTTTTGCAAATCTGTCTTTTCTTTTGCTGTACTGTCCTTTGCTTTCACTATGGATCTTATTTCTTCCTTCCTCCATTCTTAAAACTCTTTAGTTATTTGAAACATACTTATTTTTTTTGTCCCTTCTAGATTGTTTTACCAAGTTCAACACCTGAGGTGCTAATTCTTTTGTTTATGAAACCTGATGACTCTCTCTAATGGTATTTACTTACTCACATAGTTTATCATTTTTCCTCTTTTGATGTGAGCTTATCTTCAGCAGAAGGCCCATGTCTGTTTTAGTTTCTGCTTCTAGGGCTTTCAGTGGTTCTATACCTGTTTTATACTAATTCCTTGGGTAGGCTTTTCATCCAACATAAGAGATATAAATTCAAATACCACACCTGTGTTTTCTTTTTATTTTTTTTTTAATTTTTTAAATTTTATTTTATTGTGTTATATTAGTCACCATACATTACATCATTAGTTTTTCACACCTGTGTTTTCTATAGGCTGGGAGTGTTTATATCTCAAGTGCAACTCTTTTCTTCAGCTATGACCTTGGCACACGCCAGGCTTCCTTGATCTGTTTTTGCATTTTTATACAAATAATTGTATTTTCATACAATAGATAAACTCTTGAAAATTTTCATGAAAATCAGTCATCTTTTAAATGCTATCGTAGATGTTTTCAAAACTAAATAATCACCTTCTAAGTGATCCAACAAGTAGGGTGTTATTTTAAATTTAATTTGGTATTGCCCATTTATCTAAGAGGGGAAGTGAATGGCCTATCTTCCTGGACCCTCTGTACCCACACCACCCACCCTCAAACAGCAAGTTCAGCAAAAGTTTGAATGTTCCAGTGACTCTCACCTGTCATTAAAACTCACTGCGAGAAAAACAAGCTAAGGTTTTGGATTTGCAGATGAATTCAGAGGTAGCTTGGGAGTTTGAGATTTTCTAACTGTGGGTCCCCTAGGCCCTCTTTTTTGGTGGGGTTGACAGCTTCTTGTGAAAAGCCAAGATGCCTCTGCTTGGGGTGTGGCTCCCAAATTTGTGTCTGTAAGTGGCATGACTCATTTGTTGGGCTCACTTAATATAAAGTGGTGGGAAGTTGTGGGAAGTGAGCTACTTACCAGGAGAAAAATATAGTACTTTGGGGATTTCTAATGGCTTTCCTGAGACAAGGTGTCTGCTGAGCTGAACCGGCATTAGCACTTTGCATGGGTGGGTTCTGTGTCTGACAGAAGACCTGGAGCTGGTATCATCTGGTGATTTCCACTAGGGAGGAAGCTCACACTGACTGAACACCATGTGTGGGATCCTGAGCCAGATGCTTTGCATGCATTATTGTTTTTTTTTTATGTTCATACAAACCCCATTTTGTAAATAAGGGGACAAAAGTTTAGAATATTTGACAGACTTATTCACACTCACAAAGACAGCAAGTAGGTAATGGAGCTGGGATTTTAAAATTCATTCTCCCTCTGCATCCACGGGGCCTGGAAGGATGTACAATAAACTCATGAATTCACTTCATTGCTGGGAAAGTATGTGAAGGGCTTAAATTAACAACTGTACTTCCTTAAGAAAAATTAAAGAGAAATTGTGTGCGGTGAAGGGAATTTTTTTTCTAGCAAACATTTTTTATCACTTTGTCTGTACTTCCTGTGTCTGATGCTCTGTCTTCCTGGTGAGACTGGGCCCAGCATGAATATTCTTGTGCTCCATAAATCTTACTTGTCTCCAAGAAATTCTCTCCGTCCCTGTACCAGGCTGAATTCTGATGCCCAGGATGAGCCCAACAGACGTCAAATTAGTGTGTCATTTTATGAGTGAGAGCCTCTGAGCTAACTCCCATGAGCCATGACTCACTGGACTTCTAATTATAACTTGTCCTGGCTCCTCAGATAATGGATTTGTCTCAATGGTTTCCAGGGACAGATTAGATCAATCCTGTATTTTGTGAGTCTTGGGTATTCAGCCAACCCATGTTGTTCTTTGTGTAAATGGAGGAGAGATTGACATGCACTCCAGAGTTTGAGTGGGGCCTCTAAAGTTTTCACAGTAACTTAACAATACCTCTTAGCAGGTGTGCCCAGGGTTCAGATGTCAGTGGTAGAGTTTGGTAGTTCTGCTTCAGGTCTCAACACTAGAGTGTACAAGTCCTAAAAGAGCTTTGGCACCACGAGGACATGAATACCCCATGGCCATGATGGTGGTGATAGGTAAACAGACTTTAAACCCCACAGAACCAGCAACTCAGGGAACACCATAGGCAAGAGCAGTGGGGGAAAGAAAGGGCAGAGCACAGCAGGAGAGATAAGATGTCATCTGACCTGCGGAAACTGACAGAAGTCCCATCAGCATATGTGGAGCATCTTTGGGTTACCCTTGGGAGTAACTGGGGAGAACACAAGGGCCTCTGAAACCCAGGCTGCATTGACACCAAGTGCTGAGACTGGAAGGGACCCGAGAGGCTGTCCACTTAATTGGCCTGCTTTACAGACCAACCACAGCTCAGAGAGGCTCAACAGTTTTCCAACATTGCACAGCTAATTAGAACTCACTACTTTCCAGCCCCCCAATTAACACCTTCAATGTCCAATAAATATCCAAGTTTTTTCTCCAAAATTAAAAGATTTTCTTGTGTTTCCCATTCAGTTGACTAAAACTGAAGGAGTGTTTTGGGGCCATTTAAGAAGATATGGACAGGATAATCCAGTGGTATGTTTCCAACTGTAGCAGCTTCAGAACTTGATGCCACGTCTAAAGCTCTGGATCTCTACCATTCATACAGAACTTTTTATAGCATGATCGAAGCTCAGGAGTCAGAGGATGATCCTGCTCTGAGCCCTTTCCCTTTCTGTCCTGCCTATTGCCATTACTTCACCTCCACACCACAGATGCCTTATCAACACCTATCGAATCACTCCCTGGGATAGCTTGTGATGGGGTGAGGGTGAGGAAGAACCTGAAGAAGGGCAGAGGGACCTGGGAACAAGTCTCAGCCTGAGTCAAACTTGAAAGAGACCAAGACCATGTGCTGAGTATAGAGGGTCAGAGTCCAAGTAGAACCTCGAGAGCAGGGCAGAGTTTGAGGGAGAATAGGAACGACCAAGAGAGGAGGGTCTAGGCCTAGAAGAGCAGAGAGTTATCTTTTCTTTCTGGTGTCAATACTCATCAGCTAATTAGAGCTTCCAGAGCAACAGATTAGGGACCAAGCTTGGTGGGATGGCTCTGTGACAGGCCAGTGGTGTCTGCTCTGGACAACAAAGGAAGAGTAAATGCTGTATATTTGCAGTATATGGTAGCATTGCCAAATGGTTAAGAGTGCAAGCTCTGCAGACCTTCTCATCGCTACCCCTCATGACTGGTGACCTTGGACAAGTCACTTACCTCTTCAATTTCTCATTTTCCTGATTTGTAAAATAGGACAAAAACCCATAAATATGTTGTGAACATCAAATGCAATAACAAAGGAACATGGTCTAGAACAATGCCTGAGACACAGTCAGCACTAAATAAATGTTAACTAATTGCAGTGCTATCCCTGCTCTTGGACTATTACCATGAATTGCTTTGGGGTATCTGCGATATGTAAGGATGAGGAGTGCATTTAAAAGGAAAAATAAAATAAGGTGAAAACAGAGAGGGAGGCTCTTAACTATAAGAAACAAACTGAGGGTTGCTGGAGGGGAGGTGGGTGGGAGGATGGGGTTATTGGGTGATGGGCATTGAGGAGGGCACGTGACGTAACGAGCACTAGTGTGTATGCAACTGATGAATCCCTAAATTCTACCTCTGAAACTAATGATACAGTGTATGTTAATTAATTTGAATTTAAATTTAAAAAATTAATAAAAAATAAATAAATAAAAATAAATAAAAGGGTGTTAATTGGACATAGCAAACAGGGTGTTAATTGGACAACTTTTCTCTCTTTTTCTTTTTGACAATATCTGAGGCATTTTGAACCTAAAGTATTTAAAACAAAACTTAAAAGTATGTTTTGAACTGAATGCTGGGGGGGGTCTGGGGGGGATGCTCTCAAAACAATGTGGATTTCATAAAAACAGCCTCTACCTAATCCACATTGGTGCTAAGTATGGGCTTTTGTTTAAACCACTGGTGCTGCTTAATTAGCTTACTCTATGGTTATTTTTAATCTGCAAACTTTTGAAAATCTTCCCCCTGCCCTGGAATTGGGAAATGTGGGGATCGGAGTGAAGAAGCTTTAACCAAGCAGGCTTGGACCTCAGATTGTGTAAGACTTTGCTGTGTACAAAGCAAATAGGGATTGAAGCTGGCTTGACCTCTTCTCTGAACTCCACTTGGTTGCCCTAAGACCTGGCAGCTCACGGGTCCACCACTCACTTCAGGTCTGTCAACCAGAGGCTGTTTGTTGGCTCACACCCTGTGTACTTCAGTCCAGGTGGGCAGGAAGTGTCCTCTCATTCTCTCCTGCCCCTTTACGCTCTCTTGCTAACCAACCTCTCTCTCTCTCATCCTCTCTTATCTCAGCTTACATTCCGGGGTCCACCATTATAATCACTCCCTTGCAAATACCCCCAACTCCCCTGCCTCACCCTGTGCCCTATTCGTCTGGCAAAAGCCCAACTCATCAATGAATCCTACCTTCTACCTCCCACCTTCTCTATGCCTCTATCTGAACAACTAGACATCACAGGAGAAAATCAAGGAATGAAGTTCACTGGTGTCACTTAAAATTCATGATCAAAAGTCTCAAAACAATCCTCCCACTTTTCTCTAGAAGTCTAGGCTTTGTAGTTCCCAGGTGACTATTTTGTACTCTCTTCCTTTACCTTTTCTGGGGGTCCTGCCTGTCCCATACTTCACTAAGAAAATATAAGTGACCAGACATGTCCTACTTTCATTCCCCTAACAAAAAAACTACAAACCTGTCTACATGGCATCCATCTCCTCTTAACCTCCTGTTTCAAAACACAAATTGTCTCCCATTTCACCAAAGACCACTCTCTCCTGCCTCCTCTCTTCTCTCAAGGACTTTGGTGCTTTACCTACGGCCTTCCTTCCTGCATCCCCAATGTTTCCCCTTCTGCCATGTTATTCCCATCATTACATAAATATAATGTAATAGTATTTATCTTAAAAAAACAACAGCCCCCCATTAACCTAACAGCCCCCCCATCAATTCTGCTCTTCTTAGCCAAAATTCCCCCAAATTCCCACATACTCTATTGCATATCTTCCCCTGCTTAAGCTTCAGTTCAGTCCAGACTGCTTTCCATTCCCACTTCTTAACTGAAGTCATTTTTGTGAAAGTCATTGTCAGTCTGTAAGCCTCCTGGGAGCTTCCCCAGGTGTAACCTGAAGCTGGCCTCCCTATGCAGAGGGCAGGAAGAGACCAAAGAAAGAGGCCACCACTCCAGGGTGGAAAGTGGCAGTTTTAATAAGCAAAGGGGACATACTTGGGCAGCAGCAAGATGAATGGACCCTGCTGCTGAATCTGCTAAGTTTATAAAGGGGCCTTAGTTGGCTTCAGTCATGAATATTGCACACAGACACCGTTCTCAACACCACTTCACCATCTTACGGCCGTGTCCTTGTAGCAGCCTCAGGGAGAAGGAAAGGCAAGTGGCACTCACATCCCCCCAGTATCCTAACCCCCCCAGTATCCTAACCCATAGGGTATACAAGGTCAGCCCTGGACCTTTCCTATGGACATACTCATTTCAAGGCGTTAAAGGCTGTCTATGTTGGTGGAACCATCTCTATGTTGATGGCTCCCAAATTCATATGTCCCACTTGGGTGGATAGTTCTCATGAGGTCTAGACTATAATAATATTAACAATAGTAGCAACAGCAAAAGTAACTAAAACCCAACTGTTGACCACATGCCAGGCCTGTTTGAAACGCTTTACATGATGGAATCATTGATCTTCATCACATACCTTTGGAGTAGGTACATTGTAATCCTCATTTTATCAAAAGGGGGACAGAGACAGAATGCTTGTGTGTTTTGCAGTCCACAATTGGTAAATAGTAGACCTGGAATTTTAAACTGTGCAATTGATTTTATCTACTAGACAGAAGTTTTAATGCCTATCCATCCAACGTGTTTTCATGATATGTTGCTCAAGACAGAAATCTGAAAGCCATCTTTGGATCATTTCTTTCTCTCGAGCTCCACATTTAATCTCTTTGGAATTCTTTGCTATTTCAGCTTAAAAATACATCTTGAATCCAATGATTTCTTTTCATTTCTCCAGTCATGACCTAGTCCAGGGTTTGTCTACGTTGGTACTTCTGACATTGGGCCTGGATAATTGTTTGGGGGGCTGTCATGTGCATTTTTAGGATGTTTAGCAGCATCCTTGGCCTCTACCCACTAGAGGCCAGTAGCACACTCTGCTCTCCCCCCTGCCCATCATGACCATCAAAAATGTCTCCAAACACGACTGCCAAGTGTCCCCTAGAGGACTGAATCGACTAACTGAGTTCAGGTCCTCACCCTTTCCTCACTGAACTATAATGATCTCCTACCTGGACTTCTTACTTCAAATTTTATGTGTATTATTATTTTGTTGTCCCCAAAACAAACAGAAAATGGAAATAAGATAATCATTATTCTTGTCTAAAATTCGTATTGCTTTCTTATTGAATTGGGAAAAAAAAGTTTGGAGGTTTATATTTACTTGTATGCTTTCAATCTCCCCTATAAGACTATAGGTCCCATAAAGGCACAGGCCATGTCAGTCTTGTTTACTGGGGTGTTCCTGATGTCCAGCACAAGACCTAGACACAGCCAGTCATTCAGAGAGGCGGATAAATGCACATCACTTAGAATGGTTGAATACGTTCAAAGACTTCCCCCAAAACCCCTGATGATGGAGCACCGTACAATCTTGGGAATACTGATGTGAGGGAGGGAGGGGCACTTAGCCACAACCAGGAGATTAATCAGAGCTGACATGGTTTGTCTTGGAAAAAAGGAAATCCTAGCTGGGCTACCACTGTGCATTCTCAAGCTGTGAGCTAGTTGGTCTCAGGTCAGCCTTCTTATTTCTGGCCCCAGTTACCCACTACTGGCCAAGTCCTTGGGTAGCATGGTTTTCCCCCTTTCAGTTTGTGGTTAGTAACTTGGGGGAAGTACCCCATTATCGGTTCTGCTGGGCCCCACGGCCAGGATGTTAGGAAACAGGAATTAAGTACAACTCCCCTGGAGCCATTTCAACAGCTGTGGTTTGTGCGGAAGTCCGCCTCTCTCAGAGCCCGCTTCAGGGTAGAGGAGATGCACAGCAAGGATGGTGTTTGGAGACTTCCTTCTTGGAGTACACTTGAGCATGCCCTGGGACGCGTGTGCACGCACGTGTGCATGTGTGGGCACTCAGGCGCTTGAAAGTGCACTAGCCATATCTAAAGCTAGGAGACTCTTTAAGCAATATTTAGCCCCATCTTCTCATTTAATAGGAGGAAATTTAGGCCTTGAGAAATTTGACTTACCTAATATCACACAGCTAGTTAGTGAAAGCTGGATTCAAATTAGAGTCAGCTCTCCTTCTACCATATCCAACGGTCTGGAAGTTTCATTTCAAAATACAACATTTGTGTGTGTGTGTGTGTGTGTGTGTTTTCTGATTAAAGAGTAATATGTGGATGAAGATTCAGAACTGCCATCCTGAATGCTCTGGGTTTGGTTAACCCTCGGAAGAACCACTTGCAGCTTCCCCTCCAAGGGATAGCACTTGTCAGCACCCATTGCCAGAGGAAGCCTATCTCTGGGTGAAGTCCCAGCCTTGTCCTCTGACCTCACCTTAACCCTTGCGTCCGTACCCTGTTGATTTCAGCCATGACTAATTAACCACCAGCAGGCCTGCTGGGGTTCCTCCTGCAGCCCATTATCCATGGTCCTGCTTTGGCCACCTGGTCGATCCCTGCCATGACTCTAGTTCCCTTCACTACCCTAGTTCTTGTTTGTTCTGAACACATACGAGCAGGCTCCATACCTGTGGACCCAACCAACCCCTCAGCCCTTTTTATGAAACCTTGCTTATCAGCCCAGAGCGCCCCCCACTTGACCCGTCAAGAGAATGCAAGAGTCCAGACTGACCCCATCTTCCTTGGAAATACTGAGTGGTGTCCCCCTTCCCTGGAAATACTGAGAGGAGTGGCCACCACACAGGGTCCCAGCTGGTTTGTTTTTATTTTTCATTGACCTGTTTGACAACATATTAAATTTTGTGAGCCACATCAAATTTTTGTTGGAAGTGTCCAAGGGAATATTAGATATGAGCACAATGTATTTACTGTGCCAGAATTTGGCAGAAGAGACCAAATAATGTGAGATATGAACTACACTCTATAGCTCAAAGTGGGTCCTTTGAGATAAGGGTATTTCTTTCCTTTTTTTTTTAATTTAAATGCAATTAACCAACATTTTGTACATCTCCAGTTTTTGATGCAATGTTCAATGATTCATCAGCTGCGTACAACACCCAGTGCCCATCACATCATGTGCCCTCCTTCATGCCCATCACCCGGTTACCCCATCCCCCACCCACCTTCTTTTCTGCAGCCCTCAGTTTGTTTCCCAGAGTCAAGAGTCTCCCATGGTTTGTCTTCCTCTCTTATTTCTTCGAGATAAGGGTTTTTTCTTATATGTAAATCAGACCCTTAAAAGATCTGATTGGAGAGAGAGCTATACAAGAAGTGACTATAGATTTGTGTTTTTTTGGAGGAGATTGAAATATATGGTGGATGCTCACTATTTTCTTCCTTCCTTTTTTTTTTTTTTTTTTTTTGGCTCTCCATCTTCCTACTCCCCTTTTGGGGGGATTTCCCCACCCCGATGTGTTTTGTGTTGGTAGAATCCAGTGCCCTACCTCCTCCCGTAGAAGCTGCAAGAGGGAATTTCTGAGTTCTGGCAGCGTGAGCTCGTAACCTCCCCTTACCCAATCAGATGCTCCTCTGCGGGACATGGAGTCTCTTGATCATGGCGTAGGCTGCAGGGACTCACAGAAATATGTTTATCGGCAGAAATGACAGCGACAGCAGAAGGAGGCGATACCTACACCACTGATAGCATCCACAGCATGTCTTGAACAAGTTCTTCCTAAGACCTGATCTTGATGGTGCTTAGTATTCCCTGTATCCCCAGATCTGCTCTAGTTTCTGCATTTCCCCGAGCCTCACTCTCTTGCCTCCCTGGTTTTTCTGTGAACGTCCCCAAACCCTTCCAACAAATGTCTTTTCTGCTTCAGTTTATCCAGAGTTGATTTCTGTGGCTTATGCTCAAGAATTCTGGATCATACAATATAGGGGAGGTGAATTAACCCTCAATTCTCAATGGCACAGTTAAGTCACTGGCTTTAGAAAAAAAAGAAATAGAAACAAGCAAAAAGCCAGAGAAGTGCCTGTAAAATCTCTGCTTTCCAAGGGGATGGGAGGAGTTGTGGGCACCGGTGGCTGTTTTCCTCAGATCTGCATGACCACAAAGATAAAATAAATTGAATGAATGAAGGCATGAATGAGTGAAATCATTCTTTAGAACAGTTTAACTCATCTTTGAGTTTCCTGCCCAGGTGGAGAAGTGGAGTTGGAAATGACTGTACCTACTACTATGAATTTTATGATACCATTTACCTAGGGGTCTTCCTTGGCAGCACGAATACTCTATCTGATCACTGTCTTGAGATGCAGAAGAGAACCGGATTCTAGAAGTCCTGGTTTCCTTCAGCTCTGCTTCCTTCACATGTTCCGGAAGAATGGCATCAGAAAAGGGATCTGAGGCAGCAACAGACCCTGTTTGGGAGGCAGATGAAGGCAGAAGAGAGATCGATTTGCCTCTGGTTACTTGAATCACTATGACTGCCTAGCACTGGGCTTATGTCATGTTCACAGATCAACCCTGAAACAGGCTTCCATACTGCTGGGAAGCTCCTGAGTTTGATGCTAATTCCCAAATATGGCTGAACATGTTGCAGAAGGAACATTAGATCATCTGCAGCACACCATCTGGAGGCCCTGTGGAAAGCAAATTCTTCTTTGAGACCTGGTGACCAGGTAAGCAGACTCCTTGCAGGAACCCTGTCCCAACAGCAGCCCCCTCTAGCATCATTTCAGGGGCAACACCCCATTTTATTCACAGGGGACATTTTACACACCTCCTTTTTGTATGTGTTGGTTTGGTTTGTTCTATTTCAGTGATCTTGTAATGAGCATGCATTTCTAATTGTTCTAGATCACACTTTCTCTAAAATCTCAGCCAAGATAAGCAGGACTTCCAGAGGACAAGAAGGCATTTCCTCTTCTGGAAAATGAAGGTGTGGTGGACTAAGGAATTTCTCCATAAATTCCTCCAGGAAGGCCGGAGCAGAGCTGTTCATCAGCTTTGAGGAGTTTTAAAGGCACAGGTTGCTTGCTCCACATGCTGCCCCCTGCTTCCCAAATAAAAAGCTATGCACACCTTGGTACAGGGGAAACCTGAGGGCATGTGGGATCAGTGTTGGAAATCAGTAGGGAACAGGCTTGATCTTGACAGTAAGGGTGTGGGGGAGTATCCTTAACTAATTCTGAGTCACCAGGAGACCGATTTTCCAGCAGGAGGAGGATCGAAAGAGGTCGGAACACCCAGTTCAAGCTGCTTCAACTTGGAAATATTTAAGAGGGCAATCTGATAGATTTTGCTGCATAGCATCTTTCTCTTTGTGAACATGCACCCCACAGATCAGTGTCTTCAAGGAGCTGCCTTGCATGGATCTGATCAAGGGATAAATATTCTGGTATTTAACATAAAAATCTGAGAACTTTCATCTTCAGCTACTCACATTTAAATCTCTTGCTATTTCTCACTGGGGCTGGGAGAACAAGAGTCAAATTCACATAGTTACCCACTTCAGACAAAATCATGGCTCATTTTTAGGTTATACAGTTCCTGCCCAGGTGGTGACACTAAGATGGAACTTACTGGGGGTACCATCTTGTCTTCACGGTGCCATCTTCTCGGAGGATCTCCGAGTCTTATTTTAACAGCAGAAGTGTTTTCCTCTGTGGACCAAAAGTCTGAGAGGCAGAGAAAGATGGATCCTGAAGGGTCCTAGTTCTTTAAGCTCTGCTTTCTTCAGACTTTTGAGAGGGTAGTCATCAGAGGAGGGATGGGGAGTGAGAGGGTATTGGGAAGATGAGCAGGGAATCCCCCATTAGGAGACTGTTTACGTACGTGGTGGCCCAGACTCACAGAGATCTGGGTAGAGACAAGGGTGAAATAAAACTGTGTTTTGGAAACTGTGGTAAGCAGGAGGCAATGAGTCAGTGCTTACCATCCCCAGAAAGTGATATTGCTCACTGGGGAGGCTTCGGGGCAAAGCCTGTACATGCATCTGGAGGCGGAGCTGGAAAAGCAGATTGGCACCCGGGAATTTGGAGGGAAAGGTGTGGGGAGGAGAGACTGTAAGTGAACACAGCGGGGGTGGGGGGGAACCACACTGGGGAAATAGTACTGAAAATGGGTTCCCGAGGTGGAAATAGCTGTCAAAACAGAAGCAGAACTGCTGCGTTGTATTGTTAGTGAAGGGAGATTTGTAGGTTGTGTGGGAAACCCTCAGGCATTTATTTCATTTTCTTTATGCTTCTAATTTTAATTTCTTTTCAACCCAAAGTGTGTGGAATAATTGTGGTTTAGAGCAATGTAGTCTTGGGAACCTTAGGGCTATACTTAATGTCCAAGTTTAGGGCTTAGCCAAACATAGCATACCTGGAAACAGTCCTTTATTTATCAGTAGTTGAAATAGAAGCTGAGTCACAGAAGTGACGGAAACACATCCGGGGCCTGTCTCCTGCCTCCTCAGTCCCCGGGGTGTTGATGAGCCTGGCCTTTGCCTGCTCAGGCCTTGCAGTCTCTTCTCCATTGACATCCAACCCCCTTGGCCAGAGTCAATACCCTTCACACCTGTCCTTCTCTAGTTGTTGTCCCAGCTATGGGTGACTGCATGTCCACGATTGACTTTCAGAGTCGAGCTACAGGGCTTTCCAGCAACTAATATGTCAGCAGCTCCCCTCACTGTTCTAAACATGGGTGATTGACTAGAGCTCAGTTTTGAAATAGCCACTTTGCTTAAATTGGATTTCATCTGTGCTCAAAGGGAAGAAAGGGGAAGAATCCATCTGGTTTGGAAAGACATGTTCCTCTTCCCCACCTTGTAGTCATCAACTACAGTCACTATGTACTTTTTCTACCCCCAGGCCCTAGTCCTGGAGCGGAGGAAGGAATAGGCTAGGATGGAGGGTACCACTCACTATCTCAGTGGCTCAGAGGCCATTAAAAATAGTGGGGTGGATTTACATCTGTAAGCAGTGGTGGGTCATCCCCTCATTTCCCACACATTCTTGCTATCATAGACAAGACTGTGAGAATGCTCCAGTGTAAGGTGTGCCTGCATCAGGGGAAATCAAGGATGATCCCTGGGGGGCAAGAAGGAAAATATTAGAGCCTCTATTATATTTATTTTAAATTTTCTACTTGTGTGTGTCTGGTACAAAGTGCATTATATATTAGTATATTGGTAAATTTATTCTATCTATCTATCTATCTATCTATCTATCTATCTATCTATCTACCTATCTATCATCTATCTATGTCATCTGTCATCCAGCTATCCATCCTATCAGGAGGTATCTTGAGCAGCATTTTGGAAGTACACATTCCTGGGAGGTTCTATTTCAGTAGGTTTCAGGGGAGGCCGAGGAAACTGTAGTTATCTGACTCATTTATTTTCATTAAGGAACCCTTCCTTAAATGTCACCCTACACGAGATCCTAATAGGTACAACAGATAAAGATGGGACCCCTCTTCTGAAGGAGGCTGGAGGCAACGACAGGGGATGGCCCAACCTTCCTTTTATTCTATCTGCCCTCTGCTCTCCTTGGTCGGCATAAACTCTCACTTGGAAAGCACCATGATAGCTTCTGAAAGATGAATCTTTGGAGGTCAAGTGTTCCATGTTTGAAACTGGACTAACAGAACATGGCCCCCCATTCTCAGGTTTGATGTGGTAGCTGGGTCCCTCTCAGTCTTTTTTTCATGCCATGTGCTAAACACCCCCTCCGAGCCCAGGCTAAGTGAAGGGACGGACACTTAGAATAGACTCCTCCCTGAGGTGCCTTCCCCAGGCTGCTTTCCACTATCCCATGACTGCTTTGTCTTTCTTAGCACAGGGACTTGCCCTGAGTAAGCAGTCCGTACTCACGGACACACGAGTGTTCACGTTCACTGCAGAGGATGACCAGCTTGCTGTAGCAAGCATTTCTCTGATCTTTCAGATTTGCAGTGCGCTCCCTCTGCAGAAGGAGCTTCTGCTTAAACAAAACACAGTCCCATATCCTAGGGGCACCTCACCTTTTAGCTGATTCAGTTATGCTTACATCTGGTTATAATTTCCTTTCTAATTTTGCTGGCGTAAAGATGACCTATTTCCCAAGGGCAATTCACACTGTCACTTATAGAGTTATGTTGTCTTCATGAATAACCGTGAGAGGCAAAATTGCCTCACAGAATTAGGGGGAAAGGTGGGGTGTGGCAGACACAGATACACTACTCAGATCCCCCTTCAAGAAAGGGCTCACCGCCCAGCTGCTGGGACAGTAGCTCGCTCACAGTCTCCTCTGTGAGCAACCTTTGAGCCAAAGCCACACTCTGTCCTGAGTGGCCCCAGTCAATAAATGAATGGGGCCATAGAACAGAGACTTGGCCATTTCTGCCCAATGACAACTTGGATCCAACAGTTGATCTTGCTCTGGAGCAACCTTTTGGGCCAACAGAGACAGTATCCCAATCAGGTGGCTTCCTCCATGGCCATTCTTGTTTCCCACATTTTCTCACGGGTGCTACTCCTCGCCAAACCTTATGCACTCCTAATTCTGTCTTAGCATCTTCTTCCCAGAGAACTGTTACCAGCTGTAACAGTCAGGATATGCTGGATTATGTTGCTATAACAAATATCACAAAGATATTAGTAGATTAATATGAAGGAAGTTTATTACTTTCACCCAAAATCCATTGTAGGTCTGGATGGTTCTCTGGGACATCACATGGTGCCTCAGGTATCCAGTCTGCTGGGGGGTCGGGGAAGGAGGAGGCAATGAGAAGCAAATACAGATTGCAACATTCTCTTAGATTCCTTAAGTCTACAGCTCCCAGCCCCTGGGTGCGAATAGCCCCTGGGGAGGTTCAGAGTTATTGCCAGGGGTGGGCAAATATACACACATGCTTGTGGCATGAATACATCATATGTTTAAATATTTTGAATAATATATGTGTTATTTTTCAAATATATGAATAACAATTCACCAAAACTTACTTTTTTAAATAGTGCATTTTTAGATCACCAGACACCAAAAGTTAAACACACACACACACACACACACATACACACACATCGAGGGAAAGTTTTTGCACTGCAGAGGAGTCCTCATGCAAAGGGCTGAGAAATACTGTTTTAGATGATGTGGCCCATCTTAACTGGGAATTTCTCATATAACTTCTAAGTCAACTTTGAGAAAATCTGCCTGATGCTCCAGTCGAGCAGCTCTAGTTTGACAAATATTGATAGCTGAGGGGTGCGAGAATGGCCGATTTTAAAAGGGAATGGGATATCATGTGGCCTTTTGTACAATCTCAAGCCTCCTAAAAAATGTGCTTATGTATTGTCAACCTGGGATCTTGATCCTCCTGTTTATAGAGACAACCAGGCAGAAAGTATCTGGCTTGGGTTAACCATTTCTGTTTGTTTTGGGACAAGTCACCATGCCTTAACATACAGTAGTTATCTTTGGAGAACAGATATCATGCAACTATGGATTGCCATTTGGGTGAAATCTTACATCTGCAAAAGACCAGCCATCCTGTCCTACACAGAATACAGAGACTCAATCTGTGAAAGGAGAATAGCTTGTCCAAGGTCACACAGGTAAGTGACACACATCTTTCTTTTTTTTAAGATTTATTTATCTTAGAGAGAGAGCATGCATGCGCAAGCAAGCAGGGAGAGGGGAAGAGGGCGAGAGAGAATCCTGAAGCAGACTCCCACTGAGCGTGGATCCTGATGTGGGGCTCCATCCCAGGACCCTGAGATCATGACCTGAGCCAAAATCAAGAGTTAGCCACTTAACCAACTGAGCCACCCAGGTGCCTCAACACCTCTCTTAATGGTAGATAGGAACCACACTATGGATTATGCTTTGAAAGGGGTCAAGAGTTACCAGCTGTAACAGTCAGGATATGCTGGATTATGTTGCTATAACAAATATCACAAAGATATTAGTATATTAATATGAAGGAAGTTTATTACTTTCACCCAAAATCCATTGTAGGTCTGGATGGTTCTCTGGGACATCACATGGTGCCTCAGGTATCCAGTCTGCTTTACTCTCATGACACCTCCATTTCAACAAATGACTCACAGTTCTCACAATAGAGGGAGAGCATGCTGGAAGGTCTCTCACTGAGAATTAAATGCCTTTGTCCATATGTGACACATAGGCTGTTGTCACATGACCCTGTCTGAAAGGACAGGAGAGCTGCATAAAAGCAAGCACCCAATAGCCTTACCACACCAGCCTCCCAGAATGCCAGAAAATTCCATTGGCTATTATCAGGGTAAATTTCAAAAGTTCCCTGAGAGTCTTGTTTAAGTCACTATCACCCAATAGCATATAGATCACGAATTAGCTTACCAGCTTTGGTTTAGTCACTAGAACTTTGAAGGAATGAACAGCTATGGGGGAAACACACCTAAGATCCCTTCTTATAAAAACCAGCCCAGGGGCTGGCCAGGCAGGACAGAATTGTGTGGAAGACACTGGAGAGGCCCTGGTTCTGGGGAGCAATGGTAGCTGAGAGAAGTGAGTGTCTGAAGAAGACTTTCCAAGAGAAGAAGGGGCACTGAGAGACGGTAGAGCTGCTGATGACCAGCTTCCTTGCACTCACCAGTTTGCCCCGGGTTGCCTAGGTGAGCAAAACACCTTTCCAATGTCTGTGGGTGTCATCTGAATGATACCAAGTCTTCTCAAATCTTTGATCTTATTTCACTCATAAGATCTTGCCCGACCTGCCCTCCCTCCCTATCCTCTGAACACCACTTTGAAAAGAACATGTTGCTAGCCTAGGCTATTGGGTTTCCTGTCACATTTGGGTGTCTGCCGGACTGTGCAGATCGACATGGCAGAGATACACACTGTAGAGGGAAGTCAAGTTTGGTTTCAGCATGAACTGATTAGATCCTTGACATTTTCCAGGCTACTACTTCTGTTGAGGTAAACAGCCAAGACTGGGAACTTTGTTAGCATTTTTGAGCTGAGTGTTTACCCAAGTCCTATAAGCCATCTGGGTCTAGGGGATGGACTTGGACATCTTCTCCTTTGAGTTCTTGCACCTTTTCACTCTGAGCTGAAAATATTTATGAAGAGCCACTTCTGCCCGTAGTGGGTATGGGATGTTTACTCTCAGACTAACAAGTGTTACAAATGGGGGTCAGATTAGAACAGAACAAAGCCTAAGGGTCTGGCCAATTGACTCTAATGGATTTTTTTTTTTCTTTAAAAATGGACTAACAGGCATGTGACTTTCTAGTCTGGGACGTGACTTTAGAGTCAGACTGCTTGAGTCCCTAGGCTGACTCAACCACTTACTGATTATGTGGTTGTAGGCAGATTATTTAATCTTCCTGAGCCCCAGTTCCTTTATCTTAAAAATAAGGACAATTGCAAATTGCACCTACTTCAATAAATTTGAAGCCCATAGGGAGCACTTGGTAAATACGAACTGCTCTTGTTTCTGTTGTGCTGGAAAGAGGTCTGGTAACTCGACAACTATGCCCACCGTTGTTACTGTCAGTAATAATCTTACAAGATTGAATGTGACGTACTAGCACGTACTTCAGTTTCTGCATCCATAAAATGGGACCAAGGTTGCTGGCTTTTTCTACCTTAGGGAACTTTGAGATGCATCCAATGAAGTAAGAGATGCCTTGAAACGTGAATATATCCTATGGGGATGGGAGATCTTGTCCAGGCTGTGCAAAGAATAGCAGCAGTGGCCATGGCGGTGGGAGGGGGTCATTGCCCATCCCACGCCACTTACGTTGATGTTGCCTCTGCATGTACTGTGATGGAGGAGCCAGATTCTGTTGGGATGGGTGCGGCTAGTTCTTTCCACGCTGCCTGTGACAGAACCCCATGTTGTTGAGAGCACTACTTTTTATGTCCCACACCTCTCTCATGGAGTCCGAGGTGCTTCTGCTAGAGGTGGTCAATCTCCGAGGTCAATACCAGCACCTGCTTTCCAGCTCAAGGACCACAGGATGAGCAAAGCCAGGTCCTACAGCAGCAATCCAAGAGACCCTCCCACCCTCTCCTATCTGAAGGGTCCTTTTGAGATGAGTTGCTGGGCTGCCCCTGGTTAGGAAATAGTAAGAAGCTTGCATTCATAGAAGAAGGAAGTGGCGGGGGGAGTCACCGATCCTTTCATAAAACCCAGCATGTCACAGCTCCTGTTTAAGGGGGAAGACTCATTTTTCCCTAAGTTGAGAGTATTTGGGCTGGGATATTGGGGTGGAAGAAGTGGAGGGAGAAATTGACCTTCTGTCCAGAGCCAGACAGAGGTTTACATATACAGTAAAATATTTGAGGTTCTCAGTTGAGGGAGAGTTCTTTTGTTCCAAGCATAGAAAAACCGACTTTGGCTAATTTAATCAAAAAATAAATTAAAAAATACACACACACATATACATATCATACCACAGACACATACATATTAGAAGGCCACAGAGTAGCTCATAGAGTCAAATAAAAAGCTAAGGACTCTGGCTTCGTACAGGACAGGAAGCTGGGAAAATTAGGTTGGAGAAATGAATGGACTCCCCATTAGCCAGAGGTCCCTTATGTCACTTTACTCAGGATTCGTCTTCCCCGGGGAGAGTTAATTGACCTTGCTTGGTGCCATGCCAACTACTTGACCCGCAGGAGGTGAGACACCTTGCTTCAGGCTTTGTTAGGAGGGTGAACAGAATGCTGAACAGGCCACAGAACAGATGTCTACTACAGTCTCTGCTTTTCGTCATTAGCCTCGTCACTATAATTAGTTCCCCGAGGCTGCCTGGATTTGCATTCGTCCCAGTGGAGTCAAATGTTTCTGTTTCTTGCATCCTTGATAAAATTCGCCCATGCAAAAAGTGGATGACAATCTTCTCACCCAAGACAAGATCTCTGCCTGGTCCCCCTGGCCCACCTAGAGAGCCGGTGCTCGGGCCTTCCTGAAGAGTGCTACCCGCCTCGCCTTGCTTTCTCTTTAATAGCTCCATGCTCTGGATCGTAGAAGTTTGGGCCTTGCAGCCCCCGGTTACCCAGCCTAACCGTTGTTTAAAACAGCAAACTAAAAATAAGTGTCCCCAGGACCGTTCATGTTGGCAATGACGGTTGGCCTGCCACCTCACCACAGAGACACTTGTTATTTGGGGGTTTGGAAAAGGGAAACACTTAAGTGCTAGTTTATCAGCCAAAAGAAGCTACAGCCAAAAAAACACAACACCCGTCCCACCCACAGACTTCTGGTCAGTGTATCAGCTTACGGGGGAAAGTTTAGCTGTTATAAGTTAAAGACGTAGAGATGTTGCTTTATTTACACATTGGCGGGGGGTGGGGGTGGGAAGGGGATGATGTGAGACAGCAGCTGCCTTTTGGAAGTTTCCAGGGTAACTTTAAAAGAGAACAAAAATGTTTTTGTTTTTTTTTAAGTGTTAGAACATTTGCAAAATACAGAGGAACAAAAAAGAAAAAGTCTGCAATGATGTGCCATATTAATATTTCAGTGCGTCTCCAATCCTGGCTTTTAGATCAGGAGGAAGAGCTTAGGGGTCGATGGCATGGTGCTGACCCTAACTCCTTTCCTGTCCTATCTGCTTGCATGTGGGGACGATGCCCCAAATGAAGTGAAAGTGTCACAGGGACAGTTACCACAATGACAGGTCTTCACGCACACCATTCACAGGCCTCCTTTATGCACTTAATTGTAATGTGAGGCGTTCCCCGTGTTTTGGAATTTCTTTGCCAGGGTCACTGTAATGGCTTTATAACATTTCACCAAATGGCTGTTCCCTAGCCTGTGGAAGCAGGCCCCGACATTGGACATGAAGTATGACAGGGAATGCTGTGACGGACATCTTTGTGCATAAACCAGAGCACCGTCTGTCGAAGAAGAGTCCAGCCTCGCCACCCGTCGGGCGTGAGGTCTCTGCACTGTCCCCAGCTCTCTCTGGTAAAAAGCTCTTCTTTATTGAACAAAGTCTAATGATCCATTTCATAGGTTATTTCAACCCTTTTTCTTCCCTCTTTCCCCTCTTCTCATGTCTCTGGAAGTTATTTCTTGGATTGTTAGCAAGCATACCGGAAAATTAGAAAGAGGACAAAGTTGGTTTTAGGTACTTTTTGCTAAGTAATAGAAAAACATGTGATGAGGGACTTTAAGAGCCAGGGTGAGATTTATGTAAGAAGATCAGACAAGTCTAGATATTGCTTTTAACAATATACCAAGCACTCTTGTATTTTCTCAAAATACAGTTCATGTTGCTATCGTTTTACATGGTTCCGTTAGGCACAAAGTTAACTGTGTGCATGGCAACAGCAGTCATAACTCATATTTTAAGGCAGAGAAAAGAATTTACAAGGCCACATTCTTTTTCCTCTAAAAACATCTAACTTTCCTCTCTTAGGGGCTCCTCGGGGCCCAGATAGTGACGTTATTCCTCTTTCCTACTTCATTTAGCTAATCACCCACGCCTGCATTTTTAGAGTATCTACTAGAACAATGATCAAAGCAGTAACAAGAACGAACGTTAACTGAATGCACCGTATGCCAGGTGCTGGTCTGAGTCTTCGCGTGGATAGATTGACACATTTAATCTTAGCAGAGGGAGGATGTCTAATGCAGATTCCGTGGGACCTTTTGAGGAGGTGGCAGCCACAGGAAGAGTGGGAGGAGACCATTCTGGCATGGGTGGAGGGCCCCAAGTATGGAGGAGCATGGCCTCTTCTGCTGTGGCTGGGGGTTAGTTAGAGAGCAGGGACAGGGCATCAAATCCAGTTGAAAGCATATTAAGCAAGAGAGGGACAAGAACAAATTCTTATCTTAAGAAGACCATACGCATTTTCCACTTGGAGGTAAATTGCAGGTGAAGGGGGGTGTGCTCAGAAGGCGTTGTTGAGGCAATGGATGGTGGTAGCCTGGACTCACGGGCTGCTGGTGGATGTGGACAGAAGTACATGGGCTCAGGATGCATTTTGGAGATAGGATTGACAGAACTTGCTGGTAAATTGCAGAAAGGAGGTAGGATAAAGGAGTAACAAAGGCCAAGTGCTGGGCTTCTTATCTGAGTACCTAGGCTAATGGCGGTGCCATATTCTGTGACATGAAAACCTGGGGAGTAACCGATTCATGGGTAGGGAAATAGAAGGTTTTATTCTTACCTTCATTTGCCAAAATTGACACACTGACCAAAAATAAAGAACACAAAACTAGCAGCTTTAACTCTTTAGTCATTTCTGTGTAGCAAGAAGAGACCAGACAGAACTAGGACTGGGTTCAGACAGACCCAGCTAGGACTGCCTTTTGCAAGTTGTCTGGCTTCAATCAAATCCTCGGCCAGTCACCACTCGATGCTTCAACTGTCTCATCTCTAAAAGGGAATGAATAGCCCGTGTCCCACACCGCTATTGATACAATGTACCTACAGCTCCTAGCCCAGCTTCTGGCACATAGTAACACCACCTAAACCTTAGTTGTAGTTCTTTGAAATAACCTCCACAAGATAATGCTGTTTTATGCAGTAAATTCTTCCTTGTGGGGGTTCCCGTACATGCCTTAGCCTGGGTGACAGGTTATGATCTGGATAAAAAGCACAGAAAGGCAGTGGTGCCCCCACATGTCTTTTTACTCGCTGTCTGAAGTCCCACATCTAAATGTCTCATTCCTTTGGCAGAAGGCTTTTTTCCTTACTGACATACCCACCCAATTTTTTATTATTTACTATTATTATTATTTTTTCATCTTTATTTTAAGTAGGCTCCATGCCCAATGTGGGACTTGAACTCATGACCCTGAGATCAAGAGTCACGCGCTCTACGGACTGAGCCTACCAGGCGCCCCAACCTTTACTAAAATACCTTTACTAAATACTTAAAAAAAAAGAATCATTTAAAGCATATTTGTCAATAATAGACAGTCATCATAATATAGTGATTAAGAACATGGATTCTGGAACCAGGCTGCCTGGGTTCGAATCTCACTTTTGTCACTTTCGAGCTTTGTCACCTTGGGCAAGTTACCTGACTTCTTTGTATCTAATTTCCCTCATCTGTGCAATTGGGACATTAATGATTCCTACCTTATGGAGTTGCTAAGAGTTTTAAAGGAGCTAATACATATAAAACGATGCCTGAAAAATAGGAAGCACTATGTAAGTATGCGCTGAATAAAATACAAAGAGTTAAGGTATTAGAAACAGATGACCTTGAGAAGGCGAAAGAAAGGCAAGGGAGGACTAAGTGGTGCTGGGTCTCTGAGAAAACCAGAGTACGACACTGTGGGCAATCATGACAGGAGCGGACAGCAGACTTTTGTGCTTCTCAGTTTTGTCTTGTCAAGCCCCCAAAGAGAAAACCCCAGCATGACCCCAGTCCCAACTAGGAGAGCGCAGTTTTCCCCTCCTTAGAAGCAGCCTTAATCCGGGGTGGGCTCAGGCAAGGTACCATGCGTTTTTGCTGTTGCTGCGGGCAGTCCGCAGAACTCTCTCCCTGGGATCTGTACAGGGCTTGGCAAGGTGTCCTGTACTCACTGGATTTGACTTGAGTGAGTGATTTTCCTATGGCTTATCAAGGTCTTGATGGAAATCTGGCCCCAAGACTATTCCTCCAAAGCCTCAAGCAGTGGTCATCATTTCTGATGTTATTTAAGATGGACTGGAGAGGCCAGGAAATGTGTAAGTTTCCTTTCTTGTCATCCTCTCTTAAAAGAAAATGTTTGGTGGGCTGTTCTATCTAGATGACAGCTGGCTTTTATCATTAATCTCCAACTGATCAAAACTAGGGACAGAACCTTTTTAGAAAAATAGGGCAGGAAAAAGGTTGGTTAGTGAATCAAACTCTAGCAGAATCTAAGGAATACCCCCTCAATTTTCCCAAGTGCAGTGAGAATGTGGAGAAACTAGATCACTCATACACTGCTGGTGGAGTGTAAAATGGTTCGGCCACTCTGGAAAGCAGTTTGGCAAGTTCTTAAGAAATAAATATGCAACTGCCGTACCACCCAGCAATTGCACTCTTGCCCTTTATCCCCATGAAATGACAAATTAACTTTCACACAAAAACCTGTACTCCAACGTTTATGGCAGTTGTATTTGGTAATATCCCCCAGTTGGAAACAACCCAGATGTACTTCAATGGGTGAATAGTTAAACTGTGGCATAACCACATAATGGAATACTACTTAGCACTAAAAAAGGAATGAACTGCAGGCATGCCTCAAAGTGAGTCAAATGAATATTTTGGCTTCCTAGTGCATATAAAAGTTATGTTTATAGTACACTATAGTCTATTAAAAGTGCAGTAGCATTATGTCTGAAAAAACAATCTATATACCTTAATTACAAGATAATGTATTGCTAAAAAAGTGCTAATTATCATCTGAGCTTTCAGCAAGTCATAATCTTTTTGCTGGTGGAAGATGCCTTGCTGGTGACTGATCAAGATGGTGGGTGCTAAAGGTTGGGGGGGCTGTGGCAATTTCTTTAAGAAAATAACAAAGAATTTTACTGCATCCATTGACTCTTCCTTTCACAAACGATTTCTCTATAGCATGTGATGCTGTCTGATAACATATTTTACCCACGGCTGAACTTCTTTCAAACTCTGCCATTGCCTTATCAACTGAGTTTATGTAACATTCTACATTCTGTGTTGTCATTTCAACTATCTCCACAGCATCTTCCCTGGGAGTAGGTTCCATCTTGAGACCACTTTCTTGTTCATCCATAAGCAGTAACTGCTCATCCATTCAAGTTTTATCTTGAGATTGCAGCAATTCAATATAACAATAATCAAAAAGATTGAAATATTGTGAGGATTACCACAATGTGACACAGAGACATGAGGTGAGGAAATGCTGTTGGAACAATGGCGCCGATAGACTTGCTCAAGGCAGGGTTGTCACAAGCCTTCAATCTGTAATAATAATAATAACAACAACAACAACAACAATAATAATAAATGAGATATGCCTATATTGACACAGCAACAACCTAGATGAATCTCTAAAGAAGCATGTTGAGTGAAAAAATCCAATCCCAGAAGGTTATATACTGTGTGATTCTATTTATGTAATATTCTTGAAATAACAAAATAGTGGAAATGGGGAATAGGTTAGGAGCTGCCAGGGGTTAAAGAAGTGGTTAGGGCAGGAGAAAAGTAGCTGTGGCTATAAAAATATAATACAAAGAACCCTTACGGTGATGGAAATTTTCTGTATCTTGACTGTATCAGTGTCACTGTCCTGGTTGTGATACTCTGCCATAGTTCTTGCGAGGTGTACCACTGGAAGAAACCAAGTGTGAGTGTAAGGGAACACTCTGAATCCTTTCTTAAAACTGGATGTGAATCTACGGCTATCTCCAGATAAAAGTTTAATTTAAAACAAAAGGAGACAGGAGAAAGACTGTTAACTATCCCCGGACTCACCTTGAACTCTAGCAAGACCTAAATAATGCTCTTCAATTTTCCTATATTCCCTGCTCAAAGGAATTTCTAGTCGTAGAAAGACCTGACCAGATGAGAAGTCAGGCAAACGGATGTGTTCCTTGTCACACAGTGAGGTCTTCGGTTCACCTACTGTTTATTAGGTCACTCATTCATTCAGTGAACATTTATGGTGCCCCTCCTATGTACCCAGGACTGTAGTAGGTGCTGTGGATATAAGAAGACAGATAATAGACTCTGTCTGACCTGAATGGAGCTATGTTATAACGACATCATTTCATGGAGTGGTAAGTGCTAAGGATACTGTAGAACAGAGTAATGCAGACAGTGTTAGGGGAGGGAGACTCTTTTGATAGGGAAGTCAGGAAAAGCCTTTCCTAGTAAGTGTTTTGATCTGCGAGCTAGATGATGGAACAGAGCCCTAGAGCTGGGGAGAAGAGCATTGCTGTATTACCTCTAGAAAGGTCACTCTTGCAGTGTAAAGAATACATTGAAAGGAAGCAAGAATAGAAGTGAGGCAACCACTTCACAGGCCATTTTGGTGATGGTTTCCTCAACTAAGGTTTAGCAGTGGAGACGATGGCGCCACTTTCTGAGATGAGAAAGCCTGTGAGGAAGAAGGGAATAGGTTTAGTTGGAAGAAAGAAATCAAGAGTTCGATTTGGTTATGCTCATTTTGATATGTCTTATGTGGTACATTGGGCCACAAACATTGTGCAGCCTCCTTCTTTTCTTCAATCCCAGCCGGTGCTCCATCAGCTCTGTGTCACTCCCCCACATCCAGACTTGAATGGCAGATCATCCTGCAAGGTCTCTTCCTGCATGCCAGCAAGGGTTTAATTTATGCCTACAGGAAGTACGGAGTTAGCAACCTGAAGGTGAACCATGAACAAGGGGAAATGGGAACTAAAAAGGAACCAGTCAAAGTCTTCATTTTTCCCTCTCCTATAGACTACTCAAGGATACAATATCTTCAGACACCTCTTCCAGAGAAGTCCCATATGCTGAGTGAACACAAATTCTGAGTGACCTTCTGGGTCCCTTGGCAGCGTTCTGAGGTGGAAGCCAGGATGGTAATGCAGCTCATCACATCATATCACACCTTCACCTCTTTTCCTTTTTTCTTCTACACCCAATACCTAAGGACTTGCACCTCTCAATTAAACTGTCAGAATCTTAATCCTTCCCTTGGGCTCTGTTTTATGAAGGACTCAATTAAGACAACATCCAAGTGAAGATGTCAATTAAGAAGTTAAAAGTCTAGAACTCAGGAAGGAAGTTAGGATTAGAACTACTAATTTGAGAAACATCAGAAGGTGCACAGCATTTGGGACCATAGGATCATGCAGTCACATTGAGAGAGTGTGTGGATAGAAATATGGGTCAAAGAGCAAACCTGAGGCACTCTGAAGCCTAATGTTCAGAGGAAGGGGTGGGTCCAGCTGAGGAGAATTGAGAAAGAATAGTCAGTGAGGTAGAAGAAAATCTGAAGAGGTGTAGCGAATCAAGGCAAAATAAGGGGAGACCGTTGCAAGAAAAACGGAAACAATCGGGTGGGTCAAAACTAGCTTAGAGGTCTAGTAATGTGTGTGAGAGAGGAGACCATTGGGTTAGGTGCCATAGAAGTGGCAGATGGCTTGATGAGAGCAGTTTCCGTGAGGAAGTAGGAGTGGAGTGGGTCGAGGAGACAGAGGGAGATGAGGAAGTGGAAATAGCTAATATCATAGACAAGTCTTTGAAGAAATTTAAATGAAAACGGGGAAGAAGTAAAGTGGGGAACAGCCCGGCAGTCTGCTTGCTGGGCACTAGAGCTGGCATACGTGTGTGTGGGAGAAGCATCGTGACTGGGATGCCAGAGACCTAAGTTCTAGTCCTTTTACCGCCATTAACCAGCTAAGGAGGCCCTAGGTAAATCAGTTCCCTGCCTGGGCATTAATTTCCTCGTTCGTCAAAGTCAAATATCTCTTGGATTCCTTCTAGCTCAGGAAAACTATGTCCTGTGGAGATGTTGAAGCAGACAGAGAAGGAACAGTGAGTGGGGGAAGTAGGATCCTTGAGATGATGATGAGAGGAAGGATTAACTAAGATGATGCATGCAAAGCACTTAGCACAGTGCCTGACATAATAGGAAGAACATTTATTATTAGAAGTAATAGAGTAGTATTAATAGCAGAAACTCGTAGAACATTGTGGTGCACTGCTCTACTACACAAGAAAGTGCCATTTGGATAAAGAAAGGAGGAGACATAAGGATGGACCAGGCCACGCCTGGCATGGCAGTGAAGATCACACTAGAAGCAACTTGTGGAATGAAGTGTGTGACAGATTTTAGGATGGCAGCTCAAAGCTGGTAACTTGGGCGATGGGGGGCTCCACCAAAATGGAAAGACATTTTACTTCAAAAAATGCTTTCTATCCCATGTAAAAGTAAGGTAGGGATACAAAGAGCCAAGAATGGGCAAGACCACCTCAAAGAAGAACAAAGTTGGAGGACTTAGCTAGATAACAAGATTTTTTATAAAGTGATGGCGCTGAAGACAATATGGCATTGGCACAACAATAGACAAGTGGGCAGAACAGAGTCTAAAAACATAGCCATGTATGTGCAGGCACTTGATTTATGAAAAAGGTAGGACCTCAGAACAGTGGAGAGAGGACAGTCTTTTTTTTTTTTTTAAAGATTTTATTTATTCTTTTGAGATACAGAGAGAGAGAGAGAGAGAGCAAGCATGAGCTGGGGGAGAGGTAGAGGGAGAGGGAGAAGCAGGCTCCCTGCTGAGTCAGGAGCCCGATGTGGGGCTCGATCCCAGGACCCTGGGATCATGACCTGAGCCGAAGGCAGACGTTTAACCCTCTGAGCCACCCAGGTGCCCCTGGAGAGAGGACAGTCTTATCAATAAATGGTCCTGCATCAAATGGATATCCAAATGGAGAAATAAGAATAAAACTCAACTCCTGCCTCATGGTAGGGAAAAATCAATCCTCTGTGGTCTGTAGACTGTAGATGAAATTTTCTAGTGGATAACATAGGAGAATAGCTCTTAAATACCCATAAATAGGACACAAAAAGTACTAATCATAAAGAAGAATATTTATGTATTGAATTTTATTAAAGTTAAAAATCTTAGTTCATCCAAAGATGCTATTAAGAAGGTAAGAAAAATTAAAAAGTCAAGTTACAGAGTGAGAAAGATATTCTGATAACTGATAAAAGGCTCAAATTTAGAGTATATAAAGAACTCTTACAGAAGAAAAGAAAGATACCTCATTTGAAAATAAACAAACAAAAGACCTGAGTAGGTTCCTCACAAAAATAGAATAGCCAACGAACATGTGAAATGGTGCTCAACTAGTCATCAGGGAAATACAAATGAAAATTATATTGAGTTATCATTAAACACCCACAAGAGTGAAAATAATTAAAATGATGAACAATGCCAAGTGTTGGTGAGGATGTGGGGCAACTAGAAAACAAACTTTGCCAGTGGGAATTTAAAATGATATAGCCGTTTAAGGAAAAGTTTGACATATCTGCTACATGTAAACATGACATGTCCAAAACCTGTCAAATCTATTCCCAGATATTTATCTGGCAGCAATGAGAGTTTATCGAAGACCTGCATGAAAACGTTCTTTGTAACATTATTCATAATACCCTCAAGATAGAAACAACCCAGATATCCATCAAGAGTGCAACAAATAAGGACACTGTAGTGTATTCATAGAATGGAATACATACACAATGAAAATCAGTTAACCACTGCTACACTCGACATTGACGAATCTCACACATATAGTGTGGAATGAAAGAAGCTATTTACAGAAGACTACATGCTGTCCAATTCCATTTATATAAACTTCAAAACCTAGCAGAATTCATCTATGGTGTTACCAGTTAGAATAGTGATCCTTTTAAAGAAGGCAGTAGTGGGAAGGGATGTGAGGTGAACTCTGGGTGCTGGTAATGTTTTATTTCTTGACCTGGAAGGTGGGTACATGGGTGTGTTCTCTTTGCAATAACTCAATAACTCACTTAAAGATTGTGTACCTTTCTGTATGGATGCTCTACTTAAGACAGATGGTTTATTTAAAGAAATGAAATTCGGGCGCCTGGGTGGCTCAGTTGGTTGAGCGACTGCCTTCGGCTCAGGTCGTGATCCTGGAGTCCTGGGATCGAGTCCCGCATCGGGCTCCCTGCTCGGCAGGGAGTCTGCTTCTCCCTCTGACCCTCCCCCCTCTCATGCTCTATCTCATTCTCTCTCTCAAATAAATAAATAAAATCTTCAAAAAAAAAAAAAAAACATTTAAAGAAATGAAATTTGAGGGGGAACACTCATTTTAATAAATGACAAAATGTTCCTCCCCTCCTTGTTTCCGACATCACTCCCCCATTCCCCACTGCGTGGACTTCTTGTTCTCATCAAATGAGTCAGTCACAATGGAAAAAATTGAATGGATTTTCACAGATTCTTTTTTAAGTGTAATGTCTTTGTGAGGTCATTAAAAAACACTACCTTCAAATAAAATCACCAAACCTTGCCCTCCCTCACTTTGTGGGTAAGAATGCTAAAATGCTGGGTCTAGGAACAATACTCATCCTGTGATCAGAGGGTGGATGTGGATCAGAAATTCATGCATTCATTCACTTGACAATATTTATGAAGCAACTACCGCAACTCAGATATTATTCTAGGCACTGCAGATACAGCAGTGAACAAAAGAGAAAAGGTCCTGTCCTGGTAGCGATAGAAAATACACACAAAAACGAGCAAATGCCATGCAGAAACATAAGGCAGGGGGGTGTGGGATAGTGGGTGCCAGGGGTAAGGTTTTGCTGTGTGTGGAGGGTGGTCAGGGAAGTTCTCACCCAAAGGTGAGACACCCGAAGGAGAGGACCAGTGGCTATGTGGCTGTGTGGGAGAAAGGTGCCCTGTGCAGAGGGAGCCTGAGATAGGAGGGACAGCTGGGAGGCCAGTAAGGCAGGAGGGGAGTGGGCAAAGACCAGAGCAGAGAGGGGAGTTGAAGATCACGAGGCCTCCGAGGCCAATCTAAGGGCTTTGGGCTTCTCCTCTGAGTGAGGTGGGAGCTCCTAAAGGGTTTTGAGTGGAAAGAATGACCTGATCTGACTTAAATTTTAAGAGTCACTCAGGATCTGGGAGGGAATAGACAGATGAGGGTGCAGGGCAAAACAAGTCATCACAGTGGGACACAGGTGAGAGGCGATGGTGCCTTGGACCAGCAGTGAAGACAGCGAGAACTGGATATATTTTATGGTAGAGATCAAAAGGGTTTACCATTTGGGTTGTGAGACAGAGAGGAGTTGGGGTTTTTGACCTGAGCAGCTGGAAGAACAGAGTTCTTGTCACCTGACATGTGGGTGGGACAGGTGTGGGTAGAAGGTTCCAAAATGCTGTTTGCATGTGCTTAGTTTGAGGTGTCTATCCGACATCCAAGGGGAGATTATAAGGATGCAGTTCGAGATAACAAGGCTGGAACTCAAAGGAGAAGTTGGGACTGAAGATGGAACTTTGGGTGTTGGTGTCTAAAGCCACGAGGCTGAATGAGATCACCTAGGGAGGGGATATAGTCAGAAAAGAGAAGTTGTCCAAGGAATGGCCCTCTAAGATCAGCCCTGCCCTAAATTCTTCCTTCAGCTGCAGGAAGGGGATATCTTCATGCTGGAGGGATTGGCCCCATTTTGCCTGGTGCCAGATGGTTGATTCATTACTGGTGTGAGTGTCCTGCCAATTGGAACTCAGTGGAAACTGACTTTCTCCAGTTAACATTCCTCCTCTCCCTGTCCCCAATTCAGCTGAGGTTTGAACTAGCAACCTAGAGGCAAGCTTCTCCATCCTAGTACAGGTTTGCCAGCAGCCGTGGCCTTCTCCTCTGGTCTTCTCTTTGCCTGTCTACAGGTCCAACCTCGGGTATTCTGCTCTTCCAGAAGAGTGCTTAGTCCCTGGACAAGCAAGACATCCTTTCACACTGAGCTAGAGACTGAGGGCTGGAGGAAGGGGCCCTCCAAGGCAGCAAGGGCTTGGATAGGAACCGTCCTACACATTTTACCCATTAGCTGAAAATCCTTTCATAATGTTTTCCATTCCCCTTATAGTGAGTCATCATCTGAGCAGGGCCTCTGCTAGAAAGTTCATATAAACCTTACAGGATTTGATGGTTTGAGCAAAGAGAAGAAATGACTGATGGGAGCCTTGGAAGGCTGCAGTCAGAACCTCTTGCCATGGTTGCCCTTTATTTCTAAGAGTAGATGACAAGGGAAATGAAGAAGAGTTTGGGGAAGAAGCTCTCGAGTGCCTCCCAATTTTCTCCCTTCCTCAGCTTTACTATCACCTCTCAGGCTCCCTAGGACTTGTTTCAGGGAGCCCCAGCCAAGAAAAGCACCCACAGGAGGGAAGTTGGAGAAACAATAGCAGCAGAGATGGGGTTTATTGACATAAACTTTCCAGCGCCCCATCTCACTTTCCAGAGACACCATCATTCTCCCACCTTAGCTGCCATTCTTTTAAATGATTCTAACATATACTTGGTTTCTCTACCCACTCCTTCCCACTCTCAGTTGATTCTTTTTTGTCTTCTCTCTTCTTCTTTGTGGTAAAGGAACAGTGGACAGACATAGCTAATCCATGGCCTTTGAAGTCCCAGTTGGCGGGTGCCTGTCTCAAGGCCTCCCATTCTCCCTTTCTCTTGAATTCACTAGAGACTCTACTCTTTGCCTTTCTACCCAAGAGGGAAAGTGGTCCAAATAACCCACCACCTGGAAACAGAGGCGGTGCTTATGCAGCTGATGCCCACCTGTTTCAGGATGGGGTTCCCTGAGTCAACTCTGGGAACTCAGCACACAGCAATACAAACTCAGGAGTTTGAGATCCCTTTTCCTCTTATCTTCAACCAGGGTCCTAGAAAACAAAAGTAATTACAATTCACTGATTCTTATAACTGGTAAGAAAGCAACTGTTTCTGCTGTGTCCAAACTCCACCTGCAAACACTTATGGAAGTCAGTGGAAAGGGTGACTTTGTTAGCCCTTCTCCTCACAGTGTTCCCTACTGGGTATCAGGGCACTCCTCAGCAGAACCCACAGAGGCAAGAATTAAAAACAGTCTTTTGTGCTAAGCAAAATTTGCTAAAGACATTGATAGTATTAGGTACCTTTTCTACTCCAAAGAGCTACCTCATAGTTTATGCATCCAAGATTTTCATTCACTCATTTATTCATCTGACATCTTTTTATTGAATGACTACCCAGGTTTGGTGCTGTGTGCACCAAAGAATGGAGAGAATGGAGAATGGAAAGAATGGAGAAAAAGCAGATGTGTCTTACAGTAAAAGTATGGGAGAGGCAAAGAAATAAACAAATACATCCAAATTATTATACACTTTAGTAAGTGTTATGAGATATCTGTGGGCTCCCAGCCCAGAGGGTGAGGTTTGATTAACTACAGGCTAAACATAGAAATAAAGGCGAGTTGCATGTTTTAATGACTTGCTTTTACATGTAACCTAGGAAATATTCTTTTTTAGAGAATCACAGCTGGATTTTAAAATGGAATTGCTTGCCCCTGAATTAGAACATCAGCATTACCCATGATCTCATGAATGCAGATCATGTCTCCTGAAATGCCTTTCAAATGTTGTGGTTTTGCCTCTATGAGGGAAACAAATTGAAGAAATGGCACAGTTGCCCCAACAACAGCCTCTACTGGTTGTCTACCCAATAGCCTCTACTGGTTGTCTCACCGGCCCCCTTTTCCATGATCTCATGTACTGTCTGGGGAGGTCTTTGTGACATTGTCCCTGAGAGAATGGTCTAAAACTCACTATCGGGAACTTGTTTGGAAAAAAAGTGGATAATGTCATCTTCTTAAGAGAGATGATGTTATGAAGGTCCAAAGAAAGCAATGTAGGCTGACACTTTCTCTTTTTATATTACTTCCCTGGACTTAGAGAATGAAATCTATACTGTAGTCCTTTGCTTGCCCTTATTTTAGCTCTGTTTTAGTTCTAGCGAAAGCTCTGTATTTGACCCAGCTTGACACAAATCTCATCAGCACAGGCCTTGCTGACCTCCTCCAGCTCTTTGCCTTTCTTCTATATCACCGCTGACAAATGTAGACTCTTATGGATGGTGCTTTCCCTAACAACACACATCAAGCTGCGCATAAGAGGGATGCCACAGTGACTGGATCATGTTTTTAAGGTTAGTTCCTGAACTGGTTTTCAGTCTTTCCATGTCCACTGTCATATTGATGGTGTCCTTACCACCTTTGCTGCCTACTTGTTCCATCCTGGGAAAACTTTCTATCAACTGATTTGGTCTTCAACCTGCCTGCTCTGCATCTCAGACTTGGACTAACACTCTCCCTTGTGAGCTAGTGCGATGGTCTTTTGTGCTGAGCTGCTCAGCATCTTTTGTTAGGGAGAAGCCATTCCTCTCTCCTCTTCTCTTCTCTTCTTCTCTTCTCTTCTCTTCTCTTCTCTTTTCTTCTTTTCTCTTCTCTTCCTTTCCCTTCTCTTCCTTCCCTTTCCTACCCCTCCCCTCCCCTCCCTTCTCCTCTCCTCTCCTCTCCTCCCCTCTCCTCTTCTCTCTCTCTCTCTCTTCCTATAGGTGCTAAGTCACAGGGTCTAGTATACATCCAGCTGCAAGAGTGGGAGTGAGAAAAATCACACAATTCTAATATGAATCTATCTGACTCTAAAGTTTAAACAGTACATAATCCTATTGGTGAAAACTGGGTGGAAATAGTTAGAGCATGTTTGGGCTGATAAGCTCTGTGGTTGAAAGAAATGAGGAAAGAACCAACTGACCATTGTAGGTAACATAGCAGCCAGTGGCCAGTCCACCTAGAAAGGCCAATGAGGATGGTTCTCCACTGTAGAGTAACTTTGTCTTGATACAATCATCTCTTTTGTATTTCCTGATCAACTATAATTGCATCTAGAACCTGCTGCTGAATTCAGCACTTCTGGGGATGAGCCCATGTCTGAACAATAGCTGTCATCTAAAGAATCTTTTGGGGGAGTGATTATGCCACTAGTTGCCTAGTAGAATATACTGTCGTCAAAGGAACTCTTTTTCTGGACAGGCATGTAACACTTTAAGAAAACCCAATGTGAAAGGTTTAGTAAACTGGAAAGTGACTATCTGCTTTCAAACAGGAGTACCATGTAGCTTTTTTAAACCTAGAACAAAAATAGTACCTGCTGGAACACATTATTTTCCACACAAAAAATTGAGAATAACTCCAAAATAAACAAACAAAACCAAATGAGTGACTCCATTTATGGGAAGGTGGATAGATATATTTTTCCCTATTCTTCCCTGGAGGAACAAGTGAAAAATACAACAAAAAAAACCCTGGACAACATATATCAAAAAAGTTTAAGAAGACTCTAAAATGCGAGAGAAGGCAGATTGTCTAGGAACACTGGGACCCATGGAACAAAACATTGGTGAGTTTTCATCTCATATATTCCAGACTTGGAGCCGAAAAGCTGGCAACCTGGAAATGCCAATAGGCACAGACAAAAAAAGCCACAACAAAAGTCTGCTCCCTCTAGCCGAAATTGTAGGAAATGAATAGCCTAGGAAGATAGAGAACTTTTAGATAATAACAGCTCTACTTTAGCCAAACACCACAAAACAAAAAACAACTATGACCCCACTCCCACTCATAACAGCAAAGATCTAGTGGAAAGCTTAGACTCCACCCTCACTAGGCTGTAGCAAAGCCCCCTAACGTTACACCCCTACCTCCCCAACTCCCTGTCAGGGTGGTGTTAGCAAAAGCTAAGTAGGGAACCAGGACTTTCATCCTGCCAGGTGGTAGTCAGAACCCTATTACAGTATCAGTGGGTACCAGTGGGAAGCCCAGCCCTGCCTCCCCATTCAGCAGTAATGAGGTGCCACCACTGGTCCCCCAAACAGGAGTGGTGTTAGAGGAGGCCTAGTGAAGAATAAGCCCTTCCACTGTGGCTGTGTGGGGCCACTCTTCCTATGGTACCACTGGAGGCTACCTAGGAAACAGCAATGAGACACTCCTACTCCTCCTAACCAGGGAGATACAGGTGAACACTAGTAGGGAGTTGGAACACTCACTTTTGACCAGCAATAATGAGGAGTCCCCCTTGGATATCAGCAGAGGTCAAGTGGGAAACATGGCAGTAATGAGACAGTGACCCTACCCTCTTCTTCTGCCAGAAAGATGTCAGCAGAAGCCAGCCAAGACAGAAGGCTTCAACAAGATCCAGAGTCTTAGAACATTCAAACATCTAGGTTTCAATACAAATCACTCATCACACCAGGAACCAGGAAGATCTCAAACTGAATGAAAAAAGAAAATCAATAAATACCCTCACCCAGATGACAGAAATATAAGAATTATCTGGCAAAGATTGTATGGCAGTCCTCATAAAAATGCTTCAAGGAGCAGTTAGGAACATATTTGAAACAAATGAGAGTATGTAATGTCTCAGCAAAGCAATAGAAAGTCTCAGCAAATAAATAAAAATATAAAGAATCAAATGGAAATTTTAGAACTGGAAAAATATGATACCTGAAATAATAACTCAGTGGATGAGCTTGACAGAAGAATGGGGAGGACAAAAGAATCAGTGAACTGGAGGATGAAGCAAGAGAAATTACCCAACCTGAACAACAGAGAGATATATCCTGGGAAATGCAAAACCAATAGTGAACAGAGCCTCGGGGTTGGTGAGACTGTAACAAAAGATTTAGCATTCATGTCATCAGAGTCCCAGAAGAAAAGAAAGAGAACAGAGATAAAAAAAAAAAAAAAAAAAGTACTAGAGGCTGGAAACTTCCCAAATTTGGCACAAGATACAAATCCACAGATTCAAGAAGCTGAGAAAACTCCCAAGCAAGATAACTCAGATAAATCCACTCTAAGATACACCACAGTCAAACTTCTGAAAACTAAAGACAAGGAATCTTGCAAACAATAAGAGAGAAGCAGTGCCTTACCTACAAAGGGAAAACTATTCAAATGACAGTGGATTTCTCATCAGAAACCATGGAGGACAAAATGAAGTGACACATTTTTCAAGTGCTGAAAGAACTGTCAATACAAAATCTTATATTCTACAAAGATATCCTTCAGTAACAAAGAGGAAATCAAGACATTCTCAGATAAAGAAAAACAAGAGAATTTGTTGCCAGCCTTACCCTGAAAGAATGGCTAAAGGAATTTCTGTAAACAGAAAAGAAATGATAAAAGAAGGAATCTTGGAACACCAGGAAAGAAGAATGGACATGGAAGCATACATATGAGTAAATACAATAGACTTTCCTTCTCCTTTAGAGATTTCTAAATTATGTTCGATGGTTGAAGCAAAAATTATATCATTGTTTGGTAAGGTTCTAAATGTACGTAGAGGAGGGACACCTGGGTGGCTCACTTGGTTAGGCATCTGACTTTGGCTCAGGTCTTGATCTCAGGGTCTTATCGAGCCTCGAGTGGGACTCTGCACTCAGCCGGGAGTCTGCTTCTCTCTCTCCCTCTCCGTTTGTCCCTGTTCATGTGCTGTCTCTCTCACTCACTCTCCTAAACAAATGAATAAAATCTTTTAAAAAATAAATAAATGAAATTTAAAAATGGGGAAATACTTGAACAATTTACCACATAAAATATCAGATACCAAATAAGCACATGAAAAATTTCTCAATATTCTCAGTCATTAGGGAAATGCAAATTACATTATATTGAAATATCACTACACACATATTAGAATGGCTAAAATGAAAAATGTCTGGCCATACCAAGGGTTGATGAGGATGTAGAAAAACTAGAACCCTCACAGAGGACTGGTGGGAATTCAAAGTAGTATAAACACTTTGGGAAACAGTTCAGCTGTTTGTTAAAAAGTTAAACACACGCCTAGTGTGTGATCCAGCCATTCTATTCCTGGATATTTGCCCAAGATAAATGAAAGTGTACAACCATATAAAGACCTAGCAGTTTTATTTTTAATAACCCCAAGGTGGAAACCATTCAAATGTCCATCAACAGGTGTGTGGGTAAACAGTTATCAAATGATTACACAGCAACAAAAAGGAGTGAATTATTGATGCACATTTCAAATGGATTGATATCAAAATAATTTTACTGAATGAAATAAGCCAGACAAGCAAGAATCCAAATTGTATGGTTCTATTCTCATAAAATCCTAGAAAATGCAGAAGGCAGAATAGTGGTTGTGGGGATAGGGTTGAAGGACAGATGGGGAGAGATGGGAAGGAGGGATTATAAAGGAACATGAGCAAATTTTGGCAGGTGATGCATGTGTTCTTTATCTTGATGGTAGTGATGGTTTCATGGGCCTATACATATGTCAAAGTGTATCAAACTGTATGCTTTAAATGTGTGCAGTTCATTGTAGGACAATTATCAAAAATGCACTTTTTTAAAAAGTCTATGATAATAAAGTTTTGACCATCGATTACAATTATTACAGAACTCTACCTCAAGTAGTATTTGTTGAGCATCTGTCTGATACTATCAGCTATAATCAAACCACAGAATAACAGTAATGTAAAAATCTGATAGCTTTAGATTTCTCCCAAAGCCATCAAAATTAATTGTAACACTTGACTGGTTTGAAGGAGTTCAGATAATTATCAAAAAGATAATTCAAAGATACTCTTTCCTGAGAAAGTATAGAGAGTTTTAATTTGGAGGTATAATGGTTATTGGAAATTTGTTATAATGAAATAAAAGAAATAGAAACAATTTTTTAATGAGGGAAGGAAGCCTCCAAAATTAGAACTCTCTATTTAAAATAGTATTTGGCTTACAAAACCTTTAACTGCACTCAACTTTTGAGAGAAACACTTATCCCATAAAGTAAAAGGACATGTAGAACAAGGGGGTCAGACTGACCCAGAGCAGGAACCAGCGTCAATCAACATTATTGACAAGGTTTGGGCAGAGTTTTTTCAAACTTGTTGTCCTTTTCTTATTTAAAACATTATTTTTAACATTCATTCATTAGGTCCCAAAGTACCCTTGTGAATAGGTGGATTTATTCATGCATGTATTGAGTTGCTTGTGAAATCTGCCTTGCATTTTCACACAATAACGTCTTTCCAAGGTCATATTATTACTTCTAATAGCAGCATCAATACAATTGATGTTGATTTTTCTTCATGCTGAAGCACTACGTGGGTAGCCCTGAAACTGTGCCCTGGCTGCTTTTACCTGGTTCTGCCAGGGTTTTTTAATTATCTAAGAGAGAATGGTTTTCTCTAAATCCATAGCTATTATAAGGCAAACCATGCCTAGCTCTTGTTGGTAGTTTCGTTGACTTATTATGCAGCAGTGATAGAAAGATAAAGCTTCCTCAGGTAGAAGAGCAAGGAGGAGACAGAACCAGTCCAAAGCACAGGCAACTAAGTCTTTAAGATAGTGTTTATGGAAAGAAAGAGGGTGGATCCTGGTTGTAGCATGGAAACAAAAGCAGAAGTTGACTCACTTGAGTGTGCTCATCCTCTAGACATGCTGGGACCTCAGAGGCTGGTGGAGGAAAAGAGAAGAAAGCTGGGAACTGCCAGGCCCAAGACTAGGGCACCAAGATTGTAAAATAGGACTGACCCCCTAATGAGGGCATGAAGCAGCCATCAACATAACAAGTAAAAAAGATGTGGTTCCCATGAGCTCCTAGGCCAGCATTGATATCAAGGTGGAAACTTTTGGGCAAAAAGAGCAAGATCACAAGATTTTCTAGATATTATGGTCTGTGGTATCTGGCTCATGATCCGTTTTTGTAAATAAAGTTTTATTGGAACACATGTCCGCTCGTGCTACAGTGGTAGAATTGACAGAGACTGTAGGGTTTACAAAACCCCAAATTTTTCTATCTGACCTTTTAACAGAAAATGTTTGGCAACCACTGTTCTACAAGATGATGAGGGTTGGAGTCAGCATTGTGGTCCCAGTTGATGTGTTTGGTTTAAAGACACACCCTAGGCATGGGTTGAGGGAAAAGAGTCAAACGGTAAGGTATAGACTGGATGTCAAAACCACAACTGAATGCTCTAGAGTTCAGTACCTCAGGTATAGGCAAAAACCAAGGCAAAAATCTCTCCTATTGACAGGACAAACATGGTGGGAATTAAATCAAGAATGAGGCTCAGTAGAATTGTGGAATTCAAGCTTACCTTATTTAGGGAAGATGCCAAGTCTAGGGCAGCGAGTCCAATTTCCGTGACCTGCTGGGAGGTTTGAACCAATGGTCAGTTTCAAGTGCTTAGGGCTCCACAGCATTAGAAGCTAGAAGGCAGAGGCTGCCCCAGAAAGAACTATCAAGTCCAAGTAATTTGGATTTTTCTTCTAAAAAATAGGAGCTATCGTCTCTATTTCCTCTTCAATATGGTAACTTATCCATATATACAATGGAATATTACTCAGCCATCAGAAAGGATGAATACCCAACTTTTATATCAACATGGATGGGACTAGAGGAGATTATGCTAAGTGAAATAAGTCAAGCAGAGAAAGTCAATTATCATATGGTTTCACTTACTTGTGAAACATAAGGAATAGCATGGTGGACATTAGGAGAAGGAAGGGAAAAATGAAGGGGGAGACATCAGAGGGAGAGATGAACCATGAGAGACTGTGGACTCTGTGAAACAAACTGAGGGTTTTAGAGAGGAGGGGGTGGAAGGGTGGATATTAAGGAGGGCACGTACTGCATGGAGCACTGGGTGTTATACAAAAACGATGAATAGTGGATCACTACATCAAAAATTAATGATGTATTGTATGGTGACTAACATAACATAATAAAATAAAATTTTTTTAAAAAGCAATGGAAAGTGGCGCCTGGGTGGCTCAGTCGTTAAGCGTCTGCCTTCCGCTCAGGTCATGATCTCAGGGTCCTGGGATCGAGCCCCACATTGGGCTCCCTGCTCCACGGGAAGCCTGCTTCTCCCTCTCCCACTCCCCCTGCTTGTGTTCCCTCTCTCACTGTGTCTCTTTCTGTCAAATAAATAAACAAAATCTTTTTAAAAAATAAATAAATAAATAAAAATAATAAATAAAAAGCAATGAAAAAAATCTTAATATAAATATGTTTGAAATATTGCATTGGACCTATTTATAATAAAAATTATTTATTGGAATTCAAATTTAACTGGAATCCTTCGTTTTTTCTGGCAACATCATTCCTAAGAAACTGGCCACCAATTTGTGATAAATTAAACTAAATATTTTGACTTCTAGGGCAGCAAGAAATTTCTAGTCCTTTGGTTTCTCCTCTAGTCTTTTTTTGCTTCTCCCTCCATCCACATACAGACTTCTCCTTCCTTACCTCTTTCTAGTTCCTCTACACCACTTCCTTTCCAAGGGCTGTCTGAGAGAGAGGACCAATCGCATCTATCAACACTTCCAAGAATTATAATACGGTTTCAACTGCCATTGATTGAACCAGAAAAGGGCTGAAAACTGAGAAAGAAGTCAAGCTTCTTAACGTGACTCACAGGAAGGAAACCTGGTGAACAGACAGCTGGATGATAGGCTTCTGACTCACAGAAAGGTTTTTTTTGCTAAAGATTTGTAGGCATCCATCACCGTTAGTTTGCTTTTGAGAAACCGCTGAGGTTTCCCTGGCAGTGCACAGAATGCTGTCTTGGTGAAAAAAAAAACCAAAACCAAACAAACAAACAAAAAACACGTGGCTTTAAATTAACTGCTGGGCACTAGATGGTTCCAAACATTGCATTAAAATGGGCATTTGGGGGGCACCTGGGTGGCTCAGTCGTTAAGCGTCTGCCTTCGGCTCAGGTCATGATCCCAGGGTCCTGGGATCGAGCCCCACATCGGGCTCCCTGCTCGGCGGGAAGCCTGCTTCTCCCTCCCCCACTCCCCCTGCTTGTGTTCCCTCTCTCACTGTCTCTCTCTGTCAAATAAATAAATAAAAAATCTTAAAAAAAAAAAAAGGGCATTTGGGGAATTTGTCTTTATCTGAAAGCCTCAGATAAAAAGCAGAAGGCTCTCTGAGGGCCATTACACCAAAATTGTGTTCTGGGCAGATGTTCTTAGGAGAGGCTTAGGAGAAGTCAAATCTGTGTGACTTGCTCTATGCTGCGTTCAGTGGATAAACCTCACCTGCAGTGAAGACGATGTGGGTGAAGATTATGCTCAGTGAGACTTTAGAGCGTGGGTAATATGTAAGATGTAGAAAATATTAAACTGATGTGATTTTACCCTTCCCCCCATCAATCACATCTCTAGCAACCTTTCCACCATGGTGGCAGTGTTGGAGGCCATTTGGGTCTCCCTTCAAGAAAGAATTTGCTGGTCAGCTGTAAGGTGTGTAGTTAGCTTACAGCCTCCAGATATTAGCACCTTAAGATCTGCTTCACCTTTTGAGCTGCAGCCGTGGTCTTCCTGGGGCATCCCCCAGCCAATGGCCGAGCAATAGCTGGGTGCTAGGCCTGGCCATTTCTTTTCAATATGGGCTTCCTCTAATGAGTGACCTGTGTTCCGGAATTCCCCGTTGAGTTGGCCAAAACTTAGAGGGGTCTGAGGCTCTTCCTGTCCAATCTTGCTTTCTCAATCTTTTATCTTCACAGTGTCACTATCCAATAAACCTCCTACCTTCTTAATTCTGTCCTAGTGTCCTCTTCTCTGGGGACACACTTGATACAACCATCACGGCCCCAAGGAAGTGGGCAGGCCAGGTGGCAATCTAGGAAAGGAAAATATATTTTGAGGGGAACATTCTTACCGGAAAGGAAGGCAGGGTAAGGCATACTCTTTCCTGCCAAGGAGAGTAAGGAAATAAGAAGAGACGTGGGAGCAGGGTAAGACCTTTACATATTAGGGTGGCCTCACCTCCTCCTTGGGGCCAAGCCTTGTTGGAGAGGGAACCATGGATGCATTCAGAAAGGTAGGGGGAGACTAACAATATTGGGGCAAGTGACCTACTTTCCCCCATATAACCTGGAGGAGTCTGAAAGCACCTAGGAGAAGCCCCACATTTGTCTTGGCACCATGTCTCCCATGGCTTGAGTGGGACAGGGCAGCATTAGCAGATGGAGGGATCTTGGTATCTCTTTATTCCCACATTCTCTGCTGAGGGTCAGGGATCACTGGCAATGCAGAAGCCTGAGGTTTGGAAATGGAGGCCAGTGAGATCAGGCAGTTTGATTTCTAGGGGCAAGGGCAGTGTCGATGTCCCATGCCATTGCATGCCAATAAACAAACTCGACCAGAGGCAATTGGGGATACTAGCGCAGACTAAGTATGCCCAGAAACTCAGCAGGGGAGCCCACCAACACCAGAGTTCACCATGCTATTTCCCACACCCATAGCCACATAGTAATGACACCTCTACCAACCAGAGACCCAGGTGCTATGTTGGGAGACCTGGGGATAGTGGAAGAGTCCAAGATATGCTGACTGAGTGTGTAAGTCTAGCCTTTTCCTCTAAATTCTATAGGTTTTTTTTTTTTTAAACAAAACAAAGAAGATGCATATTTTTGCATGTCTGAGTGTGTGTGAATTAATTGGTGACCCCGTTGCACTTGAATAAAACATTTCACATTTTGAATTTTTGCCCAAGCAATGGAGTTAAGGAGAGGTCAGGCTTAGCATCTCCTAAGTCATATCTGGACAGCAACTTCCTGCAGAGAACCTCCACGGACTGGATAAATTACAGATCCATGTACGGTGAATATTTGGCTGCTCTCTTGACCACATTTTCCAAGGGATGGGAGATAAACCACGGGTGATAGCCAAGATGATTTTAGGTTGTGTGTGAATACCAGCAACTAGCACTAAATCACACCCAAAGTATCTCATTTCCAGTTTCTCAGCCCTTCTGATCACGTAAGAGCAAGTTTTGGTGGTGTTCTTGTCTGACCTCTTGAGCACTTTCCAGTTCTACTCCTTAACAAAGTGAAAGCAGACTTCAGACTGAGTAGAAGAGCATGAGCGGCCTTCCAGTCCCAGGTTATTTCCCAGGAGACAGCCACTGGGACCCTTCAAAAGAAGTCAAATCATGCCCCTTCTCTTCTTAAGACCCTCCCATGTCTCCTCATCTCACTCACAGGGAAAGCCTAAATCCCTTCAGTGGCGCCAAGGCCCTACTTTGCACTGACACTTACCGTCTCTCCTCCACGCATCCTCTTCCCTTCACTGCAGTGGCCTCTGGTTGGTCTCGAATATTCTTGCCCCAGATACCGGCACAACTCACATCTTTATCTGTCAGGACTTGATTCAGATGCCCCGTTGGCACTGAGGACCCCCTGGTGATGTTATCTTAGATTGCAAATCTTGCAAATCTCTTTCCTCTCCTGCTTTTTGCATGTGTGCACGCGCAATATATTTTCCTTACTCGGAATTTTTTTTTTCTTAATTTTGTCCTTTTTTTAGAAATTTGTCACTCTTATTTCCTGCCTCTCTCACTTGAACGTGTGAGCTCCATGAGAGTTTCTGTCTGTTTTGTGTACTGCTGTATCCTCAATTCCTAAAACAAGGCCTGGGATATAGTGAATGCTCATACTGTATTTACTAGTTGAATAAATGAGTTCTCAGCTTGCTCCTACTTGTTATTGAATCAGGTCTTCCTTCTCCCAATGCCTCGCTTTTTAATTCTCTTTCCTTTCCTGGCAAAGCGAATGCAGATAGAACAACAAAAAAATCCCCACAAGATGCTATAATTCCCCTTTCTCAACTTCATGGAAATTTGATACATATATATATTATTTATATATGTATTTATATTATAGATCTTCCTAGGCTTACAATGAGAACATGTGCTAATAAACCCATCATAAATTGAAAATACCATGTCGAAAAAAAAATGCATGTCACACCCCTAACTTACCAAACACCACAGCGTAGCCTAGCCTAAGTTAAACGTGCTCAGAATATGTACCTTAGCCTACAGCAAAATCATCTAATACAAACCCATTTTATAATAAAGTGTGGACCGTCTCATGTAATTTATGGAAACTGAAAGTGTCAAGCAGAACGGCTGGGGGGGGTCCTGGGGGGCTGTATTTGTATCACTGCCCGCCGTCGGGATTGCGTGGCTGACTGGGCGCTCTGGCCACCCTCCTGCCCAGGAGCACCAGAGAGGATCATCCTGTGTATCCCTAGCCCAGGAAAAGATCAAAATTCAGAATTCCAGACAGGGTTTCTACTGAATGTACATCATTTTCGCACCATTGTGAAGTCAAAAATCATTCAGTCAAACCATCATAAGTCAGGACTCTGTATTTTTTTCCTTCCAGATGGGAGATTTGGGCTCTAGAGTGTCAAGGGAAGAGAATGTGGGAAGTTCTTGGCCTGGCTGGTTTCTCTTCTCCCCTCAGCTCCCATTCATTTGTCTTCCCTCCCTCCTTGCTGCCCCTGCTCTTCTCCCAATCTGTGTGGTGGGCTCTTGGCATCCGCAGATTGCACCTCCGGGCAGGGAGGGCTGAGCCCCAGGCTTGGTGTCCCAGCTTGGTGTCCCAGCACAAGGACTATCTGCCAGGCTCCTGCTTCTGAGGGCTGCAATTCAGGGTCACCGCGATGCTAGACTAAATCACAAACCCAAACCTAGAACCCTGGAACCGAGAGTACCATGGAAGGCCCGGCAGGCCCAGCTCCGCCCAGCAGGCCCAGCTCCACCCAGCTGGCTGACTTGTTTGCACTGTTTCCTCTTGTCACCGCAGCAACGTGTCGGGTTGTCAAGGAGACAGGAAGGAACATTCTGGTGAGAAAGAAGCTCTCCAGAGCGTGGGTGGCAGCAGACAGACAGCCATCGAGGACAACATCCTGCTCCTTGGCTCCGCCCCTCCCCCCACACCCCAAAAAAGCCACACAAGGAGCTGGAATTCGAGGGGCTGACTTTGGAATTCCAGCCAGACCTTGCCACATATACACTCCTTGGTGCCCTTAGAGGAAGAGGTTCTTGCTGCTGGATCTGTGGACTCCTCGAAGCCTTGGGGGTGTATTTGTGGTATAAGAAGGCACCTGGTGTTTTTCAAGGGTCAAAAGAGACTAGTGGCTGAGCTCTTCTGCTCTCCTGTGGATGTAAGGCTGTGATAGGGCCCTTGATCATCATGGAGGCCCCGGGAAATCGGAAGGAGAGAGGTCAGGGCAAAGCTCCGGGACCTGGAATTCCTCCTGTGAGTTCGCCTGCCTTCAGCCGAACAAGGTGCACTGTGGAGACATCCACCCCAAACTCCAAGAAGGAACACTGCCGTCCAACCCCTAACTCTCATGAACACCGAAATAACAGGACCCGATCTGACAAGCCTTTGGGAATACACAGTACTGACATCAGAAGACTGCTAAGCACACCTTCATCTTCACAAAGCTTGTGTCTCTTCTCATAATCATCTCCACATGAAAGGGGCTTCATGTTCCCTATTTTGCAGATGAGAAGACGGTCGTGGAGCCACGTTCTGCTACCAAAAAGTGGCAGGAAAGCGTTGCAAGCCTAGGTCTCATGATCTAAATGTGGGGTGTTTCCCAGCCCCTCCCGGCAGATGAGTTCCTTAAAAACGAGCTGCCCAAGTCGGAGGCCCGAAACCACAGGGCCTACTGATGTGGCTGTGAACTGCGGCTCTCGGGCCAGAAAGACAGAAGCCAAGTGGAAGAGGAACCGCACCGCCCTGGAGGACTTTAGCGTGTCTCACACATGCCGAATATTTACATGTGTTCCCTGCATGGTCTCTATGGCAACTGGCTGAGGTGCAAAAATGCTTGGTTGGTATTTATAAGAGGACAAGAAGAGAGTGCGCCAAGATCCTCTTTTCTCCCAGCGAGCCAGGCTATTTCCAGCCCCTGGCTTCGTGACGTTGCTCCCAGCAGCCATCTGGCATGAAGACCTCCAACAGCCGGGAAGCAGTGCATTAGTCCAATAGGCGATGGAGCCTCACAGGATGGAAGGATCTCATCTCCTGCTCCCTCTTCCAGGCAATTATGCGCGGAGTCAGGAAGGGATTTTGTTATTAAGAAGTCTCAATGGTGAGGAGCTGAGAGGCTGTGGTTTCCAGCTTTTAACCACAACATTTAAGGCGTGTCTCCATTTTTCTTATGGTTTCCAGGGCACGTCATTATCTAATTCTCCCCGAAGAGTCAGCATTGCTTTATGAGGCATGTATATCAATGATGTGCGCTGAGGCATTGAGCCAGCAAACAACATCTTTCTCAGAAACCTCCCTCTTGGGGCGCCTGGATGGCTCAGTCCTTAAGCGTCTGCCTTCAGCTCAGGTCATGATCCCAGGGTTCTGGGATCGAGCCCCGCATCAGGCTCCCTGCTCAGTGGGAGGCCTGCGTCTCCCTCTCCCACTCCCCCTGCTTGTGTTCCCTCTCTCGCTGTGTCTCTCTCTGTCAAATAAATAAATAAAATCTTTAAAAAAAAAAAAAAAGAAACCTCCCTCTTCCATCTGTTTTCCAGCACTGTGTCTTGAAATCGCCCCTCGCCCCCTTTCTAACTCAAACGCTGCATGGGAATCTGTGGGCAGGAACGAAGTCTACGTTGCAACGATGAAAACTATAATTCAACACCACGTATGTGCAACAGAGTATTTTAACTCTCAGCACCCCAGTTTGTGACTTATATGCCTTCGGTGGTGTCTGTTAGTGCCTCGTGTGTCAAAAAACACCATTCTACGTGCTTTGGGAGGAACAAGAATAAAGATGACTCCCCAAGGTCTTACGAGCTAGTTTAGCTAGTTTAGCTAAGCTCTTATATAGCATTGAAGAAAGCATTACACGCTCAAGGTGGGACACATCTATTAAAGCCCATATGCAAATGTCCCAGGTGGGGCTGGGTTCACGGGCAGGTCATTGGTGCGGTTGTCTGAGACTCATGCTTGGGGGCCTTGCTTGAGTTTCACACAAGACACTGCTGTGGTCTTGCATTTCTTAACTGATCTCTGACTTTGTGTTTTGTCAGTGAAGTCTGATGGGACAATGGAACTCAGATCACCGGTGGTCCTGCCCCCCACCCCAGCTGCTCATGACCCAGACCTCACCTGACTTCCTTTTCCCCACCCCATTCCATGACGGCTGCCACCTTCATCCAGTGTGGCTTACCAGGTCTTATCAGCAGGCAAGAGACCCCATTCTCCCTTCTGCTCCCCATAGGAGACCTGGGAGCAGATGCAGGGAGGGATGGGGTGGGACATGCACCCCATGGCATCTTCGAGAAGAGCTGGCAGTGCCACGGTGCATTCCACCTGCTGGGGTCCTCTCATCTACCCCCGGCCGTGTAGCCAGTGTGTGCTGGAGGGTGAAATCTCCTGGGGGGCACTGTGGGTTGAGGGGGCAGGCAGTGTGCACCCTGCTCTTGAGCCCCACAATTCTGTAGCCAGACCAAACCCACTCCTGCGACTCTCTGCTATACAGAGTCTAAGCAGGTCTTGGGTAGCTGTCATAAATAAAGCCAATCCTGACTTCCTACCAGTTCAATTATGGCAAATTAGATTCTGTTCCTCGGAACCCATTTAAACCATAAAAACACCAAAACTAATTATGAAAGTGAAATGCGAGTCCTATGAGGTCACCTCATAAGTACATTTAATATATTTGAGATTTGTAATATATTAATATAATCATGATATTACTATATATATAGGTATAAAGTGAGTTCTGCATCCTAAGCCCTTACAAGCCCTTGTTTATTATGGAAAATCAAGCACAATGTACAATTGACATCATACGTGTGCCTTGTGGGAGATTTTCCTGCAGAGACTGGACTGACTGAAGCTGTGTTCTCTAAACTTGGGCAGACATTTTAGGTGTTGAAAAGTGTCATTTTGATGACGATTTCTTTCAACACTCTTCTAGCTTTGGAAAGGAAGAGTTACAAATAACAAAGCATAAGATTCCCCTCAAAGGTATATTTTTAGCAAAATAACACCTTGTAAATTTTCCTCTTGTGCTCAACAGCTAGGCGGCTGCATAGAAGGTCTGTCCAAGCCGACACACGCTAACTGGTAATCTGCCATGATAGGAGACCAACCCCGGGCTGTGGGCAACAAGGAGGGTGTAGAGATAAATAAGAAGGCCCTTGCCTCTAAGAAAGAAGTGTATCACATAAATTTGTAGCTGTGGAAGGGAGCTGGCCTAGATCTTATGGGTGGTTGGCAGGCCCTTCTTAGCGGCTTATTCCACCCCGAGCACCATATTGTCAGCAGAAGGCTGCTGGCCCAGGCTGACCGTGGACGGGGCTTGATCACTTACAGGCCATTGGGAGTTGCTGTCCACAGCCTGACACATAGGGAGCCTTGCTTCCTGTTCTCTCTCCAACATCCACATTGCTTTTGGAAAAGCGCCACTTCTTGGGTCAACACAAAGATTACTCTGTGGAAGACCCTGGAAATATTAGCTATAAGTAACCAATATTATCGAGGGCTTGCTACATGTGAAGGACCATGCCACAGTCCAAGAATATAGTCCTTCCTTTCGAGGTTTCATGGTAAACTAGAGAAAGTGTATATGTAAGCAAATGACAAAATAAAATATGCATGGAAATCAGGCATGGGAAAGTGACAGTCAAAAGACCTAACCTTAAATCTCAGCTTTGACTAGCTGGCTCAGTGGCTCTAGTTAAGCCCCATAACTTCTCTGGGCTTTGGTTTCTTTATTTGTAAATAGGTTTATGGCTGAGGGGAGAGAGGTTGTCTATCTGGTTTCCTGTTTTAAAATTGCCTGTCTCTTTGAACCTCCTAGAAATAATCTGTGTCCATAGGCAAGATTCTCTTTGTTTTTTTTGTTTTTTTTTGTTTTTTAAGATTTTATTTCTTTATTTGACAGAGAGAGAGATAGCGAGAGCAGGAACACAAGCAGGGGGAGTGGGAGAGGGAGAAGCAGGCTTCCCGCCGAGCAGGGAGCCCAATGTGGGACTCGATCCCAGGATCCTGGGATCATGACCTGAGCCGAAGGCAGATGCTTAACGACTGAGCCACCCAGGCACCCGGCAAGATTCTCTTTGACCTGTGTATGGGTTTTCAAGGGCTGCCATGACAAAGTACCACAAACTGAGTGGCCTACACAACAGAACTGTATTGTCTCACAGTTCTAGAAGCTAGTAGTCTGAGATCAAGGTGTTGGCAGGTTGGTTCCTTCTGAGGGCTGTGATAGAGTCTGTTCCATGCTTCTTCTCTGGTTTCTGGTGGTTTGCTGGCAATCTTTGACCTTATTTGGCTTATACAGCTCTGTCTTTAAGTTCATATGGTGTTTTCCTGGATGCCTCTATGTGCAAATTTCTATTTTTTATAAGGCTACTAGTGTTATTGGAGTAGGTCATATACTTCAGTATAACCTCATCATAACTGTATAACCTCATCTTAACTAGTTGTATTTGCAATAAGCTTATTTTCAAATAAAGTCGCATTCTGAGGGCTAGGAATTCAACCTATAAATCTTTAGGGGACGCAATTCAACCCATAATAATAACAACTTGTTTTACCCTTTTTTACCTTAGAATCCTTGGTCCACCCTTATTCAATACAATAAATCTTTTTCATTTCAGTTGCCAGCTCTAATCAATTGGAGTGATTACCTGGAGTGTTACACAGAAAAGGGTTGTGAACTAACATCCAAGATTAATGGGAAAGGTGATTGGAATTGGTTCAGATTTTTTTTAAAGGGTACAGGATATAAGAAATAGGGGCTTGTCATGTGTCTGCTCACCCAAGGAGCAGAAGACTTTAAAATCCTACTGCTCACTCCTAAAGGAGGGACGTCACCAAAGAGTGAGAAACCTGCAAAAAAACTGCTTTTTTCAGATCTCTCTTGAGATGATCCCCAAAAGGTGGTTGCCAGCTTGCAATCTTGATACATCCAATAATTCTTACAGGGCATTTTAGTCTGGCCTATGAGAATAATCAAATCTGCAGTAGGACTCAGTTAGTTGAAGATGGGAGCAAAGGGAGTTAAACTTTCAGAAAGGCATCATCAATCAGTCTGGGCTTTCTGAATGTTTTCCCTGTTGAGATTGAGAACTTGCTTTGGCTAAAGAGTTGCCACTGGAACCAGATAGGAAATGAGCTTCTGGAAGCACCAAAAATGAATCCCCACTCCCACTCTTGACACCGACTACATCCAAACCACCAGATGATGACAGCTGCTGTAGAAATCTAAGCAAGTGGAAGGATGCCCATCTTGGTACAAGAGCCAAGAGATAGGGAGCAACAGGAAGCTGGTTATCTGTGTCATTGTGGATATAAAGGAAGTACTTTCAGGACACAGAGGGGAAGTGGCTGGGGACCCTAAAGCCAGCTTTGACTCTCCAGGGAAGTCCTTCATTTTTACTTCATCTTCTGAGGTCCTTGAGGAAAACCTCCAGACCAATCAAGGCCAAAGCCTGCTCAACACCAGAGAGTGTTTCAATTGAGGCCTTTGTTTCTAAGATATTCATCTGAAGTATGACTATCACTGATTTGAAACTTTTCCCAACATGCTGGGAATCAGGATCACACCCAGGCACTATTTCAAATGTTTCCCACTGGTGATTACATCCTCTTCCATGGTGTGGTAGGATTGACTGCATTCATGGCCCATTTTCATGCCTCCCTGCATCTCCCCCTTTAGTAGTGTCCTCTCACGCTGATTCTTGGTTTGGTCATGTAATCAACTTTGACCCCAACAGAGGCTTGAAAAGCACTGGTCCATTTCTGCTTACCTTCTTTGACCCTGGCCCTCATCATGAGAACATGCCCAGGCTAGTCTGCTGGAGGTAAGTCAGGAATACATGGAAGAGAGCCAAGTCATCCAGCCAAGGCCATCCTAGACCAGCTACCCCAGTCACCTAACAAACTAACCACAGGCATGTGTGTGAGCCTAGCCCACATCAGCCAAGCCCAACCCAGACCAGTAGAACCACCCAGCTGACCTGTAGGCTTGTGAGAAGTAAGAAATGGTTGCATTTGAAGCCACTCAGTTTGGGGAGTGATTTGTTATGTAGCAATAACTAACTGCTGCATATTATCTCCCATATGCAGGCTAAAGAGGGACAGGAAAAGATTAGGTGTAAGCTGCTGGAATTCAGTCATGACTAGGAAACTCTGATGAACTGACAGGGCAGGTCTGTTAAAAGGTTATTTGCATGAGGTGCCTCCCAGGAGAGAACTCATCCCAAGGGAAGAACAAGTCAAGCAGAGAAGCTTGGCCCAGGGACAAAGACTTAGTCATCAGAGGCTGAGAAAATCCACCCTAGTGTCTATTATTCTCATGGGTCTTCTGGCTTAAGCTCAACGGAGTCTCATCTGACTTATATGTTGGAGGGTACAGGAAAGGTATAGGCAAAGGATTATTTCACAAACACATCTCTAGGACACAAATACAAGCTCTCCAGCTTTGGGCTCAGTGTGGAAAATTGTAGAGCTAAAGCAACAAGAGAGGGTCTACATGAACAAAGCACAAGTTTGGTACCCAGAAGACTCCAGCACCTCCATCAAAGATAGGGGACCCAGAAGAAGACTAAGTCACATCTGTCTAAATCGCTGCCTTAATTCACTATTTCATTCATTTATGCATTCAACAAACACTGAGGGCTATTCAGACTATACCAATTAGGTTACATTGAGGGGAGACGAATGCATTCATAAAGTAGGGTCCCTCCCCATAAGGAGCACACAGACCGGTTTACATTTAAAACTAGGCCTTACCTTGTGCACTCTAATTGATTCGTAATGGCTGCTGAGAGCATTCTATTGAGCATTTGAGAGGTCACATCCTGATTCCAAGGAGTGCTGTGATTGACTAGCAATGTCTGCTTTGGCCACATACTTGTCATCCCGGTGGTTGAGTTTTATGTCTTGGCTCCATAGTAGCATTTAGCTGTAGACCCATGAACTAGGCCTCTCGCATGTATTATATGTAAAATCCATCTGTCACTGCCTGTTCTTGCCTTAGCTGGGTGACAAGGGGCTGAACAGATACTGATGAAGGTGGTTCTGAGTCAGCATTCTTCTTTTATAACAAATGGGTATGATATTTTCTCTCTTATCTATTTCTGCTCCTCCCCTGTGAGTCAGAGATGTAATCCACAAGATGGGGATGAGGTGGAGTGGAGTATGAAGTGGACACCTATGCACAGTGACAAAAATTACTTCACTTTCCTCCAGCAGAGTGATAAAGAGTTTGAGGATGTCAGAGACTGTAAACTAGCCTTGAAAATAAGCACTGAAATATTACCAGCCCATACTGACTTGGTATCATATGGGCAACAAAATAAAGAAAATCCTACCAGTCGAGTTTCTTGTATTTACTCAGTATGAACGTGGTTAATCTCTTGACAGCCTTGGCAAGCTGTAGGAATAGGAGAGTGCCAGGCAGAGCTCCCAGTGGGCATTTAATGAACACCATGGATAAGTCCCAGTAGCTCAACTGAGGAGCTCAGCCTGGATTTGGACGTACAATCCTTGGACAAATGTAGGGGAGACAAAAGGTGTTTAAAGTCACTGTACTAAATTCATTGTTGCTACAAGTCTGTTTGTTTTGTGAACCATCTAGAACTCAAAAGGCCAAGTACTTAGTAAGTATGTAATCGAATATGGCTTTCATAGTCTGCAAGACCTGTCTTCAAATCTCTGTTCTGCTGTTCTCTAATGGTGTGACTTAGGGGATGTGCCTTAACCCATTTTTGTCTGAAAAACAGGGATAATAATAGTACCTATCTCAGGGTTTTTGTTCAGATAGAATGAGTATGGGAAGGGCTCAACAGAATGGCTGGCATATACTAGGTACTCAATAAATGATAGCCATAATTATTAGCGATGACATTCTGGATTCTTTTGGGTATCTTCCACAACCCCCTTTATGCCTTCTCCTTTCTACTCACAAGTGGGATCGGGCTCCAACTCCATGTGGCCAGAAGCTCTGGGCAGAGGCCCTCAGTGGGCCCGGTCTCCCCTCTTCTTCTCAGCTTCGCCTCAAGCCATCCTGCCAACACAGGGTCATGGGGCAGTGCCCATGTTTCCAGAAGGAGATGCTGTCTCTCAGTGGCCCAGTTCCCATTTCCAGGCTTCTTTTGGCATGTGTCATGCCAGACAAAGCCTCGTGTCTGTGAGGCCCAGGCCATTGTGACACTGAATAATGAGAGGGACAGCAGGGGAGGAAGAAACAGAACTCCTGCTCCAGTCTAGGCCAATAGCACCCCGGAAGCCACAGGGACTATTGCCACTCGCCGAGGACAGTGCCTGCTGCTGCCCAGAGTGGGGCTCCAGCACTCGAAGCCACAGGGCCCAAGCAGAGCCACACCCACCAGGCTGCATTGCTGGGCCACCATGATCGGGCCACCTGGCATGGACAGGGTGTTGAGGGACACGTTTTAGAGAGAAGGTTGTGGGAGAGGGAGGTAGGAAAGATGCCTTCTGGTTCTTACTCTCTGGGCTTCAGTTTCCTTTACTGTTGAGGAAAACAAGACAAAGAAACAGTATCCGGCCCATGGTGTGGCTGAACAGGAAAAACGTAGGATTTGATGGACAAGTCTCTCCTTCAACACTTGCCTCTACTGCCTTCTGCCTAATATTCTTGGGCAAGTCCCATAGTCTCTCTGAGTAGCCTCAACTTCCATATCTGTAAAATGGGGACCGTCAAAAGGTTGATGGGCAGAACATATGGGATAGTGTATGTCTCGGTCTTTATAAGGCAGGCAATTATATACACAAATACTTCTTTTGCTTATTTGTCTTTCTGTACCTCCTTTTTCCTTTGTGCTGCCTCATTCCCACCTCTCATTTATTTCCTTTTTTCCCATACTTTACCTTAGGTTAGGGATTTTCAAGATATATCCACCAAAATGCCTCTAACAGCCAAAAAGAATAAAAAGGATTTAGCCTAAAGTGCTCCATGCAAGTGTGAGATTTCATTGGCATTGGATGGTGAATCTTGCGCTCGCCTCCATGATCTGTCCATGTGTAGCAGTGATTGTTCTTGGTTGAAAACAGCAGAGCCCATCCCTGCTAGCTCCAGCAGAACAAGACATTGAGGGCAACTGTGGATTTGAAAGGCGAATCAGAAAGTCATGCTCTCCACACACAGGAAACCTGCCCAACCCCTGTGGCAGGGTCTGCCCCAGTGAATCCCCAGTGGCATCAGCCTTGAACACAAACACCACAGCTCATTCCAGACGGGGCTTCTCTCTCTGATCGCACTGGAGAAGACACTGAAGATCCAGCACTACCCATGTGGAAAATGATACCTCTGCCACCATGCTGCCTCAAGGTCCCCTTCCTTGGATGGCTTTCTGCCAAGTTGTCTTGTGTGAGTGTGAGGGCCTAAGACACGGCCCATAGCCTCGCTACAAGGGAAGATGGAAGAGTGAATTCCAGCAGGACTCTCAGTAGAGGACATTGTCCCAATAGAGTAAGACTGTCAGAACCTAGGAAATGGTCATCAATGGGCCTCATTGATACGTTATATACTTTAACATTTTTTTTTAGCTACCGATCTGTAAGTGAAAAGAATGTTCCAGAAACATATGCCCTGTTTTCCTAAACGTCATGTACCTGTCATTGTCCATAGAATCCCAGGGAACAGGTACTCCAGTTTGAGAAGCCAGGCCCGAGGCCCTCCCAGAGGCATCGCCCAGCCTCATTAGGTGTACCTTCGGTTAAAAATGAGTCATCATACCCGGAAAGAGAGCTCAGTTTCCATCTCCTAAAAGTGGAAGCACGTTTGAAACATTTTGAATAATGCCAGCTATGTAACTGTCCTATTGGGCCAATGGAGCTGACTTCCCTTGACCATCCCAGTCCCACTATGAAGATCATCTAATGTTTTAATTGATGTTGGTTTCCATGGCTTCCTCCCATCCACCCTTTCCTGGGCAGGCTGAGACCCTCTCTAGTGAAGGCTATTCAGGACCATGCAGCACATCTTACGTTCAGTGTTGTTTCCAGTAAAGCATGAAATCCCTCCTCTGTCACAGTCCACGATTCCTCCCAGAAACGGAACCACTGGGAGAAAGTCACAAAAGGGCTGGCATTCTTCTTGGAGCTCTGACTTTGCCTACTTATGCATTCTAAAGTTGCATCATCTTCATTAGCAGAAAGCCCCAAGGCCACAGTTGAATCTCTGCAAGAAACAAAACACAGATTCAAATTTCCCCGTGGCTGAAGGTAGTGGTGTTGGCGCCATGAAGGTTAACGTCTTCTGTGCAAAATACAGACTGACATTCTAAAAGCATGATCCCATCATTGTTTGGAACTGATTCTCTCTTGCAAACTCCCTCCAGGGAGTGGACTCTGAAACCACTGGCCAGATTTCAAATATGTACATGCAGAATGAGAGGGATTTTTCCAGTTGGTCACTAGAAATAGAGCCCAGGCAAGAGCCCTAAAATTGGAAAGTACATTTCATTGCAAGTTTTTCCCCTAAAAATAGATAGTTAGCTTTGCCATGCAAGAGGCAGAACTTGGGGCCCTAGCTTGGGGATAACAGGAAAGCTACCCCAGCTGTCAGGCCATCAGGGTCTGAAACTGGGAGACCTTGCTTCCCTGTTTGTGGGGGACCCCCATCTCCTGAGAGCTGACTCCAAGACCCTGAGCATGGCCCTCCTGCTGCGCAGCCCTGCTGTATTCCACACGAAAGACATGACCCTTCTGTCTCTGACAGTCCTGCCCAGACCAGTGTGCTAGTTTGCCAAAGCTCGTTGTTGGCACAGGTCTGGGGTCATTAATACTACGTGGACTAGCTCTAAGACAAACCAGTGTTTTGGAAGAGGCAATAGGTAGAGACTTAAGGTGGTGCCGGGGTATTTGCTGAACAGACAAGCGTATGGGCACGTGTATTCTCAGCCGAACTTGAAACGTGATGCATGTTTCCTGAGAGCACACCAGACAGGGTGGCAAAGAAGGGATGCAGTTGGCACCAATAAATCACGTTTCACTGGCTTCCCCTGCTAATACACACTTCCGCTCTTCTCAGAGTGTCACTGAGGTATCTCTGGGCTCTCTTAGTGTTTTATTAAAGGGTCTCATAACCAAGCCCTCGTCACTTCCATTTGGTGCCTGCTACTGTCCTCTTGTCTGCCTCTGGCCCCGTCCACTAGAGTCCCATGTCCCTGACTCTTCAGCCAACAGGCACTGGAAGAACGAACGTGCCCAAGGCCACGTCCGTGCAATCAAGACCACCACTCGACTCCACAGCACCGAGCAATCTTTGCTGCTCATAGCTTATCTCTCCCCAGAGCTCTTACATTAAAGTCCATATGGGGTTGGGCTCACTGATACAGCCAAGTGACATCACCATCCTGGATCCAGAATCATCCTGCCCTTCCCACAACGAATGCTTTGTTATCAGGCCAGGCTTCTCTGCTGACATTCTCTCTCCTTAGGATGCCTGGCCCAGCTCTGCTGCTGACTTGCTGAGTGATCTTGGGCAAAGCGTTTAACGTCTCTGGGTTCCAGTTCACTTGTCTCTCAAATATGGGAGATGTGCTAGCTGGGTTCCCGTGGTCCCATCCATTCCTGAACTGGATGGCTTTTGGAGGCACAATGCCTTATCAACCAACACACAAGAAGGCATTACAGACCGCCACGCGCTAAACACTTTCTAGCTGCTCTGTAAGGAGTTACTATTCTCTTTCTTCTCTCTGACAAGAAACAGACCTCTCTGTTCATCACTTTGCATAAAACCCTCCAATGGATTCCCGTCATACTTGGAGAAACTCCAGACTCAGTGGCATCCTACCTTGGCGACATCACCTCATTCTTCTTTCTCTCTGGTTTAATACATTCCAGACGCACCAGCCTTCATTCTGTCCCTGGAACATGCTATGTCCTTTACCCCTGGGCTTTTGCAAGTGCTCATTGTCATATCTGGACTGCTTTTCTCCCAGACCACCCAGGGTTGGCCCTTTTTATTATTATTATTTTTTGAGGATTTTATTTATTTACTTGACAGAGAGAAGGAGGGAGAGAGAGAGCACAAGTAGGAGGAGGGGCAGAGGGAGAGGGAGAAGCAGGCTCCCCACAGAGCAGGGAGCCCAATGCGGGGCTTGATCCCAGGACCCTGGGAATATGACCTGAGCTGAAGGCAGATGCTTAACCGACTGAGCCACCCAAGCATCCCCATTATTATTATTATTGTTATTATTATTATTACTATTCAGGTCCACAGGTGCCTTGTTTAACATCCTTCCCACTCCTCCCAGCTGGTGCCATCCCAGGGCTTAGCAAATTATGGTCGGAGGGTCAGATCAGTTCACACTCATTTACGTACATACTGCCTGCCTACCTGTATGTGTTACAGCAGGGGGGGTGAGTACTACGTACGAGAAGTAGCAACAGAGACCAGATGGCCTGCAAAGCTGAAACTACCATCTGACCCTTCATGGGAAGTTCGCCAGCCCCTACCCAGCCCCCTAGCCTCGTTTATTCACAGCGTCTGTCAGTATCTGAATTGATGAATCAGTCTGCTTCCTTGTTTTCTGTTCTTCTCCCTGCACTAGATAGACGTAAGTGCCATGCAGGCCAATAGACTCCTCTGTCTTGATCTGGGTGCTGCCCTCATTCCTTCGATAGCTCAGCTGGTAGAAGGGAGGACTGCAGTTGACTCCCTGGGTGCTGTCCTTAGTTCTTAGCACACAGCCTGACTCAGAGCCAATAAATAACGGCAGCCCAGATGGATGTAGGTCTATTTCTTTTTGCTTTATTGCAGCAACAATGAAGTTTAGCACGAGTCCTGAGATAAGTCTGACCACCCCCATGGTCACATCCATACCACCAGTGCCAACTGCTTAGCTCCTCTCTGCTGTCACCGCTTACCCCCATTGTCCCTTTGTTATTCTGCTGTGTCATTCAGGACTGCCAGTATCTGCTTACCTTTCCCCCTTCATTTTTTTTTTTTTTAACTCAGATCTTGTCCTCAGTGAAGCCAGCAGCCCTCCAGGGAACAGCTCATCGCTAAGAGTTCAATCCAAGGGCAGCCCATTGCATTCCACTCAGATATTTCGGGGTGCGGCTGAGGTGTGATGGACTCACAAACTCAGATACATTTTTGAGAGAGCTTCATGCTTTCTCATACTTGAGCTTTTCCATTTGGGGCTATTTGAAAAATGAATCCAGGCTCTAAAGAAGTGGAATTCAGGGGTTGGGAGAAGTCTGAATCTAAGGAGCTTTGAAGGTCAGATATGGAGACCCTCATGAGAATCATTTAGTGCTTCCTGAATGTCTGTCCCAAAGCCCACCTGGTGGCAGCTGAGAATGATGCCTTTCCTCAACAGAGAAACCTCACCCCCCTAAATTCACTTTATTTCAACAATACATTAGACACATTATGCTCTATTTCGTAATACATTTTTAAAGGAATAATGATTTGTTTTTCCAACCTTCAAGCAAAAAATCATATGATCCACATTCCATCCTAGTTTTATCCATCCCTGGCCCATCTCCACCTCTGCCCCACCTCCCCCAGGACTATGTCAGTAGTATGTCAGGGATTGGGTGGCTAACGCGTTTATTAAACACACATACAGGGGCGCCTGGGTGGCTCAGTCGTTAAGCGTCTGCCTTCGGCTCAGGTCATGATCCCAGGGTCCTGGGATCAAGCCCCGCATCAGGCTCCCTGCTCTGCAGGAAACCTTCTTCTCCCTCTTCTACTCCCCCTGCTTGTGTTCCCTCTCTCACTGTGTCTCTCTCTGTCAAATAAATAAATAAAAAATCTTTAAAAAACACACACACACACACACGTACAACTACCTTGTGGGAGGAAGGGCGCTGTTTATTGTGGTTTGCTATGGACTTATAAATACATCATTTCCACTGTGGCAGGGGATGCAATGAAATGCAGGTGGAGGGTATTGTTTTGAGATCAATGGCTGTGGTTCTTAGTCACTTAGGGGACAATGACAATTATAAAGATTATGGTGCAGGCTGGCTAACGTTGGAGACCCTAGAAGAGTATTCACAAGGTAAAGAACAAGTTAAACTCTTGGAATATCCGACTGAGAATGCAGATAGAAAATCGGCAAGCCTGTGTGATCTGAAAGGCACAAGGGCTCTGCAAAAGCAAGTAGCTCAGACCCCCATGGCACTGACTCCTTCTCCTTGCAACCATACATATGATTTCATGGAAATTTATCATGGCTAGTTAAAGAAGAAAAGACAATGACAGACCAAGTTTGTGGATGGGTCTACATGGGATCCTGGCACCAACAGAAATGGATGGCCCTTATTACAGACATACTCGGGGGTGGCCCTAAGAGACAGTGGTGATGAGCAATGCCCTGAGTAGAACTTTTGACAGGTCAGGGACTTAGAAAGAGCAGGACTGGAAGATTGATGACAAGGAGGTTGGGGAGAAGTATGTGAATGGATCCTTGGGAACAGGCACACTGTGGGAGGATATCTGTGTCCCATATATATTCACCGAGGGCATTTACTGCAGATGAGGCTCCCAATAATCAAATGGACAAAAGGATCTGTCTGAGGGATGTCAGTCTTTCTTCCAGATGACCCTGTGCTTCCTGCATGTGAGAAGGGATCATGGTAGCAGGAGCGGGTGACATACATGGGCCCAACAACATAAATGTCCCCTTACCGAGGCTGATATAGCTACCACCATTGCCAAGACCACTCTGCCCCCCCCCCAAAAAAACTATTATAAGCCTGTAATGTGGTTCCATTCCCCAGGGACCAACCTGGTAGCAGGATGATTATATTGCGTCCCTTTTACTAGGGAGAAGGCAGGGTTCTGTCCTCATAGGAAAAGATACCTATTTCATTTACAGAATTTTCTTTCCTTACCCTCAATACTTTGCCAGCACTTTCTTCTGGGTTGTGTAGAGAGCTTTCTTTATGAGAGTGGCATTCCATATAACATTGGATCCAAGCAAGGGAATCATTTTAGAGCAAAAGTATAGCATGGGGTTCATGACTATAGAATTAACTGGTGTTTCCACATACCCCAATATCCAGAACGAGCTGGCTGGATGTATTAGTTATCTATTGCTGCTTAACAAATTACCTCAAAACTTAGCATCTTAAAGCAACAAATGTTATCTCCCAGTTCCCATTAGTCAGGAATATGGGCATGGTTTAGTTGGGTACTTAGGGTCCCTCACAAAGCTAGAAGCAAGATATTGGCCAAGACTGTAATCATCTAAAGACTTGACTAGGGGAGGAGTCACTCACCCACATGGCTGTGGGTGGGCTGCAGGTCCTGGCTGGCTATTGGCTGGAGATACCAGTTTCTTGCCATGCAGGCCTCCCCAGAGTGCAGCTCACAACAGAGCAGCTGGATTCCATCAGAAGAAGCAAACAGGAAAGCAAGAGAGAGTGAGGAAGACAGAAGCCAGAGTCTTTGTGTAACCTAATCTTAGAAGTGATATCCCATCCCTTTTGCTATATTCTATTTATTAGAAGCCAGTCACCAGGTCCAGCCCACATTCAAGGGGAAGGGAATACACAAGAGACATGAATACCTGGAAGCAGGGATCATTGGGAGCCACTTTAGAGGCTGTCTCTTACACTGGAAATAATAGTAAGATAGCCTGCTGGTGCCTCAGTTATGGATCTATCTGGCAGGCAATATGCTGTGAGGTTAGGGGTGCTATCCCACAATCTGCAACATATGACTAATAGCCAGCATGTAGTACCACCTCCCCCACCTGGAGAACGCACAGATCTGGAAACCCAGGGGTGGAGGTAAAAGTGTCCCCTCTCACTATTACAAGAAATAACCTACTTAGAAAAACTGTTGCCTCCCTTCCCTGCATCCTTGAGCCTAATAGGATTGGAGGTCCTAGTGCCCAAGGGTAGAATGCTTCTCCCAGGGACCACAGTTATGGTTCTAATAAATTATAAGCTTGAGCTTGCTGCTGGCTATTATGGGAACCTCATATACCTGAACCAAAAGAGAAGAGAATCACTGTATCAGTAAGGAAAATTGGGCTGATGCTACACAAGGGGGTTAAGAATGACTATGCTGGGGCACCTAGGTGGCTCCATCGTTAAGCATCTGGCTTCAGCTCAGGTCATGATCCCAGGGTCCTGGGATCGAGCCCCACATCAGGCTCTCTGCTCAGCAGGAAGTCTGCTTCTCCCTCTCCCACTCCCCCTGCTTGTGTTCCCTCTCTCGCTGTCTTTAGGAAAAAAAAAAAAAAAAGAATGACTATGCTTGGAACTTGGGGGATTCCAAACATAGAAGACCAGGGGCATCTCCTGGCACTCTTTGTCTTTTAGTCCTGATCATTGGATAACTGTGGCATCCAAATGAAGAGAACCCCACCCAGGTTATGGCAACCAAGGTTTGGGTCACAAAAGGTAAAGGACTTCATGCAAACATGGTGCTGGGAGAGGGCATGGAAAGCATCGAATGGTGGTAGAAGGAAACTATAATCATTACCTTAGACTTAATGGCTAGGTATAGAATTGGGGTCTGTAGAAGCTAATTTTATATGAATTGTTTTTTTGCCTCTACTTTCTTCCATTACCTTATAAGAAAAACTCTGGTTGGGGTTAAACTTTTAGATCTCAGGTGACAGTGTGACAGAATTCATCACCTGAAATGATACAATCTTGAGGGACTTGGAAGATGCTAGGCGACAACAGGGCTGAGTTGAATAGCTTTGATTTATTTCTATAATCACCTCTACCATTCTCCATCTACCTGTCTCTGTGCCCTGTGAGACTGATCTCTACAGACCACATCAACTGGGTTTTCTCACCTCTGGCTTCCAAGGGGCCTGGGCAGGACCTGGTAGGGTGGAGAGAGATCAATATCCTTATTTCTTCCCTGAGTTCTCTTCATATTAGGTTGCAGATTGGTAGTGATTGTGCTTTGCATCCAAGATTGGCTTTCTGTGTCTTAGTTTGGGCTCCCTTGAAAGAACACCTGAGAAAAGAACTTGAGTGTTGGTGGTTTACTTGGGAGTTGGTCCCAGAGAGCAGGAAGAAGGGAGAAAAGCCAGTAGAGGGTTTATTCATAATCTGGTTATTGCCATGGACAACTGGAGCTCAATCACTGTGGGGACTCTCTGAGGAACTGCTAGCATGTGCCTCGAAATAATTTCCACAGAGGCTGAGGAGTTTGGCCATTTATCCATTGAATCCTATTCATTACTGATTGAAATTGCTCCTAAAGCACAAATTCCATGAATTTCTGTGTTTCCACCTACCTGTGTTGACTAAGTGACATTTTGCACCTTGGAGAAAGCCAAAAGCAGTGAAACAGAGAAATTCTTTGAATAGTTTCTCTTTGCTCTTGTTGTGGGACCCTGGTAAAATGTATGGAACCACCCAACACGTGGTGCTAAAGCCTGGTGGATTGAGTGTCTAGGGTATAGTATGTCGCTTCTCACTCTCACAGCTACAGGACCCCACCCCGGACTGGCTTCTTCCCTTTCCCCCTTCAGACTTAATCATCCTCACACCTTCTTGCCATTATAGTTCCCAGGGTGCTTCATTATCCCTTGTTTGTTTCCTTTCTAAATAGCCCTTCCTGAAACTCTCTTCAATCATCCTTTTGAGTGGCCATTTGTTTTGTGCCAAAACTCTAGCAGGTAGAATGAATGAGTCTCCAGAAGTGAACATATAATGAGCCAAAATCCAGACAACTAGTCTAGACTAGTATTTCTGCAGCCATCCGCCATGCACATATTAGTTCCTTATTGAAATGTTCAGAGCCACAGAATCCATTTTCTGGATCCTTAAAATCCAGAGACCTTGGGAAAGCATTCTTCATAACAAGAAAACACATGCTTTCTTTCAGAACCAGCATGCAAATTCATTATTTAAAAAAAAATTTTCTGTATGATTTTGAAATATCTGAAGAGTAGAATTTTTAAGGAAATGAAAGTTATATAATGTTCAACATCCTAAAACTAGCTAAGTGGACATCTATCACTCTGTTTGACTATGCAGTGTCTCAAACTCTTTGCTGTGTTTGGAGAATTCCCCATCTTGTGACTCTTGATGGAAGGGAGAGACTACTTCCCAAGCTCCTCTGCAGCAGAAGCATTTGCATGTGACCTGGGCTCTGCCCAGCAGGCACACCCGTACCACGCTTTGACCAGAGACAGGGCCAGTGAGGCCAACAAATAGGAATCCTTGTGGCAACAAGGGAGGGCATAGGAGCAGCTTCATCAGTCTCCTCAAAGCAGCAGTGCCCCAATTAGCAGCAATGCTCATGCCCAGCAATGGAGGCAGAAGCGGCCAAGGGCCCAGCACTGGCAGAGGAGGTGTCTGGTTGAGACCAGTCTGGGCATGATTTTGTGGGTTGTCCTTGGCTGTGTAGATTTTAATCCTGGTTTACTGGCACTTGGAGAGTTTTGTGAGTTTATCAATGCTTTTTAAACCACCCCCCTCCTTTTTTTTTCTTTTTCTTTTCCTTTTTCTTTTATTTCTTCTTTCTTTCTTTCTTTCTTTCTTTCTTTCTTTCTTTCTTTCTTTCTTTCTTTCTTTCTTTCTTTCTTCCTTCCTTCCTTCCTTCCTTCCTTCCTTCCTTCCTTTCTTTCCTATACTAGCCAGAATCAATGTCTGTATTTTGCAAATAAGTACCGTCAAGTAAGAAGGATGTTTTCACTGACAGCTCTTTGCAAGTATATAATGTCTTATAAAAGTAATTATTAGATTGAGTAGTGGAGCTAATAAGGGTAAAACAAATAGTGGTAGCCATGCTAAGTGCAAAGTTGTCCGTTCCACTCAATTTAAAAAGCTTTATTACCATGAGGATCGTTTATATCATATATGTGCCTGTGTGTATATGTATGTATATGTGTATGTGTATATATCGCAACCAGGGAATTATTGGTTAATGAGGTCTGTCTGTGTGGAAGACTGTAGGCTATGGCATGTGTTCTACGTAGACCACTGCTAGGGGTTCTGTTTTCCTTTTTGGGGAAAAGGAGGAGCTCCAGATGATTGAGGAGTTACAAAAGGTCATCAGGCTCCTTACTTCAACTACCATTTATTCTGTGCTTCCTTGAGATACCAAGTCGGATTCTCCCACTTCCTCTATAAATTCAATGTGTGTGTGTGTGTGTGTGTGTGTGTGTGTTGATATTTTAGGTCATTCCTCCTGCATACACTCCTTCCTCCATCTCCTTCTACTGCTCACAGTCACAGATGACTAGAAGTCCTCCCTCTTCTGGAAAACTCCTATTAACTAAAGAATAAAAATAGGGAGAGATCAACATGGTGCCATGTCTATACAAGGTACTTACACATTCGCTTCCACATACCAGCTCAACACCGAGCATTACATTCTCTCTTGCCCAAACATTCTTTCTTCTTCTTGTCCCTATACAGTGCTCTGGTTGGATTGCACGATTAAGCAAACTCAGTCTATTGAAACCCAAAGTAAGAAGGGTCACTTTATCAAGTTTAAAGGCCTGTGTGTCTTCATCTTCAACTGAATCATGCACTCAACTACTAGCGGCTAGCGTTTGCTAAGTATGATACCCGTGATGGTTGTTGTTATTGATGAGGATTTACAAATCTACCCCAGTAGTTCTCAGAGTGGGGTCCCTGAACCAGCAGCATCCACCTCATGGGGGAACACATTAGAAATGAAAATTCCCAGGCTGTACCCCAGGCCTGCTGGATCAGAAACCCAGGGCGGGTTGGGGGATGGGGGGAGCAAGCCCAGAAAGCCATGTTTGCACAAGTCTCTCATACGTTCTGATGCACACTCAAGTTTGAGAACCCCTACCCTAGAACTGTGGGTCTTAACTCTGGCTGTCCTTTAGAATCAGCTGGGATGCTCTTTCAAAATAACAGAGGTTGAGTCCTTCCACCAACAATTTGAATCACAACCTCTTGGGGGGAGGCCCAGGTGCTGGGAGATTTCAAAAGCCTCCCCAGTTACTTCTATTGAGAACCATTGATCTAAACACTTACATTCAGTAGAGTCATGGATTGTAAGTAGCTCTAGTACAAAGTAAACTGTGACAGCATTTTAGCACACAGACACAAAAAAAAAGGGTTACCGATAAGTAAAGAGTAATATATAAATAGTGCTGGCTGTTATCAGAGATACATTTCCAAAGTACTGGTTTGGTACCATTAAATTTATTTCGTGTCTGTGACAGCCTAGTGCAGATCTACAGCTCTCTGCTTCATGTAGCCACTCAAGATGCCCAAGCTTCTTCCGTCTGTGGCTCCATCCTCCTCCAAGTCTTTGGAGCTCTTCCCATTCAGCTGACTGATGAAGAAGAGTGAGGATCTCAGGTTATGTGGCCCCCTGGACTTCCTGGGAGGGTGTGAACCCAGAAAGAAGAAACCAAGAGGTCACTGGCAGGCAGCCCTGTTGCATCATCTGTGATTTTCTTCAAGTGACCATCAGCAAACATCTTGAACAGATGAACTCCAGTTTGGAAATAGATGGACTATGCATTCTCATTATTAATATATGGACTTCCCATGCTTTTCAAAAAGAAGGAAGATGCAGAAGTTATACAGTTGGATATTTAAGTTGGATAACTTGGATACAGAAAAAGTGTGAGTGTTTTGGAGACATAGTAAAAATAGCAGGTTTTGAAGAGAGAGTCAGAATAAAGGAAACAGGAGGAGGAGACTGTCAGAACCTTCCAGAAGTCATGGAGAAAGTAACTGTACAAGTCTAGAAATAACTGAGATGTTTAAGATAGGAAAGCAACCTGACAAATATGTCTGTGAAGGTTTCCATATACACATTTATGTACATTCAGGCAAGCTCTCTGTTTGTGGCGGGATGTGCTGTCTCTCAACTGTGATAATTGCTTGGCCTCGGAATCTGCCAGAGCATTTGTGTGAGTTGTCTTCTGGGTCATATAATGGCAAGCTGGGGGCAGCCATGAGGGGCTGTGGGTGGTTAGGAAAAGCAATGGTTCTGTGGGAAGCTGGGAGTTTTTTATGAATCTTTTGGTATTTTAGGCAAACCGTTTTAAGAGCTGACTTTTTCAAAGATGTGTCAACAGAGGTTTCAAAATTGGCCAGACATAATGGTTCCTAGGTCTAAGGCAAGTTAGTTACATCTCCTGGAATCAGAATTACAGTGTTCTTGCATTCACTGATTCAAGAAAACCATATAAAGAAGCTAACATTTGCCAGGAATTGTCATGCTCTGGGGATGAACTCGTGATCAACACAGAATGGTGGGAGACCCTGCCTTCCCTGAGCTTGCAGTCTGGTGGGGATTGTATATGAGTAACTGGGTCTCACAGTGTAGCGTGTTAAGTTCTTTGTGGAGTCTTAGAGGATGCCCAAGGTGGCACTGACCTAGTCTTTGGAAGGAAGGGTGTATTGGTTATAATTGTGCTTGTCTACAAATAGGAGACTCCACTCCCCCACCCTAACCTCTTTTCAGGGGGAAGAAAACAGCAGGTTTAATAACTGGGAAGGTTGTATTTCCAGAAGTAGGTGGTCCGGGGTTATATGGCAGCTCTAAGATGCCACCAGGGCCTTACTCAGTCGTTCTTAGCATATGGATCATGTCCTCATGGTTCCAAAATGGTTCTTAAAGTTCCAACATCAATTCTACATTCCAGGCAGTAAGAAGATGAAGGGCACATGGCAAAACACCAGATGAACCTGTTGGATGTTTTCCAGAATCTCAATCCAACACATTCTTATCTTTTTGGCCACGACTGTGTCCCATGGCTATTCTAGATACAGCGGTGGTAAGAACTGTAGTTTTGGTTTCACCAACTCAGACTAAACTGGACTTCTGTCAATCCAGAAGTGACTATGGGGAGTCAATTACATCAATTGGTCCAGGGGGGCAGAGTACACGGAGGAAGAGGGCACATGTTCCTTGTCACTGCCCCCGGGGATTCCTCTGATAGTTTTTGCACTTACGGGTGACCACAAGGCTGGAGCAGGTTGGGGGGAGGCCTGAAATCACTTCCCCCTCAGTCCTATCATTTCAGGCTGAACCACCCCCAAACATGTTAAGTGCACTCAGTGTTGGGATGCAACAGTGAACCAGAAAAATTCCTCACCCCCAGGGGCTTCACACTCAGGGAAGGGGTCAGGAAACACAATCATTCACAGTTAAAGCACTTCAATGTGTTTTCACATCATTCTTTCCAGCAAACTCTAAGGGAAAGCAAGTGTGTGGTTTCATCATTTGGATACAGAAACAGAAGGCCAGGAGGGTAGACATTTGCCCAGGGCCAGACTGCTGGTTAAGGGCGAAGATTGGACGAGGGGCCAGGGCTTCTGCTTCCCAGGAGAGAGCTGTCTCCTCTCCAGAGCCTTGTCCTGCCCTGGGTGTGGAGACCTGCAGGTTGCCAGGGGTAAGCAGCACTGAGCTGAAGCCTCACCCAGGCAGGAGGGAGGAGAGGTGAGGAGGACGTGCTGGATGGCAGGCATCAGGGCAACCATACATGTTACATGAGGCCCACCACCTGTTCTCTCCAGCTCTTACAAGAGCAAATAGTGGTGTTTTCCCCCATGATCAGAGGCTTCAGGAAGGAATTCCCAGGCCAAAACCTGCAGGGATGACATCTCCCTGGACTAGTTCTCCTTTCTCCTCCATCAAGCCAGCTGGTTCCTTTCCCTCTGTGAGGAGTTTGGGAAGATTGGCTTTATCACTACAAGGTTGGCCTTTTAGCTCTCCCGGGGCCTCCTTGGCCATCAGTAGCCTGTCTGCTGGGTTCGGGGTGGAGTCGCCCTGAAGCACCCCTTGGGGAAGTGAGGCCTGGCCTCGCCCCACCCCCACCCCCACCCCCACTTTCGCTTTCCCTTCTTCCCTTCCACCTGGGGCATTTGCAGGGTTTCCCTCTTCCTGCCGAGTCCTAGCAGCCATGGCTTCGATATTAGATGCTAAAAGGAACTTTCATGCTTCCCCCATGGACCAATGCCTAGGTACTGCTTGGCACCATGGTGGGTCTTTAAGGAGGCTTATGAAGGTGGCTTCTGGGCTGTGTCTTTCCACCAGAGTTTCTGCTGCCTGCCGTGGTCTTCCTGCTCCTCCTCAGGCCTATGTAAGACTCAGGACCCAGTTCAAGTTTATCTCCTTTGGTGGGTCCTCCCTGCCCCTTGCTTGCCCCCTCCTCCATTACGCATCATAGAGTGGGAGGATCCCTCTAATGGCCCATAGGTCTCAAAGCACTCAGGCGCCGGCCTGGTACAACGCATGGATCTGTTTATATGTCTGTCTACTGGTCAGACTCCCCCTGACTATGAGATCCTTGCATTCTCCAGGGCTAAACCAGTGCCGGGCACTTCGTAGGCCCTCAGGGTTACCCCATAGGTTAAATCAAGGACACATTATGGTGCAGATGTTATAGAACCATGGGGCAAAGGCCTTTGCCATGCTCTTGAGGTACCTTAAGCTAAAGTAACTGCCAGGTGGGAGAGAAATAATAATGACGCATTGATAATACATGCTGAGCACTTAATAGATGCCAGGCCCTACTGCAGGCTTTTTGCATATAACATCCCACTGAATGCTCCCAATAACCCTATGACCCATGTGCTCTCCCCAGTTTGCGCTCGAGGTAAGAGAGGCACAGAAAAGCTGAGTGACTTGCTCAAGGCCCCACAGCCATGAAGTGGTGGAGGATTTTGACCATGGAGCTCCAGCCATTGCCCCTTTACCACGCAGACCGCATCTTTAGGTCCCGGCTCCCCACCCTCCCTGCCGCTCGAGAGCCTGTATGTAACACGGGCGAGATATCCTCATGTGGATCACAAAAAGGCAAGACACAGCCTGCCTCAACCCTTAACGCTCAATCCGTGTCCAAATCAAATGTGGGAGTGAGAGGCGGGAAGGAGCGCTGAGGACAGGAGAGGAGGGCGGGTCTGGAAAGCCTTCCACAGAAAAGGTGTGTCCTCATCCAGCCTGGAAGGGCAGAGGGCCAGGCCCAGCACTCCCGGCTGACGGATCGGCTGTCCCTCAGCGACCTGCCCAAGGTGGGAGACTCGCCACCAGCTTCCAACCCCCGAAGGAGCAAGGCGACTCCTGTTTATCAATCACCTGTCCACTGAGGTCAGATCTGAATAAGACATCGCTTTGGCCTTTGGAGCAAGGTGGTCCTTTCTGCCCTATTCCGAGAAAGCTAGGAAACACGAACCATCTGGGAAGGGCTCGCTGTCACCCACAAATGTCTCCCCCCCATTCTGGTGCTGCCACGCTCTCTGCCACCATCAGGGAGAGATTTGGAAATGTTATCCCTTCCTCTTCAAGATGAAAAGAGTTTACACAGCCATAAAATGCTAAAAGCATCAGGTTCCTTATCTCAGTGGAATTTCCCCAGAACAATGTCTGGCCTGCGGCAAGTGCTATGTAAACATTGTTACCAGGATCCCATTTTACAGGTGAGGGAAACTGAGGCTGGGAGAGAGGAAGTGATCTTCCCCAGGTCCCACAGCCAGTTGGTGGCAGAATGAAGATCCGATCTCTGTGACATGGTCCTCCAGCTTCAGGGAGCCTGATGATCCCCGGTGAGGAGGGATCCCCCCTCCTTTCCCCTCTTCCCCAAACACTGATACTCCTTATCCTTTGGACAGGACAAACAGGTACCTGGCCAAGAGAAGTGAGAAGATGATGAGAAAGAGGGTCCCACTTGCTAGCATTCTGCCATGCACCAGACCATCAGGTCGGGGCTCAGCAAACTTGTTTCTATAAAGGGCCAGCTAGTAACTGTTTGAGGCTTTGGGGGCCATCTGGTCTCTGTTTTGACTACTCACCTCCAAGGCTTACAGCATAGGGCAGCCACAGGAATACGTAAATAAAAAGGCGTGGCTGTGTTCCAATAAACTTTATTTCTGGACTCTGAAATTTGCGTTTCATATAATTTCCCTGTATTGTGAAATATTACTCTCCTTTTAATCTTTTGCAGCCATTTAGAAATGTAAAAAATCCTTTCTCACCATATAAAAACAAGCGGCAGGCCAGGTACCTGAGGCCAGTAACGTGCTGACCCAGGATGCAGAGGTTAGAGTCAATTCATCCTGCCTGCACCTCTGAGACGCATTTTACACATGAGGAAACTGAGGCTTGGCGGGGAATGGGGGTGCAGGGCGGTGGGGGTGGGGGGTGGTCCGTAACCGGCCCAGGTGACAGCAGATGGGAGAGCAGAGCTGGGATTCAGGTCCTCTGCTCTGCCCATCTGCTCCATGATGCCCTCAGAGCTGGTGGCTTGGGTTCTCTCTGCATTTGTCACCACCACAGGAAGACAGTGTAAGACCCACCCTTATGGGACAGGAGACACTGTCCTAATAGAGGTGCCCCTTCAACATGTGATGGCCCTCTGGGGAAGCAGCGTCTACCAGCCAATATTCAGACAAGTTCCAGCCAGGACAACAGGCAGGCGCCATAGTCCTGACTTGGTATGTGGCATGGGGCCACGCTTCTATCTAAACAAACCCTCACTGAGCAACGTGGCACTGGTGACGAGGCTCCCCATTCCCAGGGCTGTACTCTGCAAGAAGCTTGGGAGATTCACACGGCATCACGGAATGATCCAGAAAAGGGGTTTGGTCTTGAGGACATCATAGCGGGCAAGTGGCAGAAACCGAGAGTGAGAGGTGCATGCCTGCAAGGTGAAACTGGACCACGAGGTTTCCTGGAGGGTGTGGCCCGGGACTGGGAGAGTTCCTCAGAGGGCCCTCTGGCCTTCATCATGCCCTTCCCCGTTCTCCACACGTCAGACCGCAGGCTGGCCTCTGCCTCAGCCCGCCAGCTGGCCTTTCCTCGCCAGGGCACCCCGGAGACCCAGGGGTGCCCTAACCCTGAGCTGCGGTTCCCACACTGCCACAGAACCGCGGCTGGGGCTGCCTGTCCTCAGGTCTGAGCTTGTTCAGAATTCACCAGAAAGGAAAGCACCACGCCTTGTGCAATGAGTGCAGTCTGTTCTGGTAGCTTCTGCGAGCCTGCCCGGGGGAGGGTGACTGGGGACCCGGGTGTTTGTCTGTTTAGTTTGTGTCTTTTTAAAACGGTTGTTACAGAAATAAACACTCTCAAAGTAGAAAACTTAGGAACTATGGGTAAGACAAAAGAAGGGACACGTGAAAAACCACCCGTAAGCCTGCCTCCCAGAAGTAAGTTTGTTTTACTCGTCCTTCCAGTCTTTTTTCTGTGTGTGCGAGCTTCTTACCCAAAGGGGACTGAGGATCAATTCTGCTTGGGGAGCTCTCTTTCTTCTTCATTTCACACTCTAGGGTGAGCCTGTTTTCTTGTCAAAATACATTTTTCTTTGCTATCACTTTTGCCCAACATCCGTTTTTGGCAAGTCCTCTTTCAAAGGTGTGTAGCCCGTAGATTGGGGTCTCAGGTCCCAACCGGATCTCAGGATCCAGCCCTTTTTAGGTAAGAATGCTGGGGCGGGCTCTGTGGTTTGGAGTAATGGAAATGCCCCAGGCTCGCAGCCGTTTGCAGCAAGAGCTCCTGCCCCAGCCACACCCTACCTCATGGAGCCATCTTAGACTAGTCACTTCACCCCTCTGGGCCTCAGTTTCTTTACCTATAAAACGGGATGGTCGGATTAAGGGCTTTGCCAGCCCTAATGCTCCATGACTAAGCACTTGAGAACTCACAGGATTCTAGAAGCCTCTGAAAAATGTTAGCTGCTGAGAGGAAGTTGCTTCTCCCCTAGCTCTAGGCTCGCTAGGCTGAGGGTCATGGTCCAGAAGATCTGAAAACCCCTCTGGGGTACCCAGTGCCCTGTGCCATGGGTCCCAGGCCTCCAGGGGCCGCTGGGTTCTCTCCACCCTCCTGCTCCCCATCGGCGCCGAGAGGGAAGCACCTGCTGCAGGGCCCTTGGCCAGGGCAGTACAGCCGGAACCAGTGGCCACCGGCTGTCAGCCACATTTTGAAACACAAACGAAGTGTCTGGGCAGAAAGCACAGCCTGGGCCAGGCCTGGGGCCACACTTGGGAGCTGGTGGGATCTGGGAAGGGCCTAGGAGAAGCCTCCTTGGGTGGACAGGCCTTCTCCACCCCCTCATCCCAGCACCCCGCCGCCGCCCGCCCGCCTGCTCCTTGTCCTCCTTTGCACCTGATGGGAAATGTGGTCTGGTTTGGAGAGATCCTGCCGTGAAACTTGGAAGGCAAGGCAGCTGCCATGTGCAGGCTTCAAAGGGGCAGGAACACCGTGAAGTAGAAGCAACAGAATCCCTCCCCCAGAGGCTCCGACCGTTGGCCTTCCACCTTCGTTTGCAGAAATCACCATCACAGCAACAATCACAGCAACATCGCTGCCTCGTAATCTGCATTTGCTCTGCGCTCAAGCCCCATGTTTCCCTCGTTTCATCTGCAGTCCCCGTTAGACAGCTCCCCGGGGTGAGGTCCAGCTCTTATTAGCCCCATTTTACAGATGAGGACATTGGAGCTCAGAAGTGGAGCACTTTGCCCAAGCCTCCCCCGCCCACTGAGTTACAGGACTGCAATTAGGCTCACGACCGTCTGCACCTGAGCTTGCGCTCTTAGCACTCCACCCTTCCAGCTCCTCGAACTCCGTGCTCAGTTGGTTGGGATTCTCCCGCTGCAGTGGCAGCTTTTTCCTGAGTGCAGACATTCCCAGAGACCTCACAATTCTATTGGTTTCAGGCAGCCATGTGCCAGGTCCCCACCAGGTATGTGCCCCAAATGTGTAAGGCTTGGTCCCCCAGCTGGAAGTATAAAATTTCATCGATGAGACCAGGGACGTAGATCCTGTGGTCCTAGGATGCATTTCTCTTTCTCGTGGTATCGTAGAAAGGGTGCATGTTTTTGAGCTCTGCCTACTGCAGTTTGAATGCCACCTTTGCCATTTACTAGCTGTGTGACTCAGGGCTAGTCTCTCACCCTTTCTGTGTTTCAAGTTGCACATCTGGTACAACAGGGATAATACTATCCTTTTTAATTGTTGACTCTTAAGGACTAAAGAGAATGTATATAAAGTACTGCGGCAAAGTAGATGCTTAATAAATGTTAGCTATTGGGGCGCCTGGGTGGCTCAATTGGTTAAGTGTCTGCCTTCGCCTCAGGTCATGATCCCAGGGTCCTGGGACTGAGTCCCGGGATCGAGTCCCGGGATCGAGCCCTGTGTCGGGCTCCCTGCTCAGTGGGGAGTCTGCTTCTCCCTCTCCCTCTGCTTGTTCTCTCTCTCTCTCTCTCAAATAAATAAAAATCTTTAAAAAAATAAAGAAATGTTAGCTATTGTTATCACGACTGAAAGAATAGGGTCCCAAGTCAGATGGCCTGGGTTTGATTCCACCTTATCTACTTACCAGTTACATGACCTTGGATTGTTTACTTTACCACTCCAAGCCTGTTTCATCCTCTGCAAAGTGGGGATAACTATGGGACTGTTGTGAGGAATAAATGAATACACACATATATCAGAGGAACAAATACTCACTAAATATCTACTAGGTGCCTGACATATATTAATTGCTCGAGAATACTAATTTTATTATTAATTAGCATCATTTTTTCATGATCAGCATCATTTTATTACCATTAACATTGCTATTAGTCCTGCATCTGATTTGTGGACTCAAAATCACCTCACTGCCTCTCCTAGATGATCATATTTCTGTTCATGGAACTACATGTTTAAGTCATCAATTCACAACCTCAGAATCATTTTTAATTTTTCTTGCCCTATCCACAGTCATCCCGTCCTGTCTGGAATGTTTCTTCCGTTAAAATTCTCTTTTCCATTCCCACTGATATTGTACCTTCTCAGTCATTTATACCTGATGTGAATGAGTGCAGCAGCTTCTTTCCTGGGAGCTGTTGTTGATGTGGAGAGAAAGAAAAGACAAGATGGCAGTGGACACATACTCTTCCACATTGGCCCTCCTCTGCTTTGTTATTTCAGGTAGAAACATCCAAAATTTCACCTTGAACTTGGTTCTATCTCCTCCCTTACTGAAAAACAATCAATAGCTCCCAGGCCTGTTATTTTACACACAGATTTTTGAGGCTGAGATTCAAGACTTTCACAGTCTGGCCCGAGCCTACTATAGAGGGAGGAGTCATTGGGACTGACATTCTACCTTGCATTTTGCCTAAGCAGTTATTTTATCCCATTCATGGTAGCTCCCCTGTCATTGACTGGTTCAGGAACAGGAAGTCCTAAGCCATTTTGCATCAGTGGGATCTGAGGAGAGGTTTGTTCAGGTCTTCTTGAAAAGAAAAACTATTCTTTTCTTTCTCCCTTTGAACATGAACCACCTAACCGTGGATATAGTTGGAAGCCGTCTTGCAGCCATCTACTGTGTCTGCCTGCGAGTACTAGAACATTCCACCTTACAGTCTGCTCATTTGCCTCCTTCACTGGATGGCATATATTCCATGGAGGCTGTTTCCCTTTTATTATCTTTGAATCCCTTAGTCTGGAACCTGGTATGCTTAGTAGATACTTGTTGCATGATGATGTGGAATTCAGTACAAATGATAACCCATTCTCCAATGATGACAACAAAAATAATCATTGTTTTGTAAGGCAGAAAGGGATAAGATCTTTATGTGCTGAATAGTAAGGGAAGGATCCTTAGGTCTTGAGATGTGTGTGCCCCCAGTGGATGGGTAGAATTTAGACAGGTGGGGCTGGTGCGAATTCCTCCATGGAAAGGGCCAAGCAGATGCAAGGGACCTGTTTTTCAGTTCCTCTGGCCACTGCAGTGTTGTTTGACGGGTTCTCTGCACCTGATGGGAAATGTGGTCTCAGTAATTAAATTCCTGTAGGTGGAAGAGGAGCAAAATAGGTTTTGTCCGAGTAGAAATGACATCTTTGCTTTTTTGTGTGTGATTAAAAGTGGCAGTTGGGGACGGCGTGGAAGTTTCTTGAGATGGTTCTCTATAAGCCCAACCCAGTATGGGGGGTGCTGGGGGCAGCGGAGGGATGTCTAACTTATCACCACTCTCCCTTTAGGTATCCCAGGCACCACCTCTGATTCAGTGGGCTTAAGTGTTCTAGGTTGTTATAAAGGAGTTTTTCCTCATAAGGTACTGTGACAGACACACTGGGATATATTCACCAACAATCTCGTTTTCTTTATGGCCGCACAAGAAAACTACCTTTCTTGGACGACTTGCATCCAAGTGCTGCCACGTGACCACGTCTTGCCAGTAAGATGCAGGTGGTGGTGATGGATGCCACTGCCAAGCCTGGCTCCTAAAACAGTCTGTGCAATTCTCCCTGCCCTCTCTCGGCTTGCTGTCTGGCTGAATGCAGAGCTCTGCTGCAGGAGAAGACTCTGAGGAGGGTTTAGGGCACGGCAAAGCCACCGGGTGGAAGAAACCTGCATCCCTAGCTTGGAGGAGATCAGCTCGACCAAAAAAATCTGCATTGAACTTTGTATAAAAAAGAAATAAAGCTCGACTGTGTTAAGCCACTAAAATGTTGAGGGTTTTTTCTCTAGTTAGCCAACCCTGCCTAATATGGGTGGTAAAGAGAGGGCTCAGCAAAATCTCTGGGCCTAGGTAGATGGCAGTCCTACCCCCCAGATGACCAGTAAGTGACAGGAAAGAGACCTCTACCTGATGGCCAGGAGAAAGACAGTGAATAGAGGCCCTCACCACTGGCAAGGTTCAGTGTGCCTTCGACTGGCAAGGGGCGGTTTCGCCCAATTTCCTAATGTTGGCTGCAGATGGTCCTCGCTGGGCAGAGCCTGGGCAGTCTCTGGAAGCTGACTCTGCTCCTACTCTTAGGGTCTTTTTTTTTTTTTAATTTTTTATTGTTATGTTAATCCCTATACATTACATCATTAGTTTTTTGATGTAGTGTTCCATGATTCATTGTTTGTGCATAACACCCAGTGCTCCATGCAGAGCATGCCCTCTTTAATACCCATCACCAGGCTAACCCATCCTCCCACCCCCCTCCCCTCTGGAACCCTCAGTTTGTTTTTCAGAGTCCATCGTCTCGCATGGTTCATCTCCCCCTCCGATTTACCCCCTTCATTCTTCCCCTCCTGCTATCTTCTTCTTATTATTCTTTTTTTTTTTAACATATAATGTATTATTTGTTTCAAAGGTACAGATCTGTGATTCAACAGCCTTGCACAATTCACAACGCTCACCGTAGCACATACCCTCCCCGATGTCTATCACCCAACCACCCCATCCCTCCCACTCCCCTCCACTCCAGCAACCCTCAGTTTGTTTCCTGAGATTAGGAATTCCTCATATCAGTGAGGTCATATGATACATGTCTTTCTCTGGTTGACTTATTTCACTCAGCATAACACCTTCCAGTTCCATCCACATTGTTGCAAATGGCAAGATCTCATTCCTTTTGATGGCTGCATAATATTCCATTGTACATATATACCATCTCTTCTTTATCCATTCATCTGTCGATGGACATCTTGGCTCTTTCCACAGTTTGGCTATTGTGGACATTGCTGCTATAAACATTGGGGTGCATGTACCTCTTCGGATCCCTACATTTGTATCTTTGGGGTAAATACCCAGTAGTGCAAGTGCTGGATCGTATGGTAGCTCTATTTTCAACTTTTTGAGAAACCTCCATACTGTTTTCCAGAGTGGTTGCACCAGCTTGCATTCCCAACTTAGGGTCCTATTATATCCTGATCCTTCATTCAGGCCTCATGGACCTCCTCCCTAACAATCCCCGCCCCCTCCTCTGCCTTTCATTGTGGTGGATAATGCCAAACCACCATCCACAAAAAGTCAACTTGTTGAAAGTCCCATCGACTGTTTATAGGGTGGGAGCAAGTGCCTATTTCTCTATGTACTATTCAGCACTGCGTATTATCAAACTGTAATGTAAAAAAATTTTTATTGTGGTAAAAAACGTGTAACATAAATATCACCATCTCAACCATTTCTATGTGTTTGGGCCAGTGGCATTAAGCACATACACATTGTGGTGCAACCAATCTCTAGAATTTTCCATCTTGCAGAGCTTAAACTCTTCACCCACTGAACAACTCCTCGTTTTCCCCTCCCTGGAAACCACTACTTTACTTTCTGTTTCTATGAATTTGACTACTCTAGAGACCTCACATAAGTGGGACCATACAGTATTTGTCTTCCTGTGACTGGCTTATTTCACTTAGCATGATGTCCTCCAGGTTCATTCATGTTGTAGCCTGTGTCGGCTCCTTTCTTCTAAGGCTGTGATATATATATATATGATATATATATATCACATTTGGTCCGTATTCATTTATTTGTCATTGAACATTTGTGTTCTTCCACCTTTTAGTGATTTTTACCATGCTGCTATGAACATGGGTGTGCAAATATCTCTTCAAGATTCTGCTTTCAATTCATTGCCTTTATACCTACAGGTGGAATGGCTAGAACAGATGGTAATTCTATTTTGAATATTTTAGGAACTACCATACTGTTTTACATAATGGCTGCACCATTTTACCTTCTCACCGATGGTGTCACAAGGGTTGTGGTGTCTTCACAGCCTTGCCAACATTTGTGATGGTAGCCATCCTAACGGGTGTGAGGTGACATTTCCCTGTAGCTTTAATTTGCATTTCCCTAAGGATGAGTGAGTGGCACTGAGCATCTTCTCCCGTTTGTTGGTTTAATATCTTTAGGTTTATATTCACATTGTTTCATTATATTTAGAGGTCAAAGAGGAACTTTTAAAGCAGTGGTGAGATGTTTCTACTCTCCAGTCTTACAAGGACTCCCCCAGCTTTGCGAACAACTGTTCAAGTCTGGAAGGAGTTATACTTCAGGGATGGGAGGAAAGGCTCACGTTCTGATGGTCACGCTCATGGGATACCAGGTTTACACAGTACTCTGTAGTCATACACGCTATCTCAACCAACATAGCAGCCTTGCACGGTGCAGAAGGCAGAGGAGATGGAGGTTCAGAGCTGAGAACACAGAAATAGAAGGAGACTGTGTCTTTAAAATCACAACCACTGAAACAAATACCTAGTGATGCGCAAGAGACATGGCTGGCTGCCCACCCAACATCCGTTCTCCCCTCTCCCTTGGGTCAGAGCCCCGGTTTTCTTAGTGTGTTCACCCCACTTAGCTACGAACAGGTCAGAGACAATAATGGGGGCTCCATCCTCTTGCTTAGAGAGTGGTTTAGTAATGGCCAACACAAGCAGGACCAGTGTTAGGGTGAAGTCAACGGGCACTTGACAGAGCAGAAAAAGAGAAAGACCCTGAGTTCAATATCACTGAGTAATAGCGATAATACCACCCTCTTGTCATGTGAAATAATAAATCTCCATTGCTTGAGCCAATTTGAACAGGGATTTTTGGGTTTTGTTTGGGGATTTTTGTTGTTGTTGTGATTACTGACATAATCCTATTGCATGATAGATGGAATTATAAATTGACAGAAAAGCAGTGTGAAAACATGATGTAGGGGCCACCAATGTCCGAGCTGCATCCCTATCTTGGGGGTGCCAGCTGTGGGCCAACACTGTGCCAGGGACGGAGACTGTTCCGGGGAGTCCTGGGGAAGGCCAGGAGAGCAGGAGGGAGAGAGTGGGTCCAACCATAGCTGTGAACAGCAGTGCAGGTCCAAATGGTGAGACTAAACCTGTTGTCATCACGCCCAGCAGGTCAGTATGGGATCAAATATCAGGTCCAAAAAGAAACCTATTGTCCCCTTGCCTGATATTCCCATGCCGAGGAACTGCAGCTAAAAACACTCCTGGCCTCTCTGACCACCCTTTGTGTCCTCCTTTCTGACAGCGAGTTTGGAGAAAGACCGAACGTTCTCCACGCAGCTCCTCCAGCATCTCCTCCCTCTCCCTCCCTTCCCGATGTGCCCGCCTGCAGCAGGGTCCCCTCCAGGCTCCCAAAGACTCCCCAGCAAGTGGGGGAAGCCTGAGGGTGTTTCGGGGGGTGCTGCAAGTTCATCCCAGGGGCAGTGTTTGAAAGTCCCCTGTGGCTGCATATTGAAGCCATATTCTTTTCTTCTGCTGCTCCTGTGAATAAAGCCAGTATCTTCACTTCGGTCTACCTGACTCCTGAGTAGACTTTCGGGTTGGTTCTGAACTCAGGAAGGAAGGCAAAAGGCACACTTCATTAGACTCCTATACTTTGACCCAAACCACAGAATTAGTAAGTAGTTAATTTTTTTAGAAGATTTTATTTATTTATTTGGGAGAGGGGCAGAGGGAGAAGGAGAGCCACATGGTGTTGAGTCAGCTTAGTCTAAAGGAGCAGAAAAATAGTGAGGGTGCAGGAAGAGTCATAGCAGCCGTGGGTGCACCCTCGTAATAGCTAAAATATATGGAATATACGGTATTTTATTTAATTCTGTCCTCACTACAACCATCTAGATTAAGGATTATGTTTGCCTTGTTTTACATCTGAGAAAACTGAGACTTAGAAAGGTAGTTTGTCCAACGTTACTCAGCTAGCAAGGGCCAAACCTAGGTTTTTAACCCTATGGGGACTCCACTCTTAATACTAACTTCATATTGCAATCAAACTGTTCCAACTATTTTCATTCCTGATAACTTTTTAAAGAAAGAATTCAATGGAAGCAAAAAGTTACATGCATAAAAATTTCCATTAGAATGTTCTATATAATTGTGACCAGAGGAAGCAACTTAAATGTACATCAGCAAGGAAATATCAAATATACATTAAACTGTATCCAAACAATGAAATGCTGGACATAATTTTAAAATAGTAATTCTGGAGGTGCCTGGGTGGCACAGTTGGCTAAGTGTCCAACTCTTTGTTTGGGCTTAGGTCGTGATCTCAGGGTTGTGAGATCCAGCCCCACATCTGGCTCCATGCTCGGTGTGGAGTCTGCTTGAGACTCTCTCTCTCCCTCTCCCTCTACCACCAACTAAATAAATAAATCTTAAACAAAATAATAAAATAGTAATTCTGGAATGTATGCTGAAAAATGAGCACTACAGAATAAATGCCAGGGGGAAAAAGCAGGAGGGAGAATGGTGTGTATACCACGATGGCAATAGTTAGAAAAAACCTCAACCTGCCCATATGTGATCCAAAACTGAAAGGAAAATATGCAAGAGCAAAATAACTTTTAATAACAAGTGAAATATAGGTGATTTTTTTCTTCCTCCCAAAAGTATTTTCAACATTGCAGAGGCACTACCTTGTCAATAAAAGCAGAACAGATCTGCATGGGGCACTGCAGTAGAATCACACTGGTGGGGAGAGGGGTCACTCGGCATATTTGGGGGAACTTAATGTGACTCAGCCTCCATCCGACCTGCAGTTATTAGCCTGCCCTTGAGAAGGTCAGTTGCACTGGATTCTCCTCTCCTGCCCCCAGGTCTCCTTTACCTTGAAGCAGACACTGAAGTCACATGTGCAGGTTGCTATAAGCGTCCCACAAGGACAAGAAACTTTGGCCCCGACTCCAGACAGCTTGAATCCTAAGGCTCCACACCGTGGAGAGTTTCTCTGGTGATGTCACCGAGACGTGGGCAGAGAAGCGGGCAGGGCAGGACAGGGGAGGAGGCGGAGACATAGACACCGTAAACTTTTCTAGAGGAAATGAGATACAAATTAGTAAAGGGCAGGAAAGAGAAAAACAAATCCTGAGGTGCTGGATGATGGTAAGAGACTTTCTCAGATGGTTCGGAGAGGAAAAAGCAGTCCATCAGCAGGGTTCTACAGTCTACGGTGGCCCTCTGTGCAGTAGAATGAACAAGGGCTTTGACATGAGGCCAGGTTCCAGTGTGACCACGGGCAAGTCACTTAACCTCTCTGATTCTCAGATTTTCTAACTTTCCATGACAACCGTCATTCCTACAACACAGAGTTCAGTGAGATGTCCTGAAGAAGCCCTTCTCCTGAGAACTGGGACTTCCCTTGTTCTCTAAGTCTCTCCCGTGGAAAGGGGGCTCTGTAACCATTGAGACAGCAAAGCATTCCCTGTGCCCTCCATGCCCATCCTATGCAATAACTTCCTGTCATTCTGCCTTTCTCTCTAACAAGGGACCAGAGAAGCCCATCACTGCTTCTTAGAGGAAGAGAGAAGAGTGAAGCAGAGCTGGGCGGTGACTGCACCCCAGAGCCATCCTTCTGCTCTGAGGGTGAGTTTCCAGATTACGTGCGATGAGAATGGAAACACATGAGAAGTCTAAGTTGGGCCACCAGGGACTGACACTCCGTGGGTGGGGAAGAGAAAGGGACAAACCCCGGCTGAAGGTGGGCTGATCAAGGTGAGGGGAGAGAGAGTGAAGTTTTAAGGAAGAAAATGTAGGGGAAGCCGGTCAAGACACAGGAATGAAGGGAGGCGGGGGAGAGGTCAGGCAGGAGGAAAGGGAAGTTAAAAGGAGGTAGAGTGAATGGGGGCTGAGAAAGACATCCTGCCCACACCATCCCCCTGTGCCCAGCGCTGGTGATTACGAATGCAGCTTTAAGCGGGGCACGCACCGGCTGCTGGACGTGGACCTGTTTCCCCATGAAATGAGGCAGCGAAGTACCATTGCTGGTGGATTTATCTGTGGAGATACATACCCCTTGTCCTGGGGTCCCCCTGCCCCCCCCCACTAGCCTGGGCCAGAATAAATGTTTCCATCCTTGAACAAGGGCAAGCCAAGGCTTGAACAGTGCCAACCATCCTTGGTGTCACCCCATCTGGACGGGGAAAGGGGACAGTGGTTGCTTCTGAGAAGTCCAGATTAGGTACGATGAGGACCAAAGCCAAATATGTCTTCGGTCCATCCTCTCTTTCTGGGGTTTCCCTCTGGCTTTTCCTGAGTGCTCAGAGTTCCCATGCCTTTGCCCCTCTGACCATCACTGGGCCAAACTCGCTGGCGAGGAATGGTCTTCAAAATGTATTGACCCAGAGGCTAACGTGATCGAGAGGGCTGTAGAAGTTCAGATGGTAGACACTGGAGCATCAGTTGGCTGGCAGAAGAGGGGCTGATAGAAACTTCTCTGAACAATGTCCTATGGTGGCCCTGCCTCCTGCTGCCCAGATTTTGTCAGCCTCCCCCGTGTCACTTTTCAGAGGCCACCTGACAGGCCATTTTACAGCACTTGTAAGAAGGGACCATATCCCCTTCAGCCCCCATTTCCCATAGGACTGGGGTCCGTGAGGATGGGCGGCACTTCCTTCCTAGTTCTACTGCAGGCAGAACGGGTCCACCCAGTGTGTGGTGGAGACTGCCCTCAGGACTAGGGTGTTTCCCCAGAGATGATGTCACAGCTACTCAGGGTGTGCGTGTGTGTGACTGCGCACGCCCGTGTGCACACGCGCCCACGCGCCCAAGCACCTCAATACGCCGGTTATGTGGATTGCATCTTAATTTATTTTTCAAATATTACATATACAAACCTCTAGTGGAGAAAATCTGAAATCACCAATAACGTAGTAACAGTATTGTAGTCATGTTATTTCAAAGGAGCCCTTATCTTTTAGAGATACATATTAAAATATTTACTTATAAATAAGATACGACGTCTGGGATTTGTTTCAAAATAATCAGGTGGTGAGGAAGGAAGTGGGAGGTGCGGATAGATAAAATGGGCCATGAGTTGGTAATTGTTGAAACTGGGTGATGGGTGTGTGGAAATTTATTATACTACTTTTCTAAAAAAAAAAAAAAAAGAGTTGTCTGTGGTCAAATAATTTTGGGAAAAACTGCATACCGTGGTCCCCTCTTACAGTGTGTATTAGTGCTAGAATTTATGTTGCTAGAGAATAGGGACTACAAGGGTGTGTTGACCACAGATCCACAGTGCCTAGCATGGTGCCCGATGCTAGCAAACCCTCAAGAAATGGGTGATGTGTGAATAAACAAGGAAAAGCACTTACAGTAAGGAAACCTATTCACCTGTTTTAACCTACTGTTTCCCAAACATATTTGCTTATGAAAAGCCTTTTATTGAGGAGTACCTTTATATTAAAATCTCTCTTTTTTTTTTAAGATTTTATTTATTTATTTGAGAGAGAGAGCACGAGCAGGGGTAAGAGACAGAGGGAGAGGGAGAAACAGACTCCCTGGTGAGCAGGGAGCCCGATGCGGGACTCGATCCCAAGACCCTGAGATCATGACCTGAGCTGAAGGCAGACGCCTAACCGACTGAGCCACCCAGGCATCCCTATATTAAAATCTCTTGAAATTAGTATTTTGGGAAATGGTCTCAGAGCAGTTTATAAATAGTATTAAAACCAGTCTCACAAGGTCCCAGCGAGTTGGCAGAGAAAGCCACAGTGTTTATAGTCTAGGACTACATGGACCATTTCCTGCCTATAAACTGTGCTCAAGGTCCCACCCAGATGGCTGGGTTTGGAATCAAGATAGCCCATGTTGGCAGCCCATTCTTTTTCTTTTTGCCCCAAACCTTCTCCTAATGTCTGCAATTGACCTTACCCAATATTCAAGTGGAAGACAAGAAGAAAAGTGAGCAGGGCTCTTGGAAGGTGGTGGCATGTTCAGTGAATGAGGTCAGCTTGGTGTCTCCTTTCTCATGGCTGTGGCATCGTAGGTGAAGTAAGCCTCGGGAAAAAGTGAAGAAGCAGATACAAACCTGGGTGTCTACTTGAGGAAGTGTACATCAGGAGAAGAAATGCAGGAAAGAACTCAGAGGAAGAGCCAGGGAGGAATTCAACTCCACTTTCTCCCCCTTCCCCTGGATCTACAGCGGGACTCCATTTCCCAGCTTCCCTTGCGATTAGGAGTGGCTAGAACCCAGTTCAATGAGTCCTGAATGAAAGTGATGGTCACATACCGGGCCTGGCTCATAAAACCCCCACAAACAGTGCTCCTCCATTCTCTTTTTCCTTCCACTGACTGAATGAGGAAAGACCCCAGCAGCTTTGGAAGTCATGTGTTGAGAATTACAGAGCCTCCATCAGCCTGAATCACCCCACGATCCTATATATCCAGAAACCCTTATCTTATGAGTATTCGATGATTCAAAAATAAGCTTCTATGTATTTGGGCCATTATATATTTCTTTTTTTTTTTAAGATTTTATTTATTTGACAGAGAGAGACACAGCGAGAGAGGGGAAAGAAGCAGGAGCAGAGGGAGAGGGAGAAGCAGGCTCCCCGCTGAGCAGGGAACCCGATGCGGGACTCAATCCCAGAACCCTGGGATCATGACCTGAGCCGAAGGCAGACTCTTAATGACTGAGCCACCCAGGCGCCCGAGCCATTATATATTTCTGAGTTAATTTGTCAGTAGCTAAAATTAGACCACAAGATACAGAAAGAGAAATCTATCTGAAAGGTAGAATGAAAAATGGGCTAGGGCAGTATCTATAAGACCAAGAAAGGATAGAATTTAAAGGAAGGGGGAGTAAAAATAATAGTAACTACATCTGGGTTTGAATACCTAGAACTTGAGACATGAAGAAGTTGACTCGGAGACGGTGAGCTTTTGAGGATAATTTTTCTCTTTGATTAAAAGAGAGAACTTATGATGAAAGATCCTTTTCTTCTTGACTACCTCCTTTCTTCTGCTTTGGACATTGTCAAGTGAGGATTTAATGCCTGGATCTGCAGCAACTATTTTGCGACATGAGGAAAAATCATTGAGAAAGGGAGCTGGCATGTTAAGAGTAGTACAGAAAAATGAACAGATTTTGTGTCTATAATACTATCATTGAGCTACTGAACCAACCCTGGAACTCCTTTATTTCTGTACTTTTTGTTAATAAAAAAAATAAAGACTTTCTTTTTAAAAAATAATAGTAACTACAATTTTTTGGACCTACTCTATTCCAAACCCTATGTTAAGATAAACAGATATATCATTACATTGTATACTTTAATTGTCACAATAATTTCACAATAATTATATAAAACATTAAATGAGTAACTTAAGCTCTAGGAGGTTGAGTGAATTGTCCAAGGTTACATAGCAAATGAATAACACTCTTTAGCATCCAAAGTAATAAGTTTAAAGAGCCAGATAAGTGCAAAGACCCTATTGTAGACTACTAGGTGGGGTTGGACTAAGAAAAGGGAAGGATTTAACAGCAGGTTTGGAGTGGGGAAGATGGAGCTGGAAGGTGACCTTCTAATAAGACTATCTATCAAGATCGCACTCAGGTACCCCTTCTCTATAGAACCTTTCTGAGCCACACCTGGTCAATCTCACTACTTTTTGAGCTCTTTTTTTACTGACTGCTCCCCAGCCAGTTCATTACAAACTGCATGGGAGGGTTACTGGACTTTCTTTAAAGTTGACTTACGTGCTGGATTTTTACTGCTCGGTGCTTCTGCACATTTAGACTCATGGGAGAATTACCCTCCCTCAGCTCCCTTGCAATTAGATTGGGTCATGTCACTGGTTTTAGCCAATGGCATGTTAGCAGAAATGGCATGTACTGTTTCTGTGCCAGAGCGTTTAATTGCTGGCATAAGATCTTCTACTGTTCTCTTTCCCTGATGCAGCAATTCTGTTAACATGGAGATGCCGTGAAATCAAACCCCTCAGAATCACTGAGTTACTGCTTGGAAGACAGCTGCCTTGAAGAACTGCCTGGACCCACAGGAGACTTAGCATGACAAGAAGTCACTTGGAGGATTGCTTTGAGTCACTGAGATTTTAGTGATGTTGTTACTGCAGCATAACCTGGGACTAACCTGACTAATACAACTTAATATTCCATCCCGATCAGAGATGGCAGATATTGATCAATGAGCCTTACCATTGCCTCATCTTGCAGATGTGACATATATTCTTAACGCATCACTGAACTCATACCTCCAGTGAACTGTAAAACTTCGGAATCTTCCTCATCAGAATGACCTAAGCAGTCACTACTGGTTAATCAGCGCTGGAACGTGAAGGAAAACCCACCAGAATCCTACCACTGAAATCAGCACAGAATCCAAATTCTTACTGTGTACTGCAAGGCCACACAAGAGCGAAAGCTTACCCTCCTTTACTATCTCCTTTCCAACCACTTAACTTGCTCGCTCACTCGCTCACTTAGCTCCAGCCCCACTGGTCTTTTCTCTTCTTCAAACACTCCAAGAATATTCTCATCTCAAAACTTTACATTTGCTATGTCCTCTTTTTTGAAAGTGTTTCTCTAATGTTTTTATATGGCTCAAATGTTACCTCCTCAGACTTTCTTATCCACCTTATTAAATGCACCTTGCACCCTCCCCCAACTTCAGTGACAATAAAACACTGTGGGATTTTTTTGGTTTGTTTTTGTTTGTTTGTTTTTATTTTTGTTTTGTTTCGTTTTGCTGTTGGATTCCTACCACTTAGAGTAGTACGTGGGGCAAAGTAACTGGCCAGCCCCAATCTAGACCTTAATCATTTTGAGGAGAGAGGGTGGGTCCCGTTCCTCTTTGGTTTTTCCTTGGTGCTTAGTCCATGTAATGTATACAGTAGAGGTCCATTAAATTCCTGGTGGATGGTTAGAAGACTTTTATTTCCCTTCATATCATGGTAGGTTCATGTCTATGTCTTTTGTCCTTCCTCCACCACTCACACACTCAAGATGTCTCTTCTTTTTCCTTTCCCTTCCCTCACCACATCCTCTCCCAATTAAGTTCAAGTTTCTTTCTCACCCACGCCATGCCTTCTAAAGCCGCAGTCTACTGTGGCTGAGCAACAGGATCCGGCAATAAAACGGGTTTTGGCCTGGCCTCACATCCAAGTTCAGTACCTATAACCTTTTCTGCAGGAGTTAACACTGAGCACCATCCAGACTTGGCTAAAGCGTTATGCCCATACATCGGAGCCCAGAAGTTTTACCCTTTGGGTGTTTTGAAGAGAAGCAGCTGTTACCATTTGCTGGCTGGAAGGTTTTGCTTTTGAAATAGTCTATGAGGCATGTTCAGGCAGAAGGGCTTTCTGGAGAAGGCCTGGGAAGACCCACTGCTCATTTGAATTGCCATGCAACTGTGGGCAAATCATGAGGGATGCCTAGTTTCTGTAACAGTGAAGAAGAAATAGTTGCATTCTTTGGGTATAATTGGATGATAAGGGGGAGGGTTTGTAGATGAGGTCAGGTAGTAAAAAGAGCATGGAACTTAGAATCAGAAGATCTGAGATTTAGAGTCAGAAGTCCTGAGTTCAAGACCCAATCGTAGGCACAACCCCCAGCCATCTGAGCCTCTCCTTACTCTCTTGTAAAACTGAGTGATGCCCTCCTACATTCATCAAGGCTCTTTGGTTGCAACAGAAACCAGCTTAAGCTAACACAAGGAAATAAAAAGGGTATGTTATGAGGACGTCAGGGTAGGTCACAGAAGTCACAGGCAAGAATGCAGTCAAGTGTCAAGAATGGACGAGGTTTCTACATAAAGTCACACACCACTGATTCAAATTTCATCTTCAGAAATTCACATTTTTAAATTAGCTACCACCAAATTGTGGGACTTGACCTATTGGCATACTATCTTAACTTCCAAAGCTCTGTAGAAGACCATTTTGCGCCTGACATGGACACATCTAGAATCCAGAGGCACCTTGGCCCCCTTGGCATTTCTAGGGTGCATCAGCCACACAGATCCCCTTATTTGCTATAATTTGAAAGCCTTAGTAATGAAAAAGCCTCAGCTCTGTAATTACACTTGGTTAGCTCGAGACTAATTAGTCATTCAATGTCATTTATGTGTCATGAAGATTGCTTCCCAAATTGCCAGTTTATTTAGACTTCACTAATAATTATTTCACAGGAGTTTTTTTAACCACTGTTCATTTGCATGTGTAGAACTCACATGTTGAGAGTGAACTAAGAATGGATTTTTTTTTTTTTGGAGTTAAAGTTAAACAGGAATGGCACTTTATTGTACCTTGTCAGATCGCTCCTTCTACGGTAAGCAACCCCATGCAAGAACTGAATGTTGTCCCTTTAAAAGCGTCTGGTGGCCTGCTGTGTTTATAATCCTCAAGTCCCATGATTCAGTCCCACCTCCCAGCCTTGCTCCACACACTCCTGCTCACATTTGGTTTAGATTTGACTTTTCTTTGCTTAAGAAGAACAAGATTTATTACTAGTCAGAAGCCAGCAGGCACCCACATTTAGGAAAAATAAATAAATGAATCCTAGTCTGCCAGAGTGAACCATGCTCAGGTTCCACTGGGTCTTCTGAAAACGGTTACACAAATTAGATCCTGCTGCTTGCATGTATCTAGAAAGTGTCAGCTTGTCCAAATGCTTCTATCCTTTAGCTCATGTGATTCCTGAAGTCACCCTCTGAAGTGTTTTGGGAGGAAAAGGAACAGGTCATTCATGCATTATTTAATGCTTTTTTATTGAGAAAGGTGTATCTGCCAGAGACAGGGGATTGTCAGGAACTGAGAGCTGGTATTCACAGTGTCTAAGACAAACAAGTCCCTGTCCTCAGGTAGCTTAGAGATTGAGGGGTCATTGAGCCCTCCCATGATGAGGCCTTCTTTCACTTACTACCCACAGCAGACTGTGAGAGAGGTCTTATTAACCTCATTTTGTAGATGAGATAACCAAAACTCCCAGAGGTCAAGTGACCTAACTAAGGTCATCCGGCTGATCAGGGACTGAGCCATAGCTCAGATCTGGGCTTCCTCAATCCACGGGCTGCCAATTGTGTCCTGAATTCTTATCCAATAGTGTGACCTCATGTCAACTTGGATCAATTTAAGGTCTCTTTTCCAGTTTCCCACATCCCTGGGTTGGGCTTAGAAAGGTAACTGGTGCAACACACAACAGATACTGAGCCTCTCAACTTAGTAACTTTAAGGATTTAAACTTTATAGAGGCTCTAAGTGGAGCAGGGAATGTCTTTGTGAGACTGGGGGTCTTGGTGGGGGGGTGGCGGTGGTGTCTGGGTAGGAAGAGGATGACATGTTTCCTTCAGAGAGGTGGTCCAGGAATTCCCAAAGGTTGGCCTTGACTCAGTCAATCGCTAGGTCAGTTTGAAATGAGTCACTTGTGGCATGGGGGCAAACAACCTCAGTCCCTCACTAAATTATCGGGAAGCAGGCCCACAAAGTATTTCCTCCTGGGAGAATAATCCTAATTACAACCCCTAGAATTTGCATGGCCCTCTAGAGTTTGCAGAACATGTTCACACCTGTTACCTCATCTGCTGATTATTAACTGCACAGAGGCCAAAGGGACCAAGGTTCGAGAAGACCGAGTCAAGTGGTCTTTATGTATTTTTTCCAAAGTCACCTCCTTTGTCAGAATGAAATCTCACACAGTAGTCTAGTGTATAAAATTGATGAGATTGGAAGTCATCATTGGGATGGGGACGGGGTGGGGGGAGGCACAGCCCACGCTGAAGCCTTTGCTTGGACCCCTGCGTCTGTTCCTGAGGGGTCTCCCAGGAACCTGCAACTTCCATGAAACCCAAAGAGAAACAGTGTTGCAGTGAACACCCATCCCATTTCACTCGCCTCCTCTGAAAAAAGAGAGCTGAAGGCCCGGGAGCTAACCAGAGAAGTCCAAGGTCAATCCTGAGCCAGTGCCCTCTCCTTGCAACTCACCAGGGCTGCTTTCTCAGGTGGGTAGAGTCTGAAGATCTTCCTGGGGGCCAGTGTGCACCCCGGTGTCTCAGGAAGGTGTCCTCTTGGTGACAGACATCTCAGCCACTACTTGCCCGCTTTCCAGGTGGGGCTCGGGGTCACCCTGGGAATCGTGGAGCCAGCGGCAGAGTGGTTGTGGAGTAGGGCCAGTAATCTGTCAGCCCCAAACACTCTCCCTGGGAATGCAAGCAGAGCAGCCTGTAGTCAGGCAGGCTCTCCCCAACTCAAAACCTTTCGCGGAACTGGAGAGTGGTCATTATTGGCTGAACGTTTGTTTCCCCCAAATTTACATTTTGGATTCTTTTTTTTTTTTTTTTTTAAGATTTTTATTTATTTGACAGAGAGAGACACAGCGAGAGAGGGAACACAAGCAGGGGGAGTGGGAGAGGGAGAAGCAGGCTTCCCGCGGAGCAGGGAGCCCGATGTAGGGCTCGACCCCAGGACCCTGGGATCATGACCTGAGCCGAAGGCAGACGCTTAACGACTGAGCCACCCAGGCGCCCCATACATTTTGGATTCTTAACCCCCAGTGAGATGGTACTTGGGGGTAGGGACTTTGAGAGGTAATTAGGTCCGGGGGGTGGAGCCCTTATGAATGGGATTAGTGCCTTTATGAGAAGGACACGGGAGCAAGCTTGCCCCCTCCTCTGCCCGGGCTCAGTCTCAGTCTCCGTCTCTCCCTCCCTCTCTCCCTCTCCCTTCCTCTCTCATTGTCTCCACCCCCCTCTCTGTCTCCCTCCCTCTCGGTCTCTGTCCCTCCCCACCACGTGAAGATAGAAGACAACCATCTGCAAACCAGGAAGAGTGTTGTCAGCAGAATCCAGCCCTGCTGGCCCCCTGATCTGGGACTTCCCAGCCTCCCGAACAGTGAGAAATAACTATGTGTTGTTTAAGCCCCCCATCTGTGGTATTCAGCTATGGCAGCCAGAGTGGGCCAAGCCTGGCCAAGAGCAATTCTGTAAATGTCCTGAGGGCTACCGGCTGGTTGAAAGGGAACTCTTACTTTAGGTGTATCTTAGCACAATAATAATAGTAGGAACAATAATAACAGCAGCAGCAACAACAACAACAACAACAATAATTAAACTTATATTGGCTCCCTATTTCCTAAGGGTCAAGTTCAAACTCCCGGGCACAGTCAATGACCTGAGCCGGGGCCACCTGTTTGCTGTCCTCCTCTCAACATCTTCATCTATTCGAATATTCAAGCCACTGTAAACTGCTCTCCATTGCCTGAACAAGTCATGTGCTTTCACTTTTCTGCACTCACTCACAAATTTGCTTTTAGTCATAATAACAAACACATCTATGGTGCTTACTATATGCATATACATACATATATCTAGGGCTTAATAAGTGCAGGACGTTTGAGTCATTTAATCTTCCCCAAGTCTATGAAGTAGATACTGTTATTTAACCCCATGTTAGACATGAGACAACTGAGGCACAGAGAGGCTAATTTACTTGTTTAAGGTCACCAAGGCAAGGTATGAAGCCAGGCACTCTGGCTCCTGAATCCTTGCTATTAGTCACTGCAGAGTACTGCCCATGGATGGTGGATGCCTTGTCCTTGCAGTTTTTCTGAAGAATTCCTCCTCCTCCTTTAAGACCTGGCTCAAATATCACCTCCACTGTGAAGCCCCCCTGGTGTTCCCCCAGGAAAGGGTGGGACTCTCTTCTCTAGGATGGCTAGCACTCTGCTCATGGGTATTTTGCAGCGCATTTCCTATTATGTGCTAACAGCCGGCTTGTGAGTCTGATTCTCTACCAAACTGTGGGGCCCCTGAAGATAGGGCAGATCTTACTTATCTTGATACCCCTGAGCACTCACTACATGTTTGATGAATAAAGGATGGCTGCATGCACTTTCTCTCAATTTTTCAATTTCTTCCCATAAATAACAAAATTAAAAGGGAATTGCTCTGGCTCAGAAATTCTATAATGGCTCCTTCAGGATCTTGCCATGGTCACTGACAACATTACCTTTTTCTGTGTACCCCAACCGGGCAAGAAGGCCATTCAGCTACACTTTTGGTGGTCCACATCAACAATAAATACTGCTTTTGATTTTCAAATATGAAATCACCATATGTTATAGGTAGATATGAAATTATAATGCAAAGAATGATTTTTCTAACTCAAAATGCCTCTCCTGAAGAATAGGACAATCTTCCTTCCCTTTCTGAGATGTATTGGTTAGGATGGAGGAGGGAAAATGGATTAATGTTTGCATAGATAGGAGTCTAAACAGGAGCAAGAGAGGATGGGTGGATGTATGGTGGATGTGAGGTTGGAGAAAATGGTGAATGGATATGTGGATGATGGGTGGACGGCCGATGGATAGATCCACTGATGAACCAATGTGGCTGGCTGGCTGGAGAAGAGGACAGTACATGGATGGATGTAGGTTTATGAAGACACGTGGAAAAGGATGTATGGGAAGGTGGAGGAGCAGTTGTATGGGAGGGTGATCAGAAGAATAAGTGGTTGGATGGATGGGTGGATGATTGGATGGATGGAAGGGAGGAAGAAAGGATGTGTGGTTGGATAAGTGGATGGAAGGGAGGATGGGTAGATGTGTGAGCCCTGGAGGGGTGTGAGGAAAGATGGGTAGACAGGTGAATAGGCAGGTGGAAGGATGTTTGGGGAAATGAATGAGTATGGGTGACTGGATGGATGAATGGGTGGATGGACCCACGTGCCAGCCTGGGACTGGAAGCTGACACATGGGTTGGAGGAAGGAACTAGCAGCCCCAAGATTGGTCATCCTTAGCTTTCTCTGAGCAGCCCTGATAAAAAGCAAAACTCCACCAGAGCCAGGAGAACTTCACTTCTCTTTCAGGGGAAGAAGGAGCTCGTCCTCTCCCCCTGGGAAGAACCACAAACTCCTGACCCCTCCTGCCCCCCGTGAGCACGGGAGCACCCCTACCCATGCAGGACCTCCTCGCCAGGAGGCCATCTCTTCTCCCAGAATATCCAACTGCCTCTGAAACCCAGAGACATCACTCCCCAGCCCGATTCACAGAGAAACTCAGCAGAGAGGAGGGGTCGGAGGCTGAACCTGAGGCGGCTAGGTTTCCGGACCCAGTCATCCCCCTTGAGGGGCCTGAGGCCGCCCTCCCAGCGGGCGGGGAGCAGACACCGGGGCGTCCCGGGGCGCAGGGGCACCCCGGCCCTCCGGGCGCCCGCCCAGGCCGCCCCCATTTACGGTCTCGGGCGAGCTCAGGGCGGGGGCGGAAGGGCCAGCGCAGGGGAGGGCTGCTGCGTCTTTAAACCTCTGCCGGCTGCTTAGTCACAGCCCCCTCGCTTGGGTGTGTCCTGCGCTCGCTCCCTCCTCCCTCTTAGGTCACTCTTTCAGCCCTTGAATAAAAACTGCACCCAACTTCCCAGGCGCCCTCATTGCCCAGCCGGACCCCCAGCCCCTGATAGGTTCGGTCCGGCCCGCTCGCCCCGTGTTCCGCCGGCCCCCGCCCAGCGCACTGGACCCTCCGGCAGCCCCGCGCTCGCTCTCTCGGTTCGCTCGCACCATGGACAAGTTTTGGGGGCGCTTAGCTTGGGGACTGTGCCTCCTGCAGCTGAGCCTGGCGCAGATCGGTGAGTGCCGCGGGGGGCAGCAGGAGGGAGTGGCCGGGGCAGCCCGGAGGGACCCAGCAGCCACCTGGCTGAATTGGCCCCGGGGACCGGGGGCCGGAGGCGAGTGGGCGGCGAGCCGCGTGGATTTGGCTCAGGAGAGCGGGGCTAGGATTTGCGCTAAGCCCTTGGAGAGTGTGCTGGGGGGAAGCACCGTTTTGCTGAAAGGAAAAGAAAAAGAGCGAGGAAAAGTTGGCTGCGCAGGCTGCCGGCGCGCGGTTTGGGGTGAGGTCGCTGGGGCCGGAGCACAAGGCAGAAAGTAACTGTACTCCTGGGTGCGCGCAACCGGTGTCTGGACGAACAGGCTCGTGCGCCCAAGGGCGCTGGGAGCCTGGCTGGGCTGTGGCCGGGCAGGGCCGAGCTAGGCGGGGCAGGGGCTGTTGGCCAGGTGGCCGGAGAGATGGTGGTGGGACGGCTGGTGGCAATGAGCTTTCCAGAAAGGGGTGCGGGCGCCCTGCAGCTCCCCACTGCGCCTGGGTTCCAAAGCTCTTACAGTTGGCTCCAGTCACTGCCTATCCAGCACTTGTGGGAACTTGAACCAGCTCTGTGAGGTTCTGGGTTTCCACGAGGTGCCAGCCTCGGGCAGGGACTGTGAGGAGGAAAGGCAGTGACTGAGCCAGCTACTCAGTCCTTGCAAACCTCCTGCTTCTGCCAATCAGTTAGGGGAAATCCAGACAGTAATGTGGCTCACATTCCCTGCCTGGCAGCCTCAGAGCAGGGAGGGGAGCCTGGGCATCGGGGTGGTGTTAGGGACCCTGGAGCTGGGGCTAACAGTACCCCAACCAAACAGGGTCTGTATCTTCAGTGGCTTTGGAGTGGGTGGCGGCATGTTAGGTATTCTGGTGAGATTGAACTCCAAGCATTCCTTCCCTTTGTCTATATGCGTACAGATAATTACATGGCTGATTTGCTTATTGCTAGCAAAATTGGTTTTTCTTTTAAGAAGTGCCAGCTGGGTCATTAAGACAGCTCAGCCTATGGTTAATTCTACTCAGCAAGTATTTATTAAACCCCACTCTGGGGTACCAAGAAAGTAAAGACACAGTCTTACCTGGGTACTTTAGGCTGGGGCTAAGTGAGGATCGAAGATTTAGATTCATGAAACAGAAATAAAAATGATGATAATAATCATACTAATAGAAGAAATGCCAACACCAGCCCCCGTTTGCTGTACACTTTCACGGTGCTGGGCGCTGTGCTGAATCTTTACAAGCATTAACCTTATTTTATGCTCACGGTAAAGCAGTGAGCAGTGTCCTATTACTAGCCCTGTTTTACAGGAGGGAAACAAACCGAGGCTCAGAGAAATTAAGTAACTTGTCAGTTTTCACACAGCCAGAAGGATTGGTGCGCATGTGAACTTAGGTCCATGAGCCTATGCTTAGTGGGAATATGTTAGACTGTATGTATGGCCCAGACATACTTGGAAAGAGTTTGGGGACAGAGGGTTGAGGTGGACCAGAGGCCTTCGAGGAGGCTTCCAAGGCGAACTGAGCTCCCAACAAGCCCTTGAAAGGCAAAAATGCTCGGGATGCCAGAGAAGAGAAAATCTGGGGTGCAGGGAGAGCCCTGGGTCCGCCCTTCCCTGGGAGCTCCAGGGAAGTTTCTTTGTGTATTACCTTCCAGTGATGTCTTCTGCTTTGTTTCTGAGGATCCTGATTTCTGACTCCTTCCAACCAGTCTCCCTGATTCTTCTGAAGGGCCCCATCCCCAAATATTTGATGCTGTCCTGACCCTTGAGGTTCTCCCGGAGACCAGAAGGCTCACTCCTGCCCCGCGTTTTCATGGTCCTTTGGGGCAGCATCATTTGGAGGAAGCATGAAAAAGTGCCAGGGGCTTGGCTTTCATGTGCTTATAACGTTGTTTGGAGGGAACTGAGACTTGGAAGGGAGACGTGACTTAGCAGCTCCGCTGGGCAGGGAGAGAGGGGAAGGAGGAAGAGGAGCTGGGGCGGGGGTGTGGGCAGTACCTTTGCCCTAGTCCCCCAGTGTGGGGGGTTAGTAAGGAGGGAGGCCCCCAAAAGACAAGGAAACTTTGGAAAGGAGCAAAATTTGGGGAGGAAGAAGGGCTCCATCCTCCATCCGGAAAGCAAAAAATAAAGAAATGGCCAACATTGGACCCAGAAACTAAGTTGGAGAATAGACACTTTGAATTCGGTGTCATATGCAGGGGGAAGAAAGTGGCCCTGGGTACCGGGGGTGGAGGGCAAGGGGATGAGCCCTCCCACATTTCCCCTCCTCCTCTCCTCACTGCTTGGGAATTGTGCCCCTGGTGTTGAGAAAGAGGGGTGCATCTGAGAGCTCCGGAGCTTGGGGGTGGCTGGGGGCCCTTCTGCTCCCTGCGAGCATGAGAGACCCCTCTTCCTGGGAGTCAGGGCTTGGGCTTTGTCTTCCCAGGTGGAGAAGCAAGAAATCCATCACTGCTGGGGTTAACATCAATTAATTCAGTTGTTCCCCAGATAGACATTGGGCATCTTATTTCCTGCCAAGGCTCAGGGCCAAGTAGGTGTGCCTGAGGCTGGCAACCAGTAGGAAAGGGTTCCATTTTCTTCCAAATTGCCCCACGCAGGAGCAGCATAGGCAGCATGAAATTCTTAACTTATGACAGATCCCCTTCTATTCATTCAAGAAATATTTCTTGACTCATTGCCGTAGACTCAGCAATGGGGACTCCAAGGACCATTTAGAGAAACCCTCCTTTTTCCCATGGAGGAAACAGATCCTGAAAAAGAGGGAGGGGTGACTTTCCCTCTTGCAGACAGACTGAGGGCCAGACCTTTTCCAGCCACGGGTCTCTGAAACACCCCTATCATCCAGGACGGTAATGAGCGCCCCCTCCCCGCCCCACCCCTGCAGTGGACAAAACACTAGTTTCACACCTTAAATGCTACATTAAACATTCACTACATTTTTTATTTTACCCTACAATATATCCAGTTTGAGTTTAATAAAAGAATAATGATATATACTTCTTACCACAAAGCAAAGTTGCTTCTCGAAGCCTCGCACTGCTACGGCAAGGAAGAGTGGTAAGTCCCAGGAAATGCCATTTAGGGAGCATCAGCTCTGTGCCAGGTATTCAGCCAGGGGGGTTGAATATGTTCTTCTATATAAGCCTCATGACAGTCCTGTATATGGTTAGCACTTTCTTAACCCCATTTTCTAGATGAAGAAATGGAGGCTCAGGGAGGCGGCATGACAAGGACACACAGCTAGTAAATGGTGGAGTTGGGGTTTCCCGTTGTCTAACGTTGGAGTGTTAGACTCCAATGCTTATGCTCCTTTGATTCATTACTTGGGGAGTTGTGTGTGTATGTGATTCCCTCCCTGTCCCATGTGACCAGCTAACGTGAAGCCTGGTGTGAATGGCTTCTCACTCCCCCACCTGGCAGGCTGTGGACTCTTGGCTGCCCTACCCTGCCCTACCCTGGACTGTGTCTCCCCAGGCTTGGCCACAGCTGTCAAGAGATGCCCAACCTAGTTATTTGTTACTAAAATAAGTCAATTGCCTTATCAGAGTTCAGCTGCCCTTCTAGACATGCTCTCATTTGCAGGCTTGGGAAAAAAGGGAGAGGCTGCTCCTCATCTAAGAGACAAGTTAGGGCAATGCCCTCTGCCTGAAAATTAAGGAAGAACCCCTGCAGAGTTCCTCACCCTAACCTGCAAGCAATTTAGATGCATTAACCCAGCAGGACCCTCATCACACGCTCCGTGGAGGCCCCCGGTGTTTGGCAGGTTGTACGTGGCCCAGCGAGGGAAAGCCTTGAGGACCCAGGTGGTGGGCTGACGTGGTTTTCTACAAAAGTCAAGGATCTTGAACAGAAAGCCAGTATGGAGCTCGAGGTGATAGGCGACCACCCAAGTGAGATTTCAAATCAGTCTATGGTGTCCAGGCTGATGGTTCTAAGCTGGGGTTCCCTGACACAGTTGAGGTGGTGGGAGGTAAGCTGGGCTTCCCCAGCAGTGGGTCCTGGCTGTGGCTAGGGCTGGGCTCTGCCAAGGCTGTGGCTGGGCTGTGTTGGGCTGGGGCTGGGACCACTCTGGGCTGGGGCCGGGGCTCAGCTAGGGCTGAGACAGAGGCTGCAGTCTCCCCAGCCCCTCAGTTCAGCCAGCTCCACCCAGAGCCTGAAAAGGAAGTGACTCTTGTGCAGAGTGAGCAGAAGCATGGCAGATGCTGTCAGACAAAGCATGGTTCTCAAAGGGGATCTTTTCTGCTTCAGAAAGAAATTCTGGGGGATTGCACAGCAAGAAGCTGATGACTCAATTTCCTTTGTGTCTCTGCCATTTAATAGGAAGCACACCAGTGTTCTTTAGAATCATCAGGGTAGGCTACTGCCTCCTACCTTAAATTCGAACCCCACTTTTCACTCCCTTGGTAAGTTGAAGTTTTTCTTAAATTGCGTCCTCCCCCCAAAGCTGGCCATCAAGGGTTTGGGAAGCCAGACCAACCTGACAGTGTTAGGAAGGGGTGTTTTCTAGTTTGTGGTTGTGGAATCTGGCTTGGCATGGATAAAGTGATTGTGCATGCCAAATTTCCCAGGAAAGTCAGGATTTCCAATGTGCAAACACTCTACCAATTGACGCATAGTATATATTTTGACTAAGGGTCTCTATATTTTTCTACCAATGAGTGTATGGCTTCGTGTGATTAGGAGTCAAAAACTTTGCAAGACGTTTCACATAAATGCATTCACAGCTTTACAATGCCTTCATCAGTCTAGGGTCCGATTAAATTGACATTTGGTTCAGAAAACATGCAGAAATATTGGGGAGCAATATTTCATATTCCTCTGCTCTCCACTTCCTGATCACCCCACTATGTGAAGTACCAAGACAAGCTACCTATTTGATTCTTGCTGGCGGGACGTAGGCATACACACATTGTGGGTGTGTTTGTAAGTCTTTATGTGTCTGAGCCCATGCATCTACCCCTAATTGCTGGTCAATCCTTAAGCATGTATCAGGTGTCTTCTGTGGGTCCCACACTGTGCTGGGTACTACAGGGGAATTGCATGGATGAGACTGGCACCTTTGGCCAAAAACCTTGTGGTTTTATGTATAGAACACAGTGCACCTGACTGACAGGCTAATGGCATTGTTGAGCTGACAACCCGCAAGGAAGGCTGGAGGAATCAAGGGAGAAGAGGTGGCAGTAAGAACAAGATAGGATTTGAATCTATGAAGAAGCGGGAATGGAAACAGGGTGTGACTCTTTCTTTACCCTGCTATTTATCTACCCACTCTCGAATACGTTAGTTAACCAGCCTAGAGAGTCAACAAACATTTTCGCAGTGCCCACTCACCGCGCCAGCTAGGTAGGCACTGGGGGGCTCCCTGTCAGAAGGCCACGGCCCTCGCCCCTGAGTAGCTAGCGTGCGATGTGCTATGTGGTTTCCTGGGTACCGGCTGGCCATGTATCTCTGGCTTCCACATACTAGATTCGGGTCGTGCACTGCCCCACTCAAGTTGGGACAACCCCAAATGCCTCCAGACATTGCCAAATTGGTGGTGGTGGTGGGTAAAGTCACCTCACGTTGAGAATCTGGGGTCGTAGGATGGCAGCCACTCTAGTAAGCTCACCTCTGACAATGTGGTATCTGCTTCTCATAGGGCCCCATCGGGCTAGTAGGGGCCCCCTAGCCTCGCAGGGCTAAAATTAATTAGCCTTGAAGCTGTGCAGTAAAATCATGCAGGGAAGCCTTTTTCACTTTGGGGGCCAAGGGGCACTAATGACTTTCTCGCTTCTCAAAGGGGGAAACCCCAAAACCCGACATGCTCTCTCTTATCTGTCTTCTAGCACTGTGGGAGCCCCCTGACATCAGGGATTGTGTCACATTCGTTTCGTGTGTGCGCGGTCCCAGATCCAAGGGTTGGCCCTAGTTCCCAGTAACTGTTGAACTCAAGTGAATATCCAGAATACAGAAATAACCTGATCCTATATATGGAGGCATGCTGGACCGCATATGTAAGACAGCAAATAGGTCTGTGTGTATCTATGGTAACAGTGGTGACGGCTGTTTTGCTCAGGCCAGGGGTGAGAACGGTGCTGGGCTGGTCAGCTGCCCACCACAGGGCTCATGTTCGGTCTGCCCAAACAGGGAGGTCACCCATCTATTTGTGGTTTTGGTGGCTGCTTGCTGTGGCTGGGGACGTCTGCCTCAGGACAGGGTTACTAGCTTCTGGGGCCAAGAAGGGAGTGGGAGCCAGGCAGGATGACACCAACCCCCAAATTTAAGCCTCAAAATAAAACCCTCCCCAGCAGCGGCCCACTTGGAGGTCTGGTTATTTTGGAGATGCTGACCTGAGGTTGGACTCCTTGAACACCCCTCTGATCACCCCCCTCCCCCACCATGCCTGCTTTTGGAAGGTGGTGGCAGCTGGGAGAGAAGCCGAAGAGCTTCACAGAAGATTCTCACCTTCTCTGTGGGTCTCCTGCAGCTCAGGAAGGGGCAAGGCTGCAGCGAAGTCTGCTGTCTGCTGGGGAGCCACACTGGCAACAGTAAACCGTGTCTCCTCTCTGTAGAAGCTTGCCAAGTCTGGAGTTGCCCACAGCTGGGGCAGGTCCTGCCCCCCTGCCCCAGGGATCGTCTGTCCAGGGACACTCGGACACAGGGAGTCAAACGGGGAATGAAGGGATGGGTTTTGTGGGGGAAAAGACCATCCCGAAGCCAGATCTTCCTGAGCATGGTATGCTCCGGCTGCCTGGGTGTGTCCACCCGAGGCAGGTGGCCCCCCTGAGTGCAAGTGTGGGCAGACAGGTCCTGAGTCACCGAGGAGGCGATTTGCAAAACTCAGGCCCCAGAAATCTTCGAGTCTTCAGCTTTTGAGAGTCAAGGTTAATTGCAAAACTCCGGCGGGGAGAGATTATTCCCATTTGCTCTGGTGTCACGGCGAGTCTCCTCTGGAGGAGTCTGTCAGTTCATCTTCCTTCCCCACAACCTTTCTTGACAGTTAGAGAGAGCTCTTGTACCCTTTGCGCTTGTTTCTTTGCAGTTAGTTGTATATTTTTGAGATTACGATCGGCACAATTAGTAACGACAGTGAATACTTAGAGGGCGCTAACCCCTCTGTTTCCTAGATACTAACTTGTTTAATCCATACACCAACTTTCTGAAGTAGTGCGATTATTATCCCTGTTTTACATATGAGAACACTGAGCCATAGAGAATTTTAGTAACTTGTCCAAGGCCACAGAGCTGGTAAGTGATGGAGCTGAGATTCCAACGGAGGTGGTTCAGCTACTGGGTCCAAGCTCTTAGTCACTGCATTACTGTGTTTCTCTCAGTATGTGAAGATGTCAGAGCCCCCCCCGCCCCCCGAGAAACCCGAGTGGTGATGCCTGGTAGTCCTCTGGTTGTTTTCATAAACTCCATTTGGAAATCAGGTGTGGGTTGGGTCATAAGGTCCACAGAGCTAGTCTTGCCCTCCCTTTCTCCAGATGATGCCAGAGGAAGGGGATGGAATTGCAGATATGAAGGAGAAAGAAGTTGTCATGGAAAATTCTCCCCATTCATACTCTGAGCAGCTCATTCATTCCGATTCCTGGATAGAAGTTTTGCTCTCTTCTATGTGATGGGAAGTTGGGGAAGGGGGTAGGATTGAAAAGGATGGTGGATCGAGTTGTTTGTTCATTATCACTTCATAACTTGGTACAAGAGGTGGAAATTGCTAATGGGGGGTTTCTCCACCATCTAGGACTTTAGCTCGTGAATGGGCAAAGCTGGAAAAGGGGTCAGTCAAATAGCAGGAACGTGTTTGCCCTCAGTGCAAGGGTCCTTGGCCCCAGGGCCTTCTCTCTACCAGTTAGAATGATGAGAGAGGGAGGGAACTGAAAGAGGAGGCCGTCAGGAATCAGGCTACACTCACCCTGGCATAAGGAACTGAGCAAATACTAGAAGTGGGCCCTTCTTCCCAGCCCTTGCTTAAACCTAAAGGTGGCCTGGCTTCTGTGTGGCCCAGCAGATGACTTGTACATGGGGAGGTGGGGGAGATGGGCAGGGTTTCCTCTGGGTGCTTTGCCTGAGAAACAAGCCACCTGGGAAGGGTGGAGGCAGAGCCCCCTGGGGACGTCTGCCTCATCTGTGGGCCTGGGCTCAGAGATTCATCACAGATTCCTTACCCATTTGAATTTCACTTGAGCAGGTCTGCAGGGCCTTCTAGGACCCACACACCAGTCACGGATCTAGGCAGCATCTTTTACCACTTCCTTTCTCAAAGAGAACCTGCCGAGGTATTAGAGTGATGACAGTAAAGCCTTGCAGGTGTTCGTCATTATGCAAATTGAGATGCCAAGGAGAAATTAACAATGCCACGCAACCAACACCTGGTCTCCTGCCTCGGGTCTAGAAGGTGGTTTCTGCGCAGGCCCCTGGCCCCAGTCTTCACACGCCCCAGAAGTACTAAATGAGGATCTCCTATCTGCCTGTCACAAATGTTGGCATGGCTGAGCGTATCCGGCTCAGGAAGCAGAGTCTAGCAGAACTAGCTGCACACTGTCTTACAGCCTGCAGGTGACCAGGTGATGTCACTGAGCCAGCCCCAGAGCCACCAGTTGGTTGCACGCTCACATTTTCCTGCAAAGGGAAGACAAAGGTTCAGGTACCGACAAGAGTTCAGGTACCGACACAGAGGTAGACCAGACATTGGAGAGGGAAGTGATGCTGCCATAGAAATCTCTTGCCCTGAAGTTCATCTTGGCTGTGGATCTTCTGTGGCCGGACAAGTTGTCTTCCCAATGTCAGCCTTAGTGGGCAGGTACGTCCCTCCGGGCTCGCCAGAGTGACTTTTACTGGCCTCTGTTGTCTTGTTTCTCTCTGATAATTCATAAAACCCCCATGAGCATATCTCTAGCTAGAAGAATGAAGTTTAAGGGATGCCTCTGGGCTGTGTATGGCCATCTGTTCTCTTTCGCTGGTGAGCAGCGGAGCTCCTTAGGGAAAAGCTCACGTTTTATGTACATCATATATTTTTGTATTGCGGCAGCCACCAATTGTCAGTTCCCCAATTATAGTAGATGCTCAATAAATACTGGATGACTGACTGAATGGATGAAATTTCTAGATTTGGCAAAGCAATCTTTATCATTTGCCTTTTGTGATTTTTATAGATTCTGGCTAATTCTTTTTCACCCTTTTTTTTCTTTTTGATCTATAGAAACCTTTTAATTTTATTTTTTTCTAGTGTCTCTTTTAGTGACCCTCAAACCTCCTTGAAACTGCTTTTCTCTGCATTCTCCCTAATGTGAGTATATCTTTCTTGAAGTTTGACATGTCAGGCAAGGCGGGCGAGGTTCAGAGCTCATTAGGTTTTGTCCAGTAGAACAGGGATCTTGATTTCCTCTAAGTCAGTCTGCTTCTATGCCCCAGCACTTCCTTCCAAATCTGGTCTCCTATATAAAAAAACCCAAGCCTCAAAATCATATTCTCAATGACACTTAGAGAAAAGACATTGGCTTTGGGTCACTCTGTTAAAAAAAGAGGAAGTTGTTTCTTTCAATGGTTTAAAAACCTTCCATTCCAAAGATCACTTGTGTGGAATCAGAGATTTCGCGTGGTGCACTGGTAATGAGGAGGTTTGGCTTTGGAGGAGGGCTGTGTAGAAGGAGTAATGGCTGTGGAAAGAACCAGACCTGAGGTTGATTCCCCTATCTGCTGCTTCGGAGTAGTGAAAGCTCAGACAGTGTGCACACGTTAAATGTCTAGAACAATGTTTAGCATGTGGTGTCTCGTGCTAAGTGTCTAGCACTTAGAGGTGCCTCGAGAATAGAAATGACTATTATATTATTCTATTTTACTTTGCTGAACAAACATTTCACCCTTATTTACCTCCAATTTTCCATGTATAAAATGAGAGGGTTGGATTCTAGTTGATCTGTAAAATCCTTTCCAGGCCTCATGTTCTATAAATCCACCACTCTGTGGGCCACGAACACCTAAGCCTCATAAAACTTAATGGAAAGAATAACATGACCATAATGCAGTGCCCAAAAAAAAAAAAAAAGTGATGCCTGGTTTGTATTAAATGTCAGAAGTGAATTATTAATCCATGCCAGAAACAAATCTATTGACCCAGTTATACTCTAAACCCCAGTGGGGAAGCATGATTCTTAGGAACAAGGTGCTTTGTTCAGAGGATTCAATTGAATCCTCTCAACCACTTGGGAATGGGCAGATGAAGAAGCTTGGGCCAGAGAAGTTAGAAACACGTCTCAGTCACACAGCTAAAACTGCAGGAAGCCAGTCCTGGGATTACCTGCAGGATCTGAATGCAATACCTTTTCCATAAACTGTACTTTAAAAAAACATTCCTTCAAGTGATCAGAAAAGCCAACCTGTGAAGAGGAGAAAAGATTATGTCCTTTACTCTCAAAGCTCCATGAGTAATGTGGATTTCTCAGCTTCCCTTAAGGGAATGCTGTAGCATGTTGGTGCAAAATGAACCAAAGCAGTGTGTAGAGGGTGAGCTGTAGTATCTTATGGAAAATAACTAGGGTGGCCATGAGAAGCTAAAAAAAAAAAAAAAAAAAGGCAAACAAAACAAACAAATATATTATATATATACCAAGGCATTGGGCATGGCAGACCTTTGAGATGGCAAGTTGCTGGTTCTACTGAGAACATTCCAGATTCCTGATAAAATATTTATTTCTTTTTCATAAACCCAGAGAAGCTCTTTTTGCTCAGGAAAAGGAAAGAAGGAAGGATGGGAGGGAGAGAGAGAGATCGAGAGACAAGGAAAAAAGGAAGTCCTAAAGATGGCACTACTTAGGAGTTTGCCAAAGTGGGTCAGGGACTAAATGCCCTGTCAGGGTTCTGACCTTCTGTCAGTCCCTTAAAGTCCTTACTGAGATCACATCCATCCTGGGTGTGCCCATTTCATATCCGTTTGGGATCCGCCAACCAGAAACTGAAATAAAATACCAGAAGGGCTCTGTTCTCTTGTACGCAATGCCCTCAATTATCGCTTGGTCATCGCGCCTCCAGCCCATCCCGTAGACACCGCTTCTAGGAGAAGTGACAACCGCGTACAGCCCGGCGGGGGTTTGCCATTTCTCCCCCTTAGTCACAGAAGGACTGTGGGCAAGATTCGTCCCTCACGGTTTGCCTGTTTCTCCAGTTGTAACATGGTGATGAACTCACTAATTCGGCTCACTGAAAAGTGTAGTGTGCCTGGCACGGTGAAAAGAAGCAAGGGAGGTGGAAGATCTAGTTTCTGTCCTCAGAGAGCTTATGGTTTGGTGGGAGAAAAGTCCAACAGGGAAGGAACCCTACAAGATGACGTATCATCAAGTGCCGGAAGGTGAGGAAAGGCGGACAGCTCTGTGAGCGGCAACTGTGGGGGCTTTGTGCAAGGAGTGGGACTTGAGGATGAGGTGGATGAGGGTGGGAGAGAAGACGGACGAAGAGGGGGAGAGGAGAGGGCAACCCACGGAAGCGCGGAGCTTGAGCTGAAAGTTTCAAGGGACTAGGAGGCCCAGCTGAGGAACAGTGAGGGATGACGTCGGGCAGATTCCAGGTGATCAAGTGTCAGTGGCACCATTGGCAAGATCCGATTCTTCTGCCCCTGAGAAGTTCCCACGACACCCTCTTCGGAGCTGCTAGACAGAGTTCAGAAGTGGGGCACCTGCGGGCACCTGCTCCCGCCCTGCTTGGGATAAAACTCGGGCAGCTCTGGCTGGGTTGGGGAGTGGCAATTGAAGAGACTCCCAAACAAGCCCTGCAGCCCCAAATCCAGCAAATAGATCTCAGCTTACACACATCTCCCATCGATTGCTAGAGGCTGCCTGGAGGGCTGTGCTAAGAAGCCAAGCCTTGGCTCAGCCGCAGAGGGTGCCGTGATCCATTAGTGATGTCTGCCACGGGCACGGGCTGGAGGAGTCAGCACTGCAGCACAGCCATACAGTACAGTACCGTTCTGGTTTTCCTTTCTGGTAGCTGCCTGTAACTGGGACGTTAGCCACTCAAATCTAGTGAGCAAGTCATTCTGTAGACTCCACCTCCTTCCAGAAGCGTATAAATTCAGTCTCTTACCCAGAGGAGTTCGGTGGCTTGAGCCTTCTCCTAGCATTCATTTGCACTGTTTTCCCGTTCACCCCAAGTGAAGTTAGATGCTGGGAGCCAGAATCTCCTCTGTTTGAACCAGAGCCAGGCTCCTTGGCAGAAGGCCCCTTCTCCACATCAGCTTCTCCGTCTGCAAACTGAGAAGACAAAAATGATGCCTCACCCATGGGGGTGATAGGAAGAATAACTAGCTGATGTGAGTAAAGCCTTTGAAGATGAAAGGGTTGTATGTGCACGTTAATTACAACTTTTATCAGCCCTGGAGCCTCTGCATTCTCAGCTGCCACTGGGGGCTCTTCAGGGCCTCCCAAGTGCGAAGAGCACCAGCATTCCACAGACTGGCCCTTCTGGGTCCAGCTTGCAGCATCCAAGTCAAGTAGGCTGGATTCTGAGCTCAGGCTGGTAAGCCCATCCTGGGACACTCAAGTTTCCCCCTACTCATGCCCAAGAGAAAAAGCAGCTCACTACCTGGGCAGGTAAGATAAGATAGAACCAAGGTATAAACAAAAGGCTCCACCAGGAGTCTACTAGAAATAGCCCCCAGGTGAGATTAGGATACTGTGCTCTAATTCCCACCCTGTCAAAGCCTAATTGTGTGACCTTGGGCTACTGGCTTTATCTGTCTAATGCTTCAATACACTGTGTGAGCCACCTGGGGATAATAATCCCTCTGCCTCCCCTGGACCTCTCCACCTTTGCCTGCTGGTGTGAAAGTGTTTTGTGCTGTGAGGCAAAAGCACGTGATGTGGAACCACAAGGTCCTATTATTACCGGAGGTAACTTTCACCTTTATCTCTGTCTCCCATTGCTGGTTGACCCCAATCACTGAAATTGTATTCTTCGGAATGTTCACCAATCTCTTCTGAGCTCCCATCCCCTGCTGGGCAGTGCTTATCTAGGAAGACCTGCTATGTGCTCAGGCTTCCTGGTTTTGCCATGTCCCGAGGTGTGCAGATGCAGTCGAGCTGGCAGGGGCCTGCGGTGCCCTGTCAAGTTGAATCACAGTGCCCTTGCTAGGGTAACTCAGTAAAAGCACTGGAGGCAGGGGTGGGAGGGGTTTTAGAGGCTTTGCTAGGGCTTAGAAAGTGCCGGCTGGCCTGGGCCCCTACAGTAGCACCAAAGTGTGGATCCAAGGAGGGAGGAAAGGAGAAAGGGAGGGAGGAGCCTAAATGAGAACTTATCATGGGCTGGTGACTCGAAGCCAAAGACGATGGCATGTCAGAATGGAAAAGGATGCTAGAAATTCTGTAGAGCACTTGTTTATTGGACAGATGAGGGAAGGGCGTCTCAAAGACTGTAAGTGACTTGCCCCAGGTCATGTAACTAGCTAGAATCAAAACCCTGGTCTTCTGATTCTTGGTCCCGTACCCTTTCCATTTCGTGCTTTGAGATGAGAGAGGGAAGGCACTAAAGGAGACAAGGCTGGCAAGAAGACGGGCGGACAAAGAGAGGAAGCTAAAAGGGTACCGCGTTTTGTGGCACAATGGGAAATGGTGTAGGTGTTTACACGCTGTTGGCACCTTTATTGTACTTGGACCTGGTTTCCTGTGCCATACCTTGTATATCCATATTTGGTGTTCATCTCGATCCTTTTTGACTTAATGAGCGTTTGGAAACCAGAAAGCCCAGTGCAACCCGGTCTGGCTTTTGCCCAGCCTTTCTGAGCAGTTCTGTGAGCTGAGTCAATAATCAGTGGTTTTCAAATGATTCATTCGTTCACACCACACGTGTTTATTGAACTGTAACATGTGCCTCATGTTCTGCCAGGAACTGGGGACACAGTTTCTACTCTCATGGAACTTCTAATCTAGCTGGGAAGATGGAGAGTAAACAAGTGGTTATGCCCTTAGGGAATGCCAGGGGTGTATGTTGCGAGAGGAAGCAGAGGGTCTTTGAGAGCCTGTCACAGGGAGACCTCATCTGATCGGGAGCATCAAGGGAGCCCGGTGGGATGAAGAGCAGCAACTGTGTTTACAGGATGTCCCCACCTCCTTGGGGGCCCTTGTTGTTGAACTTCTCTACCCCACCAGTGCTCGGGACCAAGAAGCAGTCTGGTGGGTGGGCTCAAAGCCCACCGGCAACTCCAGCCAAGGCTGCCCCTCTTCGGGCTGCCTCACACTTGGCTCACTGAGTAAGACAGCAAGAAAAGAAAGTTCTACTCCTCAAAATTCTGAAAGCGCTGGCTTATCATGTCTGCCCTGAAATAGACAGTGGTGAAAAGGAAGCCATGAGACCCTCCAAGCTGGCTGAGACTTTTATTTATTTATTTATTTTACTGAACGAGACTCTTAGAAGTATGTGTTGGGGGAGCAAAGGAACCCAAATTCTGGGAAACAAAAAGTGTCATTTGATGTCAGAGTTATTTTAAGCCATGGGAAAAAATTCATAATTTACTTAGGAATCTTGGATGTTAAGCCTGGGTTTAGGGTCAGATCTCACTGATTTTATTAGAAGTTTCTTGGTCTTTTTTGGGGAGCACTTTGTTGATTGGAGCTTGGGCTCCAGTTTTGATCAGTGTAGTGTGTAGGGAGTGATTTGCAGGATGACTTCCAGCAGTCATGCAGGTGTGTCTGTTGGGTCTGGGCAGCAGGAACGGGCAAGAACCCTGGGGTACAGATGTCCAAACGTCTGGCTACAAGGACCTCACTCATTTATCTGCTTTGTTGCCGGTAACTTCTTGGAGATGACCTGATGATGTGTCCCCCATGTAATTGCTATCTGTCACATGTTTCTTGGTATACCCATATCAGCACATGCCACCTGTATATCTCTGGAAGTAACAGAACAATGAAAGAGAAACCCTCATAAAATGCCATATCCCATAACAAAAAGTCTAGAGGTAGGACAATTTTAGGAGCTCAATGATGTTATCAAAGACCCAGTTTTCTTCTAACTTTCCACTCTGCCATGCTCATCATCTTCCTACAGGTTAGCCTGCTCTGTAGTCTGACATTGACTCCCAGAGTTCCAGGCATCCTATGAAAAAAACAACAGTATCCAGCAGCAGAAGGAGGAATGCTTATTTACAATTTTCTTCTAGAAAATTGGAGGAATGGCTTTTCCAGAAGTCCTTAATTGACTTCCCTTTACTTTTCATTGGAAGAATGGGGTCACATTCCATGAAATGCTCATGCAGAGCCAATCATTCTAGGAGAACTCTGACCACAGTGCTTGATTTAGACCAGTCATGATTCACCCACTGGAGCTGGGAGTTGGGGCCTCACACCCCCCAAAGCACAAGTTCAGGATTTTGAACAAAATCAAGATTCAGTTAGGAGAAGTTTGTTGCATTAATAACAATGTCTGTTACAGTGAGTAAGGCCCCGGAGGGTGTCCACCCACCTGGTACAGTTGTGGTTTGAGACTCTATGTAAAGAAAAAAAGCAAAACTAAGTTCTTGTGTTCCTAAGCCACACCCTCAGCCTTTTCGTGAGAAGACACACTTAATGGATGGAGTTCACATGGGGGACACACTGCATTTTGAGACTTAGATGACTGTGACTTATACTCAATCATAATAGCTGTAACTTCATCCTTTTCTCTCTCCCCCAAAAAGCGTATGGGGGAATAACCTTAAAACTGTTATAATTTATAAGAAATAATCAATTGTTGCGGGCGCCTGGGTGGCTCAGTTGGTTAAGCGACTGCCTTCGGCTCAGGTCATGATCCTGGAGTCCCGGGATCGAGTCCCACATCGGGCTCCCTGCTCAGCAGGGGGTCTGCTTCTCCCTCTGCCCTCTTCCCTCTTGTGCTGTCTCTCATTCTCTCTCTCTCAAATAAATAAATAAAAAATCTTAAAAAGAAAGAGAATCAATTGTTTGCATACTTGAGCACTTTATTATTAGAAACTCATTACTGCAACCCATCTCGGCACCTCTGGAGCTACACCATGCATGAGGACCACTAATCTGTAGTGATCCATTTTAAAAGAATGACTATGACCTTGAATGAGTATCTCTTCCTGTAAATTATGAGATGATCACCCTCAAGGGAGACTGCTAGCTTCCCTTTTCTATAACTACACTCCTAGAGTGTTTTAATGTGTGTGAAGTGTTTTCAGCTCCATTATATAACCCAGCCCTCACATTAACTTCATGGTTAGCATTATTATCCTCCTGTATAGGAGACAAGTTTAATGACTCTCTTAAGGTCAGATAGCTAATTAATGCAGATTTGGGATTTGAACCCTAGTTTTCTACTCCCGGAGCTGATGTCCATGTCACCACATGGTGTTGGCTTCCAATGGACCTGACTTCCTTTCAAGGAGTCTGAAATTGACTCTTGAATTTTATATTAATAATTGCTCTTTCATAAGCAGGAAAATGCCTTCCTAATAGTTTCTTTGAGTCTGAAGTTCAAGGGTCTAATATCTTAACATTTTAATAAGCCCAAAGATGAACAGGAGGGTTTTCTGGGATAGTACTCTGCCTCCATGCTGCTAGCTCATGAATCTAGTGGTATGGGAGGGAAACTTTGGAATTTTGTTTGTTTGTTTGTTTTCCATTCTTTTTTTTTTTTTTTTTCACCCAATATCATTAAAGGATTTATGATGACTGCATCCAGGGAAGAGAAGCCCAAGGGATGTTTAATCTGGACCTCAAGCATATGGTCCTTTCTTACACGGGAAGGGGACTGCTTGTTTTTGGTATCTAATGATGAAAGAGCTAGAGCAAATGGATTCTATTAAACCAAATGATTTATGGCTTATTCTGAGGGTGAATTTCCTGACCATGAGGCTTGCTGAGCATGAGACTCACTGGCTAGTTCCCAATCCACCTTCAGTTCTCAGCTGAAATGTCATTTCCTTGGAGAGATATCCCTTGGGGATAGCAAAGGTCTTGGAGAAGAAAGGCTTCCCTTTGGACTAATCACTCAGCATCCTGTACTTATGTTACAACATTTATTGTGTCATGTTGTTAACTTGTTTAATGTCTGTCTTCTCCTCTGGGCCATAACCTCCACTGGGACAGTGACCTTGCCTACCTTGCTCAGTGCCCTGGTCCGCATGCCCAGCACATGGGGGCTGAATGAAACCTTGTTGAATGAATGAAGTTGGCTGGAATTCTCTTTTCTGAAGGCCTGTATCCACTTCAATGTTGGGTTGGTTTTGTGGGATTGTGGTTTACCATCATGGATTCAGGCTGTAATCTCTAAATTTGACTTAAAAAAACAACAACACTGTCTGTCTGTCTGTCTGTCTGTATCTATCATCTTTATACCTACCTATCTGTGTATCTATCTACTTACCTGCCTGTGTATCTATCTATCCATTTATATATCTATCCCTTATCTATTTGTGTCTCTATCATCTATTGAAAAATCTTTCTATTGGAATAGGAGACAAGCGCTTAAAAGCAAAGGAGGGTCAGCAAGCATGCCACATTTCTCATTCTCTCCTTCATCTTCATTCATGGTGCACACACCCCCAATTCCCACCTCCCCTCCTTGGCTGGCATCATCCAGTCTCATCCATGATTTCCTGCAAGGGCACCAAAGGGAAGCTGAATATGTGGGATGTCTGGCCACTCAAGGTGGATGTGAAAGATGAGGGGGAAACACTTTCCGTTTAAGCATAGGAAAAATAAGGCAGGGCTCCGGGGAAGCAAGGCTTGGGTCCTCTCAGCTCTTCTCCCTGTGGCTCCCTCTGGGACATAGCTGGAGAGGCTCTCTCTCCTTTCAAACAAGTGTCACCAGATGAGCCCCAGCCTTCCTAAAGGATTGTTTCTCAGTCATCAGGAAATGTACCCTATTATCTGTTTGAGCTTCCTGTCCTTTATATTGTTTGGGAAGCAAAAGTCAACAACCATGTTTATATTCTGCATTGTTTGCATTGTTAAAAACTGGAAAACTAATTTGGTTTCTTCTCCAAATGAGCTTCCCATTCCTTCTGGAAGACATTCAGAAACAGACTTCACTTCCAACAGGCCGACAGGAAACAGTGTCCCTTAAAGCCAGGTTTCTGACCTGCTTCTAAAGGCTGGCTTTGAGGATGTCCACTCCAGTTCCCAGGGTTCAGGGCCCGAGGCAAGCACAGGCTGTCAGGGATGACCGGGGGAAGTTGAGTCTGGTGTCCTGCCACTCAGAAAGCAGTGTGGGTGCCAGAGGTTGGCCTCGGTTGGAGCCCTGCTGCTTACCAGTTATGTGGCCTTAAGCAATTTACATACCATCTCTAAGCCTCAGTCTTCTCATCTTTACGATGGAGTAACAATACCTACTTGTCGGGTGGTGTGTGGATGAATGCAATCATTTGCGCGAAGCCCTTGACAGAAGCACTGGCATGAAGAGAGCGCTCATCAGTAATCCTTGTGATCATTGTTATGATTAGACCTGGGACCTCTCCACCACGCAGCCCTCACTTCATTCCTGCTGCCCTGCTTGAGAAATGCTTCCTGCTGCCTTTGGAAGGTTTTCATTCCATTTCTGGGCAAAACATCAGCCAGGGGACTCACATTTACTTTGAGGAGGAGGGCACACCAGAGAGCTGACCCCCTCGTGTGCTGACTGGAACGGGCCGTGGCTGAGCCAATCCAGCAGGATGGGATGTTCCGGGAACCTTGGCTAATGCGGTAGCTGGTGAAAGCGAATGGGGAAATGTACCGCAGGTCTGGTCTTGCCTCGCAAAATGACAGTCAGCCTCCCAGGCTGCTTGTCTCGGCAGGATCAGCCTCTTCCTGCCTTCGGTCCAGGGAGCTGGTGGTGGGGCTGTTGGAGGAGGTGGTATTTTCCTCCCTCTCAGGTTGAAGCGTCTTGCAGTGCTGTTCTCCAGCCTCACAGTATGGAAGGGCTCTTAGGGGCAGTTTAATGCAGTAGCTTCCTTCTCGTTCTGGAAATTTGGGAGTTTCCCAGAGCCCACTTCCTCCGCAGAAACCCAAGCTTGGAATTTCCTCATTGTGGATGAGGGGAAAATTCAAATGCATGGAGAGAAAATTCTGAGTGCATAGAGTGTCTGGCCATCAATTACTTGGGGGAGGGGTTGCTTCTCTCATCTCCAAAAAGACCTTTAATTGCCTTTAACTGCTTAATTCTGCCATCCTCTAAAGAAAGGAGATCTGGCCACTCCCAGCCACACCTGAGAAGTGACTAAGGCTCTTGCACCCTTTAATGGGAGCATTTGCATTTTTGTTGGATTCTCGGTTTGCTTTTAATTTCATGAGAGTGTGACTGTGGACTGTTGTTCGGGCTGAAACAGAAGATTATCAAAGCACAAATGGTTTTTCATGGTGTAAGGACATCATAAGTTAGAACCTAGGGATGTCCACGATGTCAGGGAGAGCTGGGGCCAGTCGTCCAAGATTTATGTCCCTGTGGGAGAAGGAAAAAGACTGACATGTACTAAGCACCTGTTAGGAACCAAACCCAATGCTGCTGCTTCATGTATATTTACTATGTAACTCCCACAGACTCCTCCTTGAGGTATACACATAGCAAATATCCACTAAGTAAATGATTGAGTGAATTTTCATCAGAGCCATTTTACAGGCTGAGAAACTGAGGCTCATAAAAGCGAAGGAACTTGCCTAAGATGGCTCAGCTCTTACGTGGTGGGGCTGGAATTCAATCCAGAGCTCCCTCTCCCTTTCAACATTATACCACGAGCTTCCACTCAGCTTTATGGGGAGTTAATCCTGTTCTGCCATCCCCAGGGTCTTGAAAACTCAAAGCATCTCCTTTTCCCAAGAGTCTGGATTTTTCTGGCTCCTTGAAAATGAAGGGCCTTGAAACAATTTAGAACTACCGGGAGCTCTAGGAGGTGGTGGGGACTTCGTTCTCTTCCTTTTTGGCCGGGGCAGTGGGACCTCCAAGACCACCAAAGATCGGGGAGCGCCTCGCCTCCCACTTGTGCAGGTGGGGGCTGCTGAGAGTGCCTTGCTTGAGGATTGTCTCACAACTGAAGAATGGTTTGAATTGGCCCGTGACACTGAAATTCACTGTAGGGAGCACTTGGGCTGTTTGTAGTAATTTGGGAGGAGGGTCTCTAAGGAAATCAGTAATTCTGCTGTTTCTCTTAATTGAAACCATTCTTTCCCTCCAGCTTTGATAGGGTAGGGTCTAATCTCTGTGCGCTGGAAGCGTTTATTTGGTGTAATCTGAGAGCAGGATGCTGGTGACACTCTCTTGTGTTGTCTATTGTCTCTGCGGGCCATGCACCCTGCCTGACGCATCACGGTCACACCGCCACTGCCTGGATTCCAGAATGCAGTGCTACTGTCCCACAGGCAAGAGGGAGCCACTCAGGTTCCTGGGGGAATTCAGGGGAGCAAGTTAGAAAGAAGCGTAGATTTCTTCTAGAGATGGGACTGGGTCAGCTGGGGACTTAGAGGTCACCAGATCCAAACTCTTCCTTGTCTGATAAAGAAACTGAGGCCCAGGCAGATAAAGTGACTTCTCCCAGGACTGACAGCATATCAGGAAGAAGCCTAGTTCTAGACCCCAGGTCACTGGACTCTTGGCCTAATGCTTCTCCCACTAAAACCAAAGGGACATTTATGGGACACCGCACTATATATCAGACAGTGGGGATATAAAGATGAATTGGGTGTCATCCCAATGGACCCCACTTTGATATTATGGCTTAGCATCACTTGAGCAGTCTCCTTCCGAAGATGATGCTTTACAAACAGACTGTCGGACAGCACACAATTATGTAGAGGAAGAGCCATGTCTCTGGATAATTAGGCTCCTGGCTCCTGGTTAGCTGGAAGTCCCGAGCAGTTGTCACCAAGGATACAGTGGGCGGCTGACCAGTTAGTTAATCAAGAATGAAGTCAGAGTAAGAGGCACTTTATATTTGAGCTACGCTAAATACACTTTAATGATGATTGGATAATATTGACCAAGTACCAGGCACTCGGCTAGGTGTCAGTTCCGTTGCTAAGTGTTTGGTGATTTCCTCATTTAATCCTTAAAAGCACCTCATGAGGGAGGCATTACCTTCACTTTAGCAGCAAAGAAACTGAGGTTTAAAGATTAAGAAAACGTGGGGAACCTGGGTGGCTCAGTCGGTTGAGCGTCTGCCTTTGGCTCAGATCATGATCCGGGGTTCTGGGATCAAGACCGGCATTGGCATCGGGCTCCCTGCTCAGCGGGAAGCCTGCTTTCCCTCTCCCTCTGCCCTTCCCCCCCACCCCGCTCGTGCTCTCGCTTGGCTCTGTCTCTGTCTCTCTCTCTCTCAAATAAATAAATAAAATCTTTAAAAAAATAAAAATAATAAAGGTTAAGAAAACGTGGCGAGCCTAACATCCCACGAGAGCCCACGCTGGGACTTGGAGCCAAGTCTTTCTAAGATGAAAGACTGCGAGCACACCCACTATGCCATCCTCCAGTACCACAGGGTAAGTCGCACCAGTGCTAGGTACCAGTAACTATAAAATAAGGGACGCCGGAGAAGCCGGGTGGCTGGGAGGTCCTCATAAGCTTCAGAGGGCTTGCGAGCAGACCCATCACTGTTGCACTCTGAAGGCTGTTCCGTCACTGTGTTTGCTTTGCCTCCTTGAAGTTGAGGCCAAGTGCTGGAAGAGACAGGTGCACCCCACTTCCACCAGCTCTGTCCCCAGCTTAGGACCCCAATGGAACTCTCATCTCAGAAACCAGATCATTCAGTTGACACAGACTGTGCCTTCCAAGCTTCTCTTGTCCACCTTACTAAGTCCAAATCCTAGGGACATCTCTTATGGACCCTAGAAGGCAAAGATGAATTCCAAATCCAATTTTATCTGTGTGTGTGTTGGTGGGGGGAGGGGGAAGTAGTATTTCCTTTGGCTGGGTATCTGATCACACCCAAAGCCCCATAAAAAATGAGTAAAATGCATCCTAAGTTTATAGAAATGCCAGACCACACTGCCTGACAAAGCAGCCCCCGTCACGCTCTATTTAAGAACCCCCTTTTATTTTTTATGAGGCACTATTAGTACCCAGAATTGCCTTATCTATATATTAATCATTTACCTATATACTGTCTGTCTCCCCACACTAGAAGGTAAGCTCTTTGGATGGCATGGACCTTGTATGTCTCCCTAGCTCCCAGGGATCATATCTGGTACATAACACTTGTACTTTCTAGAAGGTGTTTTGAATTCACACCTTGCACCATGCCCTGGGGATACTAATGGTGATTTGGGAGGCCGCCATCTCATAGGAAGAGGCTCAGTTGTCCTTACCCTGATGTTTCTAGAGCACTTCTTAAACACCCGTCGTGAAAGGAGCTTCGGCCTTCATTGGGTATGGTCTCTTGCCATGTCTGATGGCCATTTATTTTAAAGAAAATCAAGTCTTATTTCCTTTGGTAACTTCACAGAAGGGTCATTTGTTACTTCCTCCACTTTTAAGGCTCCTGGATCTGTGTATGGGCCCTGTTCCTTAAAAGCAGGAAGTTGTCTTTGGCCCACCACAGCTGAACATGAAATGGTGAAGATTTTGGTCCAAACCCCGTGGCTTGAGTCAGATTTAAAAGCTTGTCAGAGGGCGCCTGGGTGGCTCAGTTGGTTAAGCGACTGCCTTCAGCTCAGGTCATGATCCTGGAGTCCCGGGATCGAGTCCCGCATCGGGCTCTCTGCTCGGCAGGGAGCCTGCTTCTCCCTCTGACCCTCCCCCCTCTCATGTGCTCTCTCTCTCTCTCATTCTGTCTCAAATACATAAATAAAATCTTAAAAAAAAAAATAAATAAAATAAAAGCTTGTCAGAAATAAGTTCTCTGGAGCCTGGCGTTCAAGACTGGCATCTGTTGTTACAGATGAGATTTCACAGATTGAAAGCCTAGGAAGAGGTGTGAATTACAAGCTATTAGCTCATGGAGCAATTGCAATTGTACCGATCCTGGAAATCTGTTTGGCCCAGATTTTTAAAAAATATCCCCACAATCCAGCCTCTCCCCCCATAAGGCTTCTGCTTTGAAACATTTGTGTTACTCTTAAAAGCATGTGAATAAACAGGAGTAGGGTTCTTGGACTGGGAAGGAGAGCCTGCCTCCTGTGTGTGCACGCGCATGCACACAAACATGCACACACCTTCTCGTTTTAGCATCTTGAGACGGAGACAGAGCCAGCGATAGAGAAGAGGGAGACAGAGTTGTTAAAATGGTTAGGTTAAAGCCCATCAAACTAAGGGGTATGTGAACTGTCATGGGAAGAGCAGAGCTAGTCACCTACTATTGCAGCCAGGCGGAAATCGAGTCCGTTCATCAAGCCTGTCCTCTGCCTGTGGTCCTGGCGTGGTCAGCTCTGTCTGGCGCACAGGCTTCCTAAGTGCCAGGGCAGGATCGATTTTTCTGTGAAATTTTTCCCAGCTCATTGGGTCCATGAGTTACCCCCTTTGGAGGAGACAGTAGTAAGAGCCCCCGTCCACCAGGTCTATCTGCATGACACTAGCAAAAATTAGCCCAGTGGCATGCAAACTCTCTGGCAAGAGGTGTTATCCGGAAATTGGCCTGGAACTTCCTCAAGTTAATCAGTGTGGCGGCTAAGAGACAAGGGGCCAGGCTGCCGGATCCACCCCCCGTACAAACGTGGGATGGGTCTCTTAACCCCTCTAAAACTCAGTTTTCTTATCTGCAGGATGGTTCGATGCTAATAATAGCATGCATCCCATACCTTTATTGTGGGGATTCGATGAGACAATCAGTGTGAAGCCCCTGCACAGATCCCAGCCCGCAGTAGGTGCTAACTTAGCGTTAATGTTACTGGGGAGGCCAGCCAGAGGCTCAGCAGGAGGATTTGTAGGGACTTGTGTCCCAACCACACCCTACAGCACGCTTGCATTTCAGGCTCCCCCCAGTGTGACCGTCTTTGTGTCCCAAGAAGAGTGACTCATGTCAGAGACCAGGTGTCATCCCCGGGCTTGACTCCTGCCCCTGCCACTTCCACGGTGGGATGTTGGGTCAGTTGTGCTCCGGATCTCACTTATTTCGTCAGCAAAATGGGGGTGATAACTTGACCTCTCGAAGGTGCTCTGGGGATCACATGTGTAAAATCTCTTACGGCTCCTGGACTAAGGTCTGACTCAGACTTGCAGCTCTCTAAACTCCAGAACCTTTCCTTTATCACTTGCGAAGATGCTCAGAGAGGTAGGCCAGAGGAAATAAAATCAAAGTTGGAGAGGCACTGGGCTGCGTGGTAAGGCTGGGTTAAAGCCCATCCTTGTTGGCAGTCTTGTTCCCCCCCATCTGGATGGCTCTATGTTGAAGCACAACAGCTTCACCTTCGTGTCTGACTCTATAAATCTTGCCGAGCACACTGTTAACCGATTCCATCCCTGGAGAATAGGACTGGAAATTCATACTGTGCTGTCTCCTCTCTACAGGGGGCTTGGGACAGCCTTCATGGAACTTCACATTGCGAGGTGAATTTATTCTTGAGACTGAGAGGGGAAGAAAACAAAAATAGTCATACTAAGCCCGTATCACTTATAAAGCAGTTTTACACAATTGTGTTTCACTTGGACTGCAGCCTTTGAGCTGTGAGCCTGGGCCAATTACTTAATGCTCCAACTCTCTGTTTCCATAGCTATCACGAGGAGTGACTAACCCTCTTAGGGCTCCCAATGCTCTGGAACCCCTGGCACATTGCAGGCCTTGCTGAGTGGTTATCGTTGCTACGACTGGCCTGTACTGCCGTAGTTTCCAGAGCATTCCAGAGTGAGTCTCCCAGAGCGTTGTGGAGGGCGTCAGGGCCATTGATGGGATGGCGTGGGGGCTGGGCAAGAATGAGCAGCTGGTGGATCCAGGGTCTGGGGTCTGACCCTCCGCCTTCACTCCCGCTCCCCTCCTCCCACCCCCGGAACAGCTCTGCTTTTACCCATCTTAAATACTATGGCTCTGCCTAAGACATCGTGGTGGGGGAGGGGGCCATCTGAAAATGATCGCTCTTCTCTGAGCATGCACCTTTCTCCTTTGCTTGTTGACAATACAAGATGGAAGTCAGTACTGCAGAGAATGGGGGGAAACCAGAAGAGCTTGACAATCTGAGTTGAGGTCTGGGTGTTATTCAAATTCTGTAGAACTTTGAGTCTCTCGATCTCTTGTTCCTTAGTTTCTTCATCTGTAAAATGGATCCGTGGTATCTACCTGCTGGCCCTCACAGAGCTGCTTTGGGATGTGGAATTGGAGAAGGAAGTCACCCACGTGGCAAGATCACTGAGGCTGGCTTACACTTCCATCTGCCTCTTTCCCAGGGCTTGGACCCCAAATGTGTCTTAAACTGATACTGGATTTTTGAGAAGCTGTCTGAGATTTTAATAACATCCCTGGTGTGCATATCACTCCTCCCCCTTTTATCCCACAAGCACCAAGTGTTCCCTAAGTCCTTATTTCGTCCTGGGAGGTAGGAAGGCGAGGTGTGAACCTGGGAGCTAGCATGAGTTACTCAAAGTCATGCAGCTTATAATTAACAGGATTTAGGCTAGAACCCATTCCTCCTCCCAGGTGGGGGCCCCGGGCTCAGCAGTGTGTCAGTGGCCCACTAACCCCCTGAAATGCAGCTCCCAGCTGTGTGTGACAACCTCAGTCCACCTTGGAGTTCATGAAGTGCTTCCCTCAGACTCAATAAAGCCAGTTCCTCAAAGTACAGGCAGCAGACCCGAGCAAAAGCTGAACAAGAAATGAGGTGATGTAGCCGGAATTGTTAACTACACCAGGAAGAGCAAATCTAGTTACCAGAGCGGGACCCCTTTTTTCCCCTCCTTGCAACAGGAAAAACCCCATGTGGGCCCCGGTGATGCTTTCTCATTTCATTTTACCACATCCTGGCTTTGTGTTAGTCAAAACACAAAGTTAGTGTTTTGTTAGTGTTTAGTTAGTGCTAAAACTGATAATGATCAGAAAAAGAAGAAAACAAAGGTTTCAAGGCCAGACCTGAGTGTTTCCTGATCGTCATGGCAACACACAGGTATACACACTGTGGTTTCTCTCCCTCTCTCTTCCTGGAGACTCGCTCACCAAAAACCACTTGACCTTACAGAGTTGTGTACTGAGATGACAGTGCTGGGACACACACTCTCCTTTGCTGGAAAGATTCTGTTGGATCCAGCATTGGGGTGGGAATGTAGACAGGCTTTCTCCACAATGTCCCCTCCCCTTGTTCCCATCATCTTACGAGGAGGCAGGGGTGGGGTCTTCTTCAGACTGTGAAAACAACCCAAGAGCTCCACTGGGTCAGTCCTGTGGAGGCCTCGATGGAAGGGCCAGGATAGTGACTGAGAAATCCCTTTGGACTCTCCTCTGAGAGAGCAGATGGAATGGGCCCTTGTTGGTTTGGTGTTGGCGGCCATGACAGGCTCTATGGTCATGGACAAGAGGCTGAAAGGTAAGGGGGTACAGCCAGGCGCTAAGAAGTTGGGATGCATTTCCTTTCTAAGTGCCAAGAGATGAATAGCTTAGTTGAAAGCAACCCAGGACAGAGTCTGGAGGAAATTCTCTGGGTATGATAGTGTATGACTATTTTCTCTGCTCATTAAACCCTGACCCACCTCCGGGGGCAATTCTGGGAGAGACTGAGTCACCCAAGACTCATGGTCTGCACTGGGCAGCCAAAGGCGATTCGGCCACTGAGTGTGATTTTGGCCTCATTCAGAAGTGGATGCTGAACAATAGATCCTTTCACCAGGCGCCCATCACATGGATGTCAGGGGATGGGGGCGAGTGACGTGGGGGCAGCAGGAAGGCTGCCAGCCTTCTGGCCTAGCAGGCCTGGGTGGCAGCAGGGGCTCTAAGAGCAAGGAAGACTCCCGGATGGGAACTTGGGGGCTTTGAAAACATCAATCAAAGAAATGAAGAATAGAATTGTTTCTTCGGGGCCCGTTAAGACAGTGGATTGTGGTTTTATTGGGAACAGCTTGCTTGGGCCTCTTATAAAAGCAGTTCAGGAGTAAGAGCACTGGACGAGGAGTCAGGAATCTAGCAGTTATGGACCCCTGAGGCCCTGCTTTTCTCACAACAGGCTGGGGGACCATGCTCAGTCATTCTGGATTTTGTTTTCTCTTTGTCTCAAGAGAATTTGGTTAGAAACTGTCCGTTGCCCCACCTGGCTTTAAACATAGATGATCCAATTAGCCATCATGCTTGGGGAAAAAAAAAAAAAAAACAACGCCTTTTCTTTCCCTGCTTCTAATCAGAATCAGTTCAGTTAGGTTTGTGAGTTATGTAATCTTTTTTTAGACATGAGCTCAGCAAATCAGAAGACAGAAACAGAATCCTGGCTACTTCAAGATAAACACTATGAAAATGAAAAATGTGGGGAACCCACTAGTGCTTCCAGCTGCCACTGCCTGAGAAGCTTGCCTGCCACCTCCAATGGGGTTGGATGAAGTTAGCCTGGAGGGCCATACTCCAGCTTGATTGGCTTGGCATTTTAGCTTGGTCTGTTGAGATTTCCGGGCTGGGCAGAAAACATCTCAAAATGTCACAAGGACAGCCTGCGGTCTGGTGTCCCAGCCCTGGGCCAACGCTGAGTCCCAAGATCCTCTCTTCATTTGCCCTTCTTGATGGGCCAGAGGCTATAAAGGGCAAGGGAAGCCTGAGGCTGTAGCTCGGGTTGGATTCTCAGGTCCCAAGGGGATCATGAGACCAGCACAGGTAGAATCAGAAAGAGGTAGGCAGCCCACTGTTGGGGCAAGCCAGTGAACACGGGGACCTCCAAATCTTCTCCCCAGGGAGAGGGTGGACGTTCCATGCGGGGGCTGGGGTGGGGAGCAAAGGCCCTGCCCTCTTGAGTTTTATGGCCCAGAACAAGGGACCTCTGATCTTAAAATAATATTCAGGAAGCTCAAATTCCTCTTTCCAGAGCTCTCTTGTAGAGCTCACTGCTCTGCACTTAAGAAACCCCATGGAGGATAAGTGACCTCCTATAGTTCTAGCATCTTCCCCACACACAGTGTGATCAGCTAGACCGCCCAGTCTGAAACCCAGCCCCTGCTTATGAGTTCCAGTCTCTCCTGTCTTCTCCATGAATCACTTACCTCCTGCCTAAAAGGGGAATAATGAAGGTGCCGGCCACATGGTGGCAAGAATGAAATGAATTCTGAGGTACAGATACTGAAAAGCTCGCATGGCCCAGTGTCATCACTGGGTGAGTCCCGGCAGTTGTCTTCATGGCCGTGGGAACTGTACCAGACCCTGGGTCCCAGGAGCTGGCCCTATTCCCAACTTCAAAAAAAAGCAACTTCCCCCAGACACATAGCCGACTCTGGGACCAAATCAGTAGGGGGAAAAAAAAAATCCTATTCTGCCTGATCCCTCTTGGGGAGATGACAAATATGAACCAGGCACATCTGGGTGACTCGTGATGGAGAAGCAATGAATTCATTTGGGACCATCTGGAGAAGTCTGGTTTGGAAAACCAAGAGGCTCTGGGCACAGGATGACTATACGTCATCTGCTGGCCTCCACCTGGTACGCAGCATGGCTATCATCCTCTCTCAGGAGACCTGAGCTGAGAAATGGTCCTATGACAGGATGCCCATTGCAGAGATGACAGCCAGAATTCAGACCAACAAAGCCACTTCCAACACTGAAAGTGGCTCTCTGAGACATTCGCTTCCAGGGAAAACAGCAAAGGTTCTCAGAAGCAGATGCTTCCGGTGAAAGACATTTTAAGCGTCCGACAGGGAATTCTCAACAAGGCCCAGCTGGTGATTCTTTATCTGTCATGTGGGGAACGGACCTGAGAGGTGTTCTCTTTGCACCTCACAGGTCTGCTTGTCCTGAGTTTTGGGGGGTGGGCTAGAGTAGCCACTCATTCATTCATTCATTTAGTCATTCATTTGTTCAACCTGTGCCTACTCTGGACAGTACTGTGCTGAGTACTGGGGACACAGCGGGGAGGGAGACATACAGCCCCTGTTGTCAGAAGGCCACAAGGAAGTTCTGAAATTCCAGAATCCTGGAATCTCTCATTACTGAAGAGACCCTGGTGATAATAATTCCTTGTAAGTCTTTACCTGTTCATGTCACAGACTTCTTTGAGAAACCACTGAAACCCGGGAGGCTGTCCCAACCAAACCCCTCCACACACATACACATACACACATAGGCTTACACACAACGTCACAGGCTTATGGACCCTCCCTGAAGACCAACTGGTGGATTCGGGGTGAAAAACCTCTTGTCACTCAGCTCCATCGCTAGTCAGCTGTGTGACCACCCCGCCCCCACTCACCTCTCGGGAAAGTTTGCAGACACGTGGATAATGGCGAGTTAGGGAAAAATTACACAGTGCTCTATTCTCAGCAGATGGTGTGATTTTCTTCCCCTTGGGGGGAGTGACTGGGGCAAACCATTCCTCTCCGGCCTTGCAATCTCGCTTGGCAAGGTTCTGAAATGTGCTGGGCGGATCTTACTAGAGAGACCTACTTTCCTTGATCTGTGGCTTAGTGGAAAATATAGGTAAGATTAACGGTGTTATATGGGTCAGCTAGGATTTATCCAAGTAAGAATGAATTTACCCCAGAACCCTGCATAGTTAATTGGCAGCCCAGCACAGAGGTTAGGTCCCCGCCTCTCCCACCTGGATGACTGGGGGCAAGTTACTGAACCTATATGTGCCTCTGTTCCCTTGTCTCTAAAATGGGTTTGGCAATAGTGCCTCCTTCGTAACATTTTTTGTAGGAATTAAATTAACTGACGTATATAAGCCGCCTAATAGGTATGCAACACTATGGACTCTAATTAAGTGCCAAACACCTATCAAACTCTGACCGGTTGGTATCGTCATCCCATGGAGAAGACTGAGTGTCAGAGAGGGCAAGGAACTAACTAGCTGTGTAAACTGGAACGAGTGGGCAAGTGAGTGGCCGTGTCAGGATTCGAACCCAGCTGTGGGAGGGTTCTCAATACGCTGAGCTATCAACCTGCATGTGAGTCTGGTGCCAGGGAGTATGGTTAGACAGGAAGGGCACTCTCGGAGAGCACCTGTTTCTAGACTTCCTGACAGGTTCACTGGCAGACCTCTTCCCCTGCGGGTGACGAGACCCCTGGGCGCTGAACCCCATGATCCCACTGTCCCTCCTATAGTCACGAGTACTCCAAAGGCTCGGGTGGCATTTCTCCCCCCAGAGAGACTACTCCCTGAGTGTGAAAGTGGCCTTGAACAGTTAATGTTGCCTGTTGGGTCTCTCAGAGGGAGGGACTTGGGACAGTTTCCTTGTTACATGACGCAGGAGATTTATTGGAGACCAGAGGGCTCAACGGAAAACATTCTTGACTTACTTTCAGTTGGAAACGCTTGTTTGAGAGATGCAACTGGCCATTCAGTATTAGCCTCTTGAGTCACCACAGATCCCGAATCACAGAAGCCTCTCTTTCTCAGGAGAGAGGCACACACATGTGGGAAGTCCTGCTTCTCTGGAAGGAGTTCATGGTGTGGCAAATGCCACGGCCAGTGATGCTGGTGCCCTGTCCAGTCATCTGTGGTCCTTGGCTACTCACGCCTCGACCTTGCTCTCACTTTCCCTGAACCTTGGGAATATTCTCGAGAAGCTATGCACTGGGGAGGTTGGGAGGTCATAAAAAGTTACTTCAATCAGGGTTGGCCGTAGTAGCCCAGTGGGTAAGTCTGACGGACGCATGGCGTCAGACTGGCTGGATTTGAATCCTGGCTTCATCATTACCAGCTCTGTGAACCTGGGCATGTTTCTTCCCTTCTCTGTACCTCGGTTTCTGTATCTGGAAAGTTGGAATAATAATATCACCTACCTCAGAGGGTTGTTTTAAGGATAAAATGAGTACTTGTGAAGTGTTTAGAGGGGTGTCTGGCATATATATATATGCACAGTCTGTATTTGCTACTATTATTGCTGCTGGTATTATTAGTATCCTTTGGAGTCATAATTGGGGTTTGCATCAGGGTGAAGGAAGCCTGTTGGAAAGTCTTCATAAAGTATTAAAGGCTACACAGCCCTGAAGGCTTGGTCCCTGGGGAGGCAAGAGGGAGCCAGAGAGGAGGAACTAAGAAGGCTCGTGCGGAGAGCTGACCTGAAACGAAGTTCCGGGCACCATCTTTGCAATGCCCGGGGGCCAAGTCCCATCCGGGTTAGGAGCTGGACCTTGTTCGCTGGATGAAGACGGACGCAAGCCGTGGAGCTTCGCCTCTGCGTAGAGCCGCCCACCCGCTCGGCAGCCCCCGGGCCAGCGTCCCGGTGCGGGGAGGCCGAAGCGCGAGCTCGCCGGGCCCTGGCCCTCGGGACTGCCGGCAGGCGCGCACACGGCCGGCCGCGCTCGCTGCGGGCGCGCACGCGGGCGCGCACCGCGCACGCGGGCGGGGGCCCCTCACACTGCGCGTGCGCCTTTGCTCTCCGAAGTCCCGCGGCCTGCAGCTGTGCAACTCAGGGCATTTTGTTCAAAAGTCTCGGTTCCTTTTGCATTTGCATGTGCTGGGGCCAGGTGGTAAACGAGAATGAATTTTCATACGACAGAAACTGCTGTTCAGCTCCAAACCACCGTCTAGGCCTCAGGCTTTATTTTTAAACCCGGGAGGGACAGCGGCCCTCCGGCCGCGCAGTGGCAGGCCGTTGGCCCCTCTCCCGGCGTCTGCTGCCGCCTCCCCCGAGCAGCCTCCCCTCCGAGAAGCTGATTGCGAGGCTGTGTTTTCCTTTTGTAGGCCTGGGGAGGAAAGCCGCCGGAAGGGCTGTCCCCGCCGCCTGACAGCTTTCCCCGCGTGAAGACCGGCTGACAGAGGCCAAAGCTGAAAATGTCAGTGACAACGAACAATATTTCCAAAGGGCCTTGTGCATTTCCCTCCTCGCTGTCCTCCTGCCTCATCAGCCAAGACTTGTGTGAGCGGCTGAAGAAGGACACCCGAAGGCCCCCAAAGGAATGAATCGCATGTGCTCTCCAGGCCACGCAGTTCAGATGCGTTCAAAAAGCACCTACGGGCTAATGATACAAAAAGAGAGAAGCAACCGATGTGGGCTTCTGTCTTCTCGAAGCTCCATTTCTTGCTGCTGCTTTAGTGTTTTCAGAGTCAAGGAAGATCATACAGAAGTTTCACCGTTCTCTCATCATCTTATTTTGCAAATCATCAGACACCGTTTCCTGGTGGTTAGAACCTGCTTCCTGCTCCGAAGGGTGAAAGCAGTTGTTGTCCATCGAGCTCAGCAATACCGACCCTGCCTTCGTCCTTATGTGGCCGTTGTCTAGGAGCACCTCTCCCCTTTAGAGGTGACGCTCACACTAATGACATGGAAGGATCCTAGGTACACAGCAAAGCGGTTTGGAGGGTGGGTTTTGGTGCTACCCGGACCCGAGATGGGGGTTCCAGCTCTGCCACTGGCTGACTTGGGGAAGTTGCTTAATTTTTCTGAGCTTCAGTTTCTTTACCTATAAATAATACATACACACTTGCATACAACTCACCTGTCAGCGTTCGTGGAAGATGATGTAACACAGAACGCCAGAGGTGCTGGGGACCCAGGGAAACTGCAGTAACAGGCCTCCCCTCCTCCGGCTCTCAGCTCAGAGCTGAAGAACAAAGCAACTGAGAGTCAGGAAGTCAACTACAGGCTCTACATAGAAGTGCTGACTTCCCGGGGCAACTCATTTCTCTGAGCCTCAGTTTTCTCACTGATACATAAGCAGGATCTTCTGACTCCCCCTGGACCTGCCCAAGGGAGGGATGGAGTCTGAGTTCAAGCCAGTTCTGTCTGAATCCAGAGCTGGCTTCTAACTAACAACATGGCGCCTGGCCTGGCACGCAGGCCACCCTGTGGTAGGCCCAGAGGAAATGTCAGTGAGCCTTTTCCTTGGCCAAGGACTGTGCTTGAGGCTCTAGGACATGCTCAGGAGGAATCACACTCAACCGGGATGGTTCAATGATGTCACACCTTTCCATGTTGGCGTTCGCTGAGTGCGAACTGGGGATGATAATACAGTCCCGAAAAATAAGGAGTTTTCTGTTAAGGGTTTAGAAGCCTTGTGAAATGGTTTCACAGGATCGGGTGGATAATTCTTCAGCTCCTTATTGAGATTTTAGATTAATGTCTGCAAAATTCACAGGAGCCCTTGGATTAAATCATCCTTTAACCGGTTGATAGCCATTAGGCTTCATTTTGAATGCCATTAACTCTTGGGAGCCAACAACTGGTCTTGGCTCTATCTGTCAATATGTTGAAGGTGTGCTTTGTAAGAAATTTTAAGGAGCTATTTATTCATTCAGTAAATACTGGTTGAGCATCTACTCTCTGTCACACTCTTGTGAGAATTAGAGAAACACAATACACAGGTAAAAGGTCCTTGCTTTTCTTGGAGCTTCTATCACAGGAAGGGCGGATGGATAATAATTAAATACACAAATAAATAAACAGGTTGCTGTGGAGACACCAAAGCAGGGTGAGCGAGGGAGACATGTGGGTTGGAAAACAGTGCTCAGGAAAGGCCTCTAAGAGGGGGTGACGTGCAGCCAAAACACAAAATGCAATGATCTGAAGACAGAACATTCCAGACAGAGGGCACGGCAGATATGTGTTCTAAGGTGGCCAAGAACTCAGAATAGCCAAAGGAACTGAAGGCAAGTTTTATGCCTGGAGCAGAGGGAGCTGCTAAAGTTTCAAGAGGGAGATAGAAGCCAGCTCCTCCTGTAGGTCTTGTCAGCCATGAAGAGGATGTTTATTCCGGGTGCAGCCAGAAGCCATTAGAGGTTACAAGTAACACCACTTGATTGTGGGAAAATGCTCATGGTATAAGATTAAGTGGGAAAAAAGGACGCCCAAATCTAAAACTGTATATTTAGTCCTGCTTTAACTATGTAAGTACATAAGTATACACACACACACACACACACACAGATTCAGAAAATTGGAAGAAGATACAAAATGTTTAAAGCGTTGGCAGTAGTGGTGACCTAGCTTTTCCTTCATTATTTCCCTGAATTTTGTCGGTTTTCTACAAGTTGTATTACTTTAATAGCCAGAAATAGGTCATATGCTTTTTAAAAACTCATTTGTAAGGGTGCCTGGGCGGCTCAGTCGGTTAAGCGTCTGCCTTTGGCTCAGGTCATGATCCTGGGGTCCTGGGATCGAGTCCCATATCAGGCTCCCTGCTCAGCGGGAAGCCTGCTTCTCCCTCTCCCTCTGGCTGCAGCTCCCCCTGCTTGTGCTCTCTCTCTCACTCTCTCTGTCAAATAAATAAATAAAATCTTAAAAAAAAAAAGCTTGTTTGTAGAGCGATCGATGGAGACAATACTAGAGTTATGCTCCTTTACTGTGTCTTAGCTCTGAGCTGAGCTTAATGTGTGGTGCTTTGGAATGGTGGACTGAATGTTGAAGCCTCTGGCCAGTGGAGAAGTTTTGTTTTGTTTTGTTTTTAATGAATCTACCCTCAAACAGACTTCTTACCCTTCCCAATAAGTTATGCAAAAGCATCTACCATTTCTGTTTCATCCCACAGATTTGAATATAACCTGCCGATACGGAGGTGTGTTCCACGTGGAGAAAAATGGTCGCTACAGCATCTCCAGGACAGAGGCCGCTGACCTCTGCAAGGCTTTCAACAGCACCTTGCCCACCATGGCCCAGATGGAGAAAGCCCTGAGTATCGGGTTTGAGACCTGCAGGTAAGAGGAGGAAAGTCGGGGGCGGGGCCTAGGGGGCGGGGCTTAGAGCTCGTAGGCTCCGCCCTGACAGCTGATGGATGGTTGCCTGAAGGGCCGGCCCCACCTATTAATTGGCCAAGTCAACCTGGAACCTGTACGACAAGTGGGATTTAAAGGCGGCTAAAGACACCTTTGTGGGCGCTCTCCCGGCTTTGAAGCAGCTGCAAGGTCATTGTCGGAACCACAAGAAAACGTAAACCAAATAACAGTGTTTAAAATAAATATGTGCCTGGTGGAGTCTTGGCTCTGCAGACTTGGCTCAAAGCAACGTTTTCAAACAACTCCCTCTCTCTGTCTGTCTCTCATGTGTTGGTTTCTCTTCTGTGTTCCTCTGGTTTGAGCCTAGAAATAAAAGGACGTGAAAATTATTAAGATGTATTATTACAATGAGGGGAAGTGGTCCAAGGGACCCAGGAGACCTCCTGAGAGACTTTGTGCAGGACATCACGGTGCTCCCTGGACCCCTGCTCACGCCATTCTGCTCAGGGCGCTCACAGCAGGCAGCGGCCCCGTGTGTTTGAATCTCTGATGAGCCTGTGGTGAGTGGTGCTCATGAAGAGCTAACAGTGGTGACAGCCACGGTGGGGTGGTTTGGTTTGGTTTGGTTTCACTAGAAGAGCTCCGGGTAATCTGAGCAACTGCTCTGAAGTTTCCAGCCGGCCAGCAGCTTCCCCCCTGTTTTTGCAACGTGAGATAACGTGGTTCCCCTCCCTCTTAAACATACACGCACACGTGCAAACAAGGCTGCATTTTAAAAGTCAAGCTGCAGGAGCCTTTATCCAAACCATGAAACGTAAGTTCAACACACCCATCCCGGCCCTTGGTTGCAGAGGCATGCACCCTACATTAGGAATGGCAGCGGAGGCTCTTCGGCTGAAAAGGAAAAGAAGAATCTTTACTCCGACACTGCACTGAGAAGGTAGCCACTAGCCCCATGTGGCAGTTTACACTGAATTACAATGAAAGAAAATTCCACTTTGGTTCTTCGTGGCACTGTTGACATTCCCGTGCTCGGCGAGCTCCAGATGGCGAGCGGCTGCCAGACTGGAGGATGTAGATTCTAGATAGAACATTTTCATTATTGCAGAACGTTCTACTCAGCAGTACTGCTCTGAAAGAAAGGGCAGATGTGCACGGACGTCTGTGTGTGTTCAGAGCTAGGTCTGGGAGAACCCAAGAGGAGCAGAGGAAGAAGGAGCAGAGGAAGAAGGCAGGCTGATGAGCAGATCCATGTATCCCGTTCCCAAGGCTAATTGTTTAAATACGGCCCTGACTCGGCCAGTAGCTTAAGAAAGTAGACTTACTAGACTGAATTTGGATTGTGAAATACAGACGAGACCGACTTAGGAAACACAGAAATGTTCCCATCTGCTGAAAGCGAGGGGAGTTCTTTCAACTCCTACTGGCTAACCTTCGCACACTTAGACGTGGGGCACACCCTGCTGCCCGCTCGCCCACATCCCCTTGATCCTCAGACTGCACCCGGGGTTGATCATATTCCTCCACTTTATGGATGAAGCAACTGAGGCTTGCAGAAGTGCCACACTCGCCCAGGGCCACATCGCTTGCATGGGGAGGAGTCTAGATGCCAGTCCTGCTCTGTCTGAGCCCAGGGCAAGAATTTCATGGCTGTCCAGAAGGACTGAGAGCGAGGGGGAGACAGAAGCATGGCTCATAGATTTGCTGAGCATTTCTTTCCACCCTGTGAACAGCAACCTGCTGGGGCAGTATATACACACATAAATTTTAATATCCCAACTCATGTATGGTGGGACACATACAAAGGGCAGTCGGCTTGTTGTAGCAACAGCTCAGGCATAACTTACACAGGGAATGCAGATTCTAGAATGTCAGTGTGACACAGATCTCCCGAATGTGATGGAGGCGGGGTGGGGAGTAGGCTCACCAAGGAGTGTTGTCATTTAAAAAAAAAAAAGAAAGAAAGAAAGAAAGAAAAACGGTGCGAACGAAACCTATCCTTCCACCCATAGCGGGTATTAAGTGTTGCAAAACACATTTCCATAATTTCGCTCAGGCGGCTGTGAATCAGATCTCCGCCATGGGACAGGTGGCAGAGGCTCATAGGCGCGGATAAAACCTTGGCAGCCACTCTCTTCTGTCTGCCCCACCCTGATTAGTAGCATTTCCCAGATAGATGGAAACTTATTAACATTTAATTGCCCTCTTTCTCCCCACCAAGCTATGGAGTCTTTGGAGAAACCAGTCTGTCCTTTCAGATGAGGAATTAGTCCTGCGAGCTATGGTTGCAGCATAGACCTAACGAGTTCTGTGTGCTTAGAAATTTCAAACTTACAGCCATTTCTGTGGGTCTTGTAGGTTGATACACTATGTACTGTTGACTCTGGCAGCAAAGATTGAAAAGGTTCTCCGCTGTGCATTTTAGCCTGCATTGCATTTTGAGAAACTTGCTGGATTTAGCTTCGTCCTCTCTGCCCTACCCCTGCCACCAACCCTTTCTCCGCCCACTTCTAATTTTTGGAGGCATTTTACATTCGGGAAAGATTGTGCAGTGAGTGAGCACTTAGTGTCTGTGAGGCTGGGTGCTGTCTGTTGTATGTGAAGGGGCCTCCGGCTCCATCATGCTCCCAGAAACATCTTGGTGAGGGACAGAGGGGGCTTACGCACTTCTCTGACTGAACTGCCTCTGGAAAATTCCTGAGCTAAATGAGGCACCACTATCTACTTACTTAATCGCTATTACTCCCATTTTAATGACAGTCAGTTTACTTCCACTGGCAGTGGAAATTATGCCTGGGATGTTCATGAAGAAAATGTACTGTGTTTCTAGCATATAAACAAACAAGGCTTTGTGTTTACAGTAATGGAGCCTGGAGCGAGGGAATCACAGGGAAACGTGAGGCAAAGAAGGAAGAGTAGGGGATGGGAAATGGGCGGGTCTGACCTGGGTGGACTGAAACGAAGAGCCACCTAGCCCTGTCTTCTGGGAGCTGGTCATCTCATGTATTTTCTGGAAAATATGAAGGTGATGGAGAGCCAGAGTGGATCTCACCTCATAGAGTGGTTGTTCTTCCCTCTTAAGTGATTCAGACTTCCCTCCACGTGTTCAAACTGACTTGATACTGCTGCCCACATATTTTATTTGGGAAGCAGTTCTTTTTCTTTTTGGAGCGCCTGGCTGGCTCAGTCAGTAGGGCGTGCGACTCCTGATCTCGGGGTTGTGAGTTCGAGCCCCACGTTGGGTGTAGAGATTACTTAAGTAAATAAAACTTAAAAAAAAAAAAAAAAAAAGCCAGTTTTTTCTTTCACGAATCTTTTTTTTCTTCTAAAGCTCTTTATCAGAGCTCTAAATAAAATCACCTCGTCTCCCTCAGCCTTATTGGTCCCCTTCCTTCTCTCTCGGTTGTTGTTTCTGGATGTCACATAACCCACTTGTTGAAACCTCTAAGATCCTCAGAGGTGAAGTGAATGAAGTGAATGATGCACTGCGAGATGTCATTTAATGGCATGTTACAAAATCCCCATCACAGCCCTGCAGGTGGATAACCTCTTGCTTTTCTTCTGCAGGTACGGGTTCATAGAAGGGCATGTGGTGATCCCCCGTATCCACCCCAACTCCATCTGTGCTGCAAACAACACAGGGGTGTACATCCTCACATCCAACACCTCTCAGTATGACACGTACTGCTTCAATGCCTCAGGTTGGTTCCAAGTAGATGATTTTTGCATTCGGGGTGGCTTTTGGCTCGTGAGCCTCTGTCAGCGTGGCTGACGGCACTTTCAGTCTTGGCTTCAGTGGGGAGTCATAGAGCTTCCATTCATGTAACAGATGCTCACTGAACATCTCCACAGCAGAGACAAGCTTCCTATCTCCAGGGCGCTTACTTGCTAGGCAGGGAGGCTGGCAGGAAACAGAGAAATAGTCAAATCCTCATATGAAGTCAGAGAGTGATGAGTGCTATAAAAACAAAGCAAAGAGCAAACCTCTTCCTAGTGCTTGGGAAGCTTTCGTCTGGGAAGGTGGCCGGGGAGGGAGGGGCGTTTGAGAGGGAGCCCCAACTGGTGTCAGGGAGGAAAACTATGGGCAGAGAGGAGAGCAGTGCCAAGCCAGGCATGGGGGAGCATTGTGGCTTATTCTGAGGACACCGAGGAGGCCAGGGTGGATAACGTCTGGTGATCAGAAGGGGGGAATGCCAAGGAATGAAGTCAGAGAGGTAAGCAGGGGCCAGGTCCCATAGGGCCTTGTAGGCCATGGTAGAGAGTGTGGATTTTATTCTCAGTGTGATTGGGAAGTCACTGCAGGCTTTGAATAGGGAAGTGACATGAACCCAATGATGGTATTGCGGTACAAGCCAAATGGCTTGGCTTAGAGGTTATTTATTCTATGTTGGGCCTGGAGACAAAGCTGGAAGGATATACGGTAGGCCTTTGACCTTCTTGAGTTTCCTTTCCCAACAACTGAGAGCCTTGACAACTAGAGAACAAGAAAGCCAAGTTCAGATGTGTGTGCTGGGCTGAAGGCCAGGCCCCTCTGCCTGTCAAAGGGACTTGCTTCACAACCACTGCCCTAGACACTCATGCTTATTATTCTAACTCAGGCTCCAGCAGAATTCAAGAATTCTATGTATTGTGTATCTTCAGGGTCTTTTGAGAAGGGTCAAACACACAAACGTCAAGCTTTTGAATGCCAACAGTCAGATGTTGTTTGACTACTTGCTTCTTCTCAAACTGGGCCTTCTGTTCCTTAGGAAGGTCTGAGATTGTGTGGAGGGAAGTTGGAACCACGAGGTAAACTCGACATGTCTTCCTGGCACATCCCTTTTCCTTAGAGATGGGAAGGAGGGTGTTAAATTAGCTGGAAAGTGGTTAAAGGCATTGTATGAGACAAACACAGATGTTATTCAATAATGACGTAAGGCATTGTTTGCATGAGACAAACACAGATATCACAGATGGTGGTAGAATATAAAATCTGCACGGGGTTTTCAATGCAAGTAGAAGCATCAAAGTAATTGCGAGATTACGTCAGTACCTTTAGGCTATGCTGGCCACCCTCTGTGGCGTGAGCAGTAGGGATGGGAGTGGGAATTCAGAAGAGGAATCTAGAGATTAGGAGAAAGAGAAAGTTTCAGGGTTGATTAGTTGAAATGGTGTGTGTGAAGCCAATACATTATGTCAAATATAGGCAAGTCGCTAAATCTCTGGGGGGACACTCACAACAAGGAGAAGAAAACTATAGAGTATTTCCTCTTCCCTGGTATATGAGTGAGGAATGCAGATGGAGTTTAACCAAAAAGAGGAGAGTCCCCATGAGGCTAAACGGTACATGGTCCCTACCCAGTTCCATACCCATACCCAGAATGTCCGTTCTAATGACATGATAATGAGAAAAACCACATGCAAATAAAAGAGAAGTAGACACAGAGCAACATGTGGTCACAATAGCTTATCTTAGTGTGGAAGGTCAGAGGGGGACTCTGGGAAGACTTCGTGTTTTAGATGAAGGGGCTGATGTGGGACTGAGCTAGCGTGGGGCCTCATACCCGAGAGTATCTGGGTACTACCCCTTTCTTCCCCCACTGAACCTTGCCGAGCGCATGGATGCAATAAATTATGTTGTTGCGAATCCACATTGTCTCACCTGTTTTACAAGTTAGTATCACTTCCTGGAAAGAACTTTAACTCAAAAAGGTAGAAGCTCACATTGTTTTATAGCCGGGAATGGTAGCCATCCGGACAAGTTACTACTGAATCTTGTGTCCCTGCCCCTTAGGTATGCCTGTAAGGTTGGGTCTAGCCTCAGAGAGGAAGTGAACCCTCCTGATTAACTTTCCTCTTCTTTTCAGGGGAGGTGTTAATCCAGCTGAAAGGCTGGAGAAGTTCTGGGGGTGTATTCCTACCCAAATGTCTGTCTTAAAGTAGTAAATTTTAAGGAGAAGATTTTCCCTTTTCTTTTATCCAAATTTACTTAATAGGAATAGACTGCTTTTGTAATTTTTTCTTTAAGTTTTAAAAAGAGTATTTATGGATCAACTATATGCAGTCAGGACTCCTCTGGGCAAGTAGGACGAGAAAGAACCAGTGGCCATATTTCTTGTCTTGGGAGGTAATCTCGTTGAAATGATGAAACAAAAAAATAAAGAAGCTCGAGAAGAATGTTTATCTGAGGATAAATAAATTCCAAATGTCTTGGTTTAGAGTCAGATGATAGAGGTGCTAAGTGAACTATGGATCTTGATAACCTTCTGTTCTAGGCAGAGAATCTCATTGGAAAGGTCCTTGAGTTCAACTTAGCTTGAGAGTTGCAGACAGGTGGTCAAGACCCAGTGATGTGACCTCCTACAAACCTTTTGGTCTACAAGGACCAAAGCCAGCTCAATCTTAGCAGATAGCTTCCATATGCTTACAGTTTCAGCAGCATTTTTGTAAAACATGGCCTGTGGTCTACAGATGAAAATATGGCAGATCCTGGAAAGGCCCTGTGATTCTGATTTTGATTGCCTCATGTCTCATTAAGGCCCAGCACGAGCCTGGTGACTTCTGTGTTAAGAGCCCAGAGAACTGGGTTGAATGTGTTCATTTCTTGAGTTTGCCTCCAGTAAAATGCTTCATTCTCTGTTGAAGGAGGAATTTAGGAGATGTTACATTCATTTGTCTATCCATTTGCTCATTTATTCAACAAATATTTATTGGACACCTAGAATATATCTGGCACTGAGTAATTGGCTAGACTGAATAATTAACATTGCTCTTGGCTATTTTGGGGCAGTGGAGACACAGTTTAGAGATGCAGCCCACCAGGAAGCCCACCCCAGAGTCTTTCTAACAAATCCTTAGGTTTAGGAAAAGCTCACCAGGCCCGATGCTCCTAGTAGTGCAGTGCTCATTAAACAGAATAAAAGACTGTCAGTGAGGCCCTGCTATCTGACATGGGAGTGTGAATGTATTAATTGCACATTTGGGTCACCATTCATCATAGTGTGTTTGCCAGATTTGGTGTTCTTTATAAAAGTTAAGGGGAACTGGAGCATGAAGAGGCTCCATTTGAACAAATGCTCTAATGATTTCCAAAACTGTCTTAGTGTTTTTTACATGATGCCCCATTCTATTACAACCTAACCCTTAGAAATTCCTTCCCAGGGCACTACTATTGCCTGAATTTGGGGAAAGTTGTTCCATCCCTGCCACGAAGAAGTCATAATCCAAGACCTGTTTCTGGGTCTGTGCAACATAAAGTATCAGAAGCTTCTCATGGGTCAGGCCGGTTGCTGGTGGTGTTACCAGAACAGACAGGGTAGATACTCTTTAAGATCTCCCAGGGTGGCCATTTGCCCTGCTTTTCAAATGAGGAAATCATTGGGAACATTTTTTTGAAAACTGTAAAAATCTAAAGAAATATTAATTGTTATTGTCGCCCACGACCTTGTGAATTCCTTAAAAGCAGGGACAGGAACATGTTCATCTTTTTGCTCCTTTTTTTTAATCTGTCACATGAGTAATGCTTAAAATGCATAAATAAACTGATATATCTTAAACTTTTTAAAAAGAATTTCTTATGGCATTGCCATTCATGGTTTATCTAAACATTTCTTGACCTGTTTATCACTGCAGACCATTTGGCAGGGGGGTTAACATCTTAGGTATGTTTCCTGGAAGCATGGGCCTGTGGGAATTATACTGGTACTTCCTCTTTCATTCATTCAACAAGTATTTATCGAGTGCCTCTCTGAGCCCATCACACATAAATGTTTTGGCCAAGATAGATGAGGTCACTACTCATCACTACTCAACTTATATAGTTCTTCAGAGGTGGGTGGGTAGCAGGGGTTAGGGGTTGGGAGATGTGCCATGAACAGCCAACAGGTAAAATGAACAAGATGATTTGAGACAACAGTAAGCCAGAAGGAGAACTGCAAGCAAAGATGTGATGGTGATACATGGGGGGGATTGGTAAGGGGCTGGTTGAGATTGGATGGTGAGGAATGGCCTTACTGAGGAGGTGACTTTCTCTGAGATTCTCTTCTGGGATGTCTTTTACTTAGCCTTTGCAAGACTGACTTTTCCTAAAACCTACTTTTCTCCAGGTGAATATAAAGCTGTCAGTTTCACAATGAGGCCAAAGAAATAGGCAGGTAAAGGGACATGCCTTTTACCTGTAGGAAAGATGCTTCTGGGACCTGGGAAGCAGCTAAGCCCTGTTTTGTTGAACTTGTGTTTCTGTCCAGTGTTATGAGTACCTAGTGATTTATGGCAGAACACTTAAAATACTTGTGGTAACAGCCTTCCCTGTGATAGCAGTCTGCCTACCGGCCTCCATCCATCCATCCCTCCATCCATCCCTCCATCCATCCATCCATCCCTCCATCCATCCATCC
>NW_023270418.1:14261682-14319448 GCF_011800145.1 Mirounga leonina
TCCATCCATCCCTCCATCCATCCATCCATCCCTCCATCCATCCATCCACCCATCCCTCCATCCATCCATCCCTCCATCCATCCAACCCTTTCTTCCTTCCTTTTTATCAAGAAGCAACACTGAGAGAAACCAACCTAACAAATAAGTTGCCATTTTGTGCACAGACAGTAGGCACATGCACACATATGCACACGTACACACAGTATAAAAACTATCATACACAAATGGATCCATTCTTCCTGCAACAGCAAAGCCAGTTTAAAGCTCTCTGAGTTTTTAAGGTCTAGTTACCAAATAGAGCTTTAATAAAGCCCCATCCTGACCAATGGAAATGGGCATTAGTTTTGCTCCCATTTTTTTTAAAGTTCTCATGCTTTTTCTCTTTGCTACTCCACAGCTCCACCCAAAGAAGATTGCACATCGGTCACACACCTGCCTAGTGCCTTTGAAGGACCAATTACCATAAGTACGTATCTCTTCTGACTTTGATGGAGTGTCCCCATTCTTGGGAAAGAGATTAGGTGAACTTTCTGTCTGTGCTTCATATTTGAGCAGGAGAGCAGTCATTTGCCCAAGGCTGGGGACATTGGCTGTGATTCACTGTCCCTTCCCCTTTTCCTGCAGTGGCTTGAAGCTACGATTCAGTCGACCCCAATACATTGTTCCTCAAACTGCAGTTTTTTGAAAACCACTTGCACTTTTTTGGGCACCTCTGTGTACATAGCACAATCATTTACTTGCTATTTTTCACTTAACTGGCCTGTTCTTTTCTACTTAAAATATGTTTATTTAAAAAAAAAAAAAAAAAACTTTAAGGGTGCCTGGGTGGGGCAGTCGGTTAAGTGTCCGACTCTTGATTTCAGCTCAGGTCTTGATCTCAGTGTTGTGAGATGCAGCCCCACGTCAGGCTCCGCGCTCAGCGGGGAGTCTGCTTGAGATTCTCTCTCCTTCTCTGCCCCTACCACTCATGCACACTCTCTCTCAAATAAATAAATTTTAAATAAATAAACAAACCCCTGTGAATGGAATCCCTGGTCATAAGCAGAGGGTATCCTTAAAAATATACTTAAATGTAGGACAAATCAAATAGTCTTCTTAAATTCTAGCTGCTGAAGGTTCTGAGTCTGAGGCGTGTTCTCTCTCATGGGGGAGATTAATTAGTGTTAGGGGGAGATGCATTCGGGCCCCCTAAATTTTCTGTTTGATTATTTGTGTATTGGAAGATAATTCCAAAGGGCATAAGCTTCGTGGTAGGGATTTCAACATTATTTATACCACATCCACCTAAAATCATCTTGATGATCCCAAGACGTAGACATCTGGCACTGTATGAAACAAAAAAGCTCAACCAAATTTTCAGAGAGGTCAACTTATTAACCCTGATCTTCTGGCCTCTGAACCTCGCTTTTTTTGAGAAGTGTCATAGTGTTGAAGAGGCCTGACTTCTGCCTCCTAAGAGCCAGACCCCTCAGTGTGCAAGGGAACAGTGGTTTTGTGTGGCAGAGAGATGAGAATCATCCTGGCCACATAAATCCAGCCCCCCACTGTTTGGCCAAAAATTGTCCCTGACCCGTGCCACATGGAAAGGGAGGACCACAAGGTGAGATGTGCTGTCTCAGTCAGGCTTGGTTGGAAATCTTAGTTCCTTACCACCTGGGTGATCTCAAAGGAATGACTTACTCTGAACCTCAGTTTTCTCATCTGGATAATGGAACAACATGTGAGATTTGAAATGAAAATGAAGAAAGATAATATGTCTAATGCATGCCAGGACCATAGTCATGTTCAGTAAATGTCCCATTTCCTTGGTCCCCACCAATGCCTTTCAAAGTCCAGACCTGTACAAGTTGGTCATATTTTTTTTTATCAGATCTTCATCTGCAGAGATTATCAGGGTGTTTGAGACTTCGCAATATTTTTTAAAAGATTTATTTTTTTTATTTTTTGAGAGAAAGAGAGCAAGCGAAGGGAGGGGCAGAGGAAAAGAATCTCAAGCAGACCCCCCTGTTGAGTGCGGAGCCCGTGCTAGGCTCGATCTCATGACCCTGAGATCATGACCTGAGCTGAAATCAAGAGTTGGACGCGTAACCAACGGAGCCACCCAGGCGCCCCTGCAATATTTTTTAATTTATGTATTACTAATCGTTCTACTTGGGCAAGCCAGAGAGGTGGACAAAAGGAACATTTAGTCCAGTGCAATATAGCAGAAAATAGTTTTAGCCAAACGCACACTTATGCAGTGAGTGGCCCAGGCTTGAAGGCAGCAAATCCTTTCAGGGAGGAACAATGAATGAATTCGGTCTTGCTTTTCCGTCTCCTGTCCATTCTAGATATTTGCTTGTTTAAATCAAAGATTTTGATCTTTACATACCTCTGGGCCTCTTAATTTCAAGGTCGAATCTCACGGAGGATGGGCAGAGTCTCTGTCAGCATTTAGGCATGCTGATTTCTTAGCCAGAGTAGGGGTTATCTTAGACTGACAAAATTTGCCCCTTAGAAAAAAAGCCTCATTCTTCACAATGTGCAAATATATATTCCCTATTGAGTCAGCTAACCTCTTCGTTTCCCACTTCAAATCCTTTCTAGAAGTAGATGGAATTAATAGCAACAGATTTTACATGAACTTGAGAAGGGAGAATAGGAACCAATGGGAGAATTATCATTTATTGAGACCAACTCACTTTGAAATCCTATGCTAAGCACTTTACAAGCCATGTATCATATAGTGCTCATAGCAAAAGGTGGTAGCATCCCCTTTTCACCAACGACAAAACTGAAGCTCGGTACCAGCTCTGTCTAGGGGCACATGAAGCTGGGATTCAAACATGGGGACTTCCAAACACACCCTCGTCCCTCCTCCCCATTTCCAGGGTGTGTGGGTGGGCTGGGGAGGGTAGACTTTCTTAGTGCATCACCTACTCCCCGCCCCTCTCCACTAGACAGATAGTTAGGTGTTGTTTTGCTTAATAACAAAGAAAAATAGCTTTGAAGTCACTGTCTTATATGATAATCCATAGTCTTTCCTATACTCAGAAAATGTTAGGGTGCCTGGGTGGCTCAGTCGATTAAGCGTCTGCCTTTGGCTCGGGTCACGATCCCAGGGTCCTGGGATCGAGTTCCGCATTGGGCTCCTTGCTCAGCCTGGAGCCTGCTTCTCCCTCTCCCACTCCCCCTGCTTATGCTTTCTCTCTGTGTCAAATAAATAAATAAAATATCTTTTTAAAAAAAAGAAAGGAAAAAGAAAATGCCAGCTGTCAAGTTCTGAAAGTGCCTTCCCTTTCTCCCCAGCCATCGTCAACCGCGATGGCACCCGCTATAGCCAGATGGGTGAATACAGAACGAACCCTGAAGACATCAACCCCAGCAGCCCCACTGATGATGATGTGAGCAGCGGATCCTCCAGCGAGAGGAGCACTTCAGGAGGCTACAACATCTTCCACACCCACCTTCCAACTGTATACCCGACCCAGGACCAAGACAGTACCGGGGTGTCTGACAACACAGAGCATACCCCCATTACCAGTAAGGAGAATGAATCACTGTGCTTTCCGGTGGCAATTTGTTTACAAAACCGTCTCTGATCTTCCTGGGTGATCTGCACTCCCTTGTGTGTTGATTGTCTCCTGTCTCGAGAAGTTGGGGACGACCGTCGTTTGGGGAGGGAGGCTATTATGGTAGCCCATGCCCTGTATGCATAGCCTGCTACTGCCTACAATTTTTTTTTTCCACCTGTGCCTCTGTTTTGCTTCCCTGGGGATGAGAAGTTGCCATACTGGAAGTCTTGTCGCAGGGATGTGATGACAATTCAAGCACGTTACAGAAGGGATTTTTACTTTTACATGTTTCCTTCTTGTTCTTTTCCACCTTTGGATAAGATTGTCTTCATAAAGTTGGGATCCTAATGGATGCATACCATCACATCTGCTTTTTTCAACTTCATGTTTTTATGTTTTAACTTGATTTAGGCGATATTATTGATGGTGCAATATTCAGCCCTACTCATCACCCCTGGTTTACTAAACAGTTCCTTTGTTTTTGGTCTAAGGAAGCATATCTGAAGGAGTTATCTGATCATATCCAATCTGCTTAAAAGTTGTCTGTCCCAGCCTGGAGGGGAAGGCTGTTAATACTTGCTTGGTAACGTGGATAATTCATGACTTGAGGACTCCGAGAGCAGAAATATGTCAACATTGCTTTCGATTTCTTTGGGGTTTTGCCCTTTGTGCTCCACTTTTCACTGGAAAGTGTTTGCCTCTCCCTCTGGCCTCCTTCTTCACTTCCCGCTTTGCTTTTTCCCTATGGTTTGTTTTAAAACAGGTTTCCAGATTGGCTGCATTCCTTCTGTGGAGGATTATTCAAACCGAAGTAGGGCATCTGCCTCTTGAGCAGCTTTCCTAGTATGGTGTGGATTTTCTTTTGTCCTGGCTCTGGCTCTTTAGAGGGTGGGACTCTAGTCTCCAAAGAGTGTGGCAGACATTCACTGGTTTGTGAATGCTCAGCATAGGGCTCTTTTCTGTGCCTTGTCACCCAGAAGCCAGGGCAGCCTTCAGAACACTATGATTTAACCTAAGGTTACTTGCTCAACAGTGTTTTAAATTTCTATGAGCAGCTTGCTCAGTGGGGGAGGGGGGCGCGGTACAAAGGGGCCCGAAGACTGGTCGTTCTCTGCAGATCCTTTGAAGCATTTTCAGGAAGCAGATGTTTTCAAACTGCTCAGGCTTTCCCAGATTACTGGCTCTCTGGAGGGTGTGTCACCTCGTTGTCTATCATCCCACGGACGACCCTTCTGGAGAGGAGCTTCTGCAAACCCAGCAGGCCGTCCTGTCAGCTGCTGGCTGCTCCTGAGTCCCCTGCCTTGCTAAAGTAACCATGTGGAAGGCGCCTATCATCAGGGCATGCAATTTTGTCAGATGTCGGCAAACGTAGCAATTAGTGGTCTCAGCGAGAGGCAGATCGAGTCTACTCCAAAGTACTATTTCCTACCAAAGAAGAAAATCGTGGCAAAATATATCTTTTAGGAACGGGTGAAATTCACATTGAAGCCATTATTAGCCTATATCAAATAGTGAGTATTACACATGTACTTTAGAAAGGCAACAAGGACAGTTAATGAACAGTCAGCACATCTTTTAGGATTGTACATTTCCTGCCCAAGTTAGTCAGCATACAGATTTTGAGGACCTAGTATGTACCAAGCCTATTCTAATGCTGGGGATCCAGTGGTAAGTACCAGTAGTACTGAAAGGAAATAAGGATTTGTAAGCTAGTAACCAATATTTGAGGTCTTCTCTATGCTGGTGCTCTAGTTACTGGGCACTCAGAGTTGGACTGACCTTCATGGAGCCCACCTGCTGTTCAGAAACCAAGGAGAAGGAATGCTTTGAGATTTCACTAAAACATAGTTCAGGATTTGGGTTAAGGAAAGAATTGTGCTTTTCTCTTTCCAAAGCACTTAGCTAAGTTTCTCTTAGTAGTTTGGGAAGAGACTCAGTGGTCCAACAGGGTGAGTCCAGGGCTAACCTGAGAGTCATTGAAGTGCCATAGCATCCAAAATGGCCAATGGTAACTCCAGATAAATCCATTCATGCAAAGAAGAGTGTTGGAGAAAAAAAATCGGGTGGAAACTTGAAAGCAGCCCCTGGCATGTTAGAAAAAATGACTACTGGTAAGTTCCTGAATAGACCCCAGTTTCTGAGCCCAGTGAGGAGATTCCCAAAGCTTCATGACTATCAGACTGAAAGGTGGGTCTTGGTGGGGATGAGTGATTGCAAATCCTCCATAATGCCTGCAGAAGAACAGATGTCAAGAAGAGGTCTGGCTGAGGACAGAGAAGTGCATCTTAGGTTGGCTGGCTCATTCCTTCCTTAAGGGTCCTTAGTGGATGGCAATAGGGAAAGCCAGTAAGAACAACCATCTGGTAGGTTTTGACTTCCAGCAGGCTTTTTATTATTAATGTTATTTTTGGAAGAGGCTTCCTGGAGGCATGTCGTCAGCCTCTTTTCTATTGGTGATCTGGTATTCTCTGGAATCCAGAAACCTAAACTAATTCAGGAAGCAGAGACTCCTACCTTGGAATGCTCTATTTCCTTGTCTTCTGGGTGTCAAAGAAATATATACATATATATTTTTGGTCTGGCATTGCCTACTTGGGTGGGGACAATTGGAAACTCTGCTGGCTAGACAGTAGCTCCTTCCATTTTCCCCAAATCTCATATGACTCCTTTCAGGAAAATAGAAATAATTCCTATTTCTATCTTGCTCTGGTATGTTTACTTCCTGTTGGTCTCTTCTTGGTCTTCTATAGGGTGAAGGTGGCAGGAGCTCTGTGTCTTTAATAAAGTTTCTGAGGGCAGGAGGGGGTGCCTGAGAATTTTTCGGGGGGATGCTTGGGTTTATCTGGGGGCATCATTGGTGAAATTGGCTCCCATGTCTCTATTTTCTATTCTTTGCCAATGTGCCCTTTGTAACACGGAGCATAGTGCACAGGTTGTTGACATTTGGTATATCTAGAGTCAAAGTTTTTAACCTGGTGTTCATGGACCTCCAATAGGTTCAATGATGGGCCATAAGGCATTCAAGAGCTTGAAATAATATACAAAATTTTGAGAATGTGTATGTGTCAGATCACTTTTTTGAGGACAGAAGTCATAACTTATATCAGATTTTCAAAGGGGCCTATAACTCAAAATGGCTTTTAAAAATCTCAACTGGTTTAGATGTTTATCCTGACGATTTTGCTATTCTTCTTCCACGGGGAAACATTCTGGCCTCAAGTCCTACTTGAGAGTCAAATGGGAAATTTCAAATTGCAAAATATCACTGATTATCCTTTCTCTAATTTGAATAACATCCAGAATTTCTCTAACTTGGGCAGTTTTGTTTCTTTTCTGGAAACACATTCTGAATTAGAATTACAAGTGACAGAAGGTGATAGATGGAGACTTGACAAAGCTTTATCTGATTTCAATATTTTGAACACAACCCTTTGCAAGGTTCCTGCTCAAGCATAGAGCTTGAGTTGAAGTTCGTGAGTGTGGGTGGAGCTTTGAAATGCCAGTTGTCATCATAGGCTACCGGCATGAAGTGATAGGCCCAAAAGATACAAGTAAGAACCTCTAAAGACACTCCAAAAACAAATGAATAAAAGCAACTTCATGAAACGTTGCATCAAAGACCTTCAGTCCATGGCTGGGTCACCTCATCAAGTAAATATAAAATCTCTTTTCCTTTACAGGTTGTTAAGTAGCTACTTGATTTTGCTCTGAGCCTGTGTCCAGAGGGTTCTGTTTGAAGAATGAGTAGCTCTGAATTGATACCCATACAGAATTTGCATTTCTCATGTGAGACTTTAGGAGACTGGAAAGATAAAACCAGGCCTCAATCTTTCTTTTCTAATCTTTGCTCTATAATAGAGACAGACGTTATATATATATAGAGCTGAGAGTAAGGGTTTTGTAGAAAGATCTCACTAAATGGTATTTTCATAATTGATCCAGTTACTTCAACTGTGCACTCAGACAGCCACACAGCAGTTCAGGAGCAAAATCATTGGATGTGGTCCTGGTTTGGTAACTCACAGCCTAAGACTCAGGATCACACAGCAACAGCAACAACAGGTAAACTGCTATGTCTTCTGCTTATCCATTGTCCTGAATGCCAAGTTTTTCAGTATAAGGAGAAGGACTTCCATGATCACATCGAAGTTTCGCACTGATGTCCTGTCTTGATCCTTAGGGAATTGGGATCTGGTACCATTTGGTTTATCAGAGAGGCCTATGGATCTGGGGATACAACTGGATACTCCTCCGTGTTCTACTTGTTTTCCTTTTGGCAGTATGCACATAGAATCAGAATTAGTTTTCCTTCAGGAGCTTTAATTAGGAGATTCCTTTAGAACAAATCCTCTTGAAAGAAGTCTATTAGAAAATGGATACTCCTACTTTCTGCTGATCTAATTATCACAGTCAATAACAGTAGAGGGAAATACTGACTTATGGGTGGAAAGTGTAGGCCCTGTGTACTTGTTTGGACTTCTCAAACCTCAGCTGTAAAGTGGAGGAGTGACCTGTTATTTTCCATCAGAATCTAGGATGCCTGGATGTTTGATGATTAATTCTAAATCCCTGCAAAGTATTCTGGACTGTGAGCTTATGTGGGAAGAGTTTCCAGGCCTATAACAATGGGAGATTACAGGCATATCTTCATTTATTAACTTTTGTTGATGGAGGATATGGCCATATTTCAAAATAATTGGGCATTCTTTCTGCAGGAGAGTAATAAAAATGGTCCTTAACACTTGTTTAGTCGAATAAAGTATATTTTAACAAATATTCATGTAAGGAAAATAGTGCTGATGTTATGTTGTGATTTCATATCATGGTGCTAAAGGTCATGCTGGAGGGGGGACGCAGAATAAAGAATATGCTATTTTTAAATGTTAAATTACAATGCTTATCTTCGTAGAACAAATATTGTGAAGAAAAAGTCTTCTTGTCAGTGCTTCATCCTGGGCCATTTCTGGGCTTTCTTGAAAGCTGAAAAAAAAGAAATCTAATCACAAATACTTTTGTATTTGGGGATTTAATGATGGCTTCAGCTTCTCTGCTTCAACTTTTTTTTCAGTTTTTTATCCACTATTTAATATTCTTCTGGTGCACATCATGGTGGCAGAAATGGCGGTCTTGGGAAGTTTTCAAACCAGGGCTCTTATTTTCTGATCTTATTTGTGAGATCCTTGGGTCACTTCATTTCTGTGCATCTTTCCTGATTGATTACCACCTTTTCAAAATGGACTCAAAATGTCCTGTTCTGCTTTGCAAAATATAGTTTTGGTATAAAAAAGTGACCATGGGCAAAATTGCTGGAGGATCTGGACACTAAATGGAAAAAGGTGGAAAGGCATCTTTTTCTATCTTCCCCTTCATGTGGCATTCCTCTGTGTGTTGGGGATTGCTGGGATTATGTGTCTGGGATTGCTGGCAGAAATATCATACCCTAAATTCTTAGAGAATGATATTGGTTGGCCAAGATAGAGTGTGTAGAACATGAATGGCTAGGACTCTGGAGAGCTTGGTTTCAGAGGCATAGACTCTCAGATTTGGAGAGGATCTTCAATAGCCTAGCTCAGTCAACACTTCTAGTCATTTGATCTACAAAATTTTCCTGCTAAGTGATCTTTCTGATGGTGGGGAACACAATACTTTATGAAGAAGTTCATCGTTGCATAGTCCAGATTATAACCTTTTAAATCCAACATTTGGGAGAATATTTGTTCCCCTTACAATGATCACCACAGGCCCTTAGTTTGGCCTTTTGGGAGCACAGACAAAAATTTAATCCCTCTTCTACATTATAGTTTTTCAAAATTCAAAGACTGCTGTCATGCTCTCTGTCATTTGGCCTTTCTGACTCCAGACAAGGCAAATTCCATCCAACACAGTTTTTTCCTCTTTAAGATAAGAATCATGAACCAGATGGTATTTAAGGACTTTCCATTTCTGACATTCTATGACCTGCAGTATGGGCCTTGAAAATAAAGTGGGACTTGTGTGCTTTTTCTGTTTCTTCCCACCATCTATATGAAGTATAGATGACTCTCTTGAGTGGTAAAAGAGTAGAAGCATATACAGTGCTGTTTCTTAGGGATTGATAATTAACCTTTCAACCATCGATTCAATTATGGTTACAACAGCTTCGATGAGCTCTAGTGGTACAACTCCTGAAACAGCAACCAAGAGGCGAGAAGCCCAGGATTGGCTTTCATGGTGGTTTCAACCATCAGAGTCCAAGAATCATCTTCACGCAACAACGATAATGGCTGGTAATGAGTTATTACTATCTTATTTCATAAGATCTCTTGACAGTTTCAATAGTTCATTGACCTCAGGGATACTAAGCCTGAAGTCCATTCTAGTTTCACAAATGTTTTTGATGACTTGCAAAGGATCATGAGCTTGGAGACCCATATGTTTGATTTGATAGCATTAATAAGCAGATTTCTTCTTTCTATTCTATAGAATTAATACAGGCCTGGAGGAGGCTATTAAAAGAGCACTGTGAAAGGAAACCAATCTTTCTTGATGACAGAACAAAATTTTGGCTCTGAAAGATATTCCAAAGTGACAAAAGTCATTAAAAATTCTTGACTTTCTGGGGCGCCTGGGTGGCTCAGTCATTAAGCGTCTGCCTTCGGCTCAGGTCATGATCCCAGAGTCCTGGGATCAAGCCCCGCATCAGGCTCCCTGCTCTGCCAGAAGCCTGCTTCTCCCTCTCCCACTCTTCCTGCTTTTGTTCCCTCTCTCGCTGTGTCTCTCTCTGTCAAATGAGTGAATAAAATCTTTAAAAAAAAAAAAATTCTTGACTTTCCAAGAGAAAGTAAAATAGCATAGCTAGAGCTAGAAAAATACAGAAACTTTCCATCAGTGGAACTATTCTTGGGGCAGCCACTGATAGTAAGAAAAGACAAATGGTCGCTCCAAAACTCTCATTCAAAGTATAGGAAACCCCTTTTCAGGAAAGAGACTCCTTCTACAGCAACCACTGAGAAGAGGCAGAGGGTCTCCATCTTCTTTTTTGTGATGTGTCCAGAAGGGAAAATGTGAGAATTTCTCAGAATCTTGGCTCCAGTCCACTTTAGCTGACCCTTTTGGTTGACTAAGAAATGACAGGCATGGTTTCTCTGTGAAGTGCCTAACGTCATTATGGCTGGGTGCTGCACTGTTGTTGGGGTGGTAGCTCAGCTTGTGCTCAGAGCTCTGGTGGTGTGATGCTGGAGAAGTCAACAAATGAATTAACACATCGTGAATACACCCATGGGATTTTAAAAATGACGGACATGTGTTTAGATTGTGAAAGTTTTCTGCAGGTGGCTGACAAAACAAATAGGCACGTGTGAAACCTTTCCATTCTATTCTTGACACCCTTGCTTTAAGGGCACGTGCTTAATAAGTTAATAATACGAAAGCATGGGAGGGGGGAATGTTTACTGGCCTGTTTTTCTTTTGTTTCTCTGGTTGGGTTTTGTCCATATTTATTCTTTTTACTTCTTAAAGAGATTGTTCAGTTGTGAAGGTCACAGCCAATTGTCTTTAGATCTATGCATTAGTTTTCAGAGACCAGGATATAAGAATCTGGGAGTATACAAGTCAGATGTCTCATTTTCTTCTTGAAATGTTGGGAATTCCATTATACATTCTGTGCCTGATTTTCTTCCTTTATCAAATGGGTTGCTTGGCATCCAGTTCAGCCACTAACATAAGTCACCACAACAGGTACGGATTCAAATATCATCTCAGCAGGCTGGGAACCAACTGAAGAAAATGAAGATGAAAGAGACAAACACCCCAGTTATTCTGGATCAGGCATTGATGATGATGAAGATTTTATCTCCAGCACCAGTAAGAATAATCAATTACAGTAGAACCATTTATGCAAGGCTTACTGATTAATCTGAGTGATGCCCAACAGTGTCTACCTTGGGAAATAGTTAATGTGGAAAATGAGCATATACCTATGACTGATCACACTTTAGTTATATCTTGGTAAGATTATGAAGGAAGAAAAATGACTTTAAAAAAAATGGAAGTCAAAATGTTTTTGGAGGAGAAATGGGGAAAATATTTATAAAACTCCTAATGCCTTAGGTTCTTTCTGTTTCATGTACTTATGTGGTCTGCTACTCCAGATTCTCCTTGAATTATTGAGCTTTGTCGGACAATAGCACAGTAAAACATTACAACAAGTATTTATTGTGTACCTACTGTGCTTAGTGCTGGGAACACAAAGATGAAAAAAGCCAGAGCTCTTGCCTTCAGACTGGTTTATTGAAGCAATAAAATGTGAGTGGGAGGATATTAATTAAAAGTTGTAGATGATTCTACATTGAAGATTTAGATGGCCCTAGAACAGATTAAAGTTGGGAACCAGAATTCAAGAATAATCATCATCAAAACTTGGTTGAAATCAAGGAAACAAATCTAGTTTTAAAAAATGAGTAGGGCACCAATATAACAGAAAGACATTGAAGGGAAGGACAAACATCAGCTGAGCTTTAATTAAAACAGTGCCAGTTATTAAAAACAAATAGCGAAAATACTGCATAATAGTATACGAATTTGTGACAGTTATAAAACTTTGAGATGGCAAGCGAGCTGAAAAACATCCCTTAAAAAACATGCAAAGGTCAGTCTAATATTTAGCTAGATGACTGGGTTTCCTAGACATATCTGTAATGATCTGAGATGTTGCTGAACAGAGACGAGAATTCCGAACTGACTCCACCATATCACTCCGTCACTCCTGTCCTTAGAGAAGGTTGACCTTTGCAGTGTGACTGTATTCTCTCAGGTCACTGAAGTTCTGACTGTCCTCCTGAAACCTGAGAGGACTGTCCCCAAATGGACAGCACCCAGGAAGGGAGGAGTCCAAAAATATAGCTTGGGCTTTGAGGCATCTGACTATATGGCATCAATTCCACAATACTCAAGATGAACTAGATGCTTTATATCTAAGCTTTTAAATGGTGTATTCTTTAGCCCAGACACCACTGCAGAGCTTGGTCTATAAAACAAGGAAACTCTTTTTAATAATTTCAGAAAGAAAACCAAATAACCAAAAACACTGGAGCTTTACTGTCACACTGTCTTCTGGGTTCCGGATGTGGTCCCATCTTCCAGGTGGGGCCATGAGTAAAGATATGGTCTTGATACTTGAGAAACTCAGTTTTCTTGGGTGGCAACCCAAACAGATCAACCTGAAAATAAATTGTGTGATCAAGTTCCCGGAGGAAAACGTCCCTTGGTGTTTTTCATCTCTGTGGCATATTTTCCAATTTCAGTTCACTTTTCTGCTTGGCACCTGTGCACGTAATTCAGCAGAATGCCTTCTTTCTTCTGTAGGGGTAAAGACAACTGCCGCTTTTTCATGCTTATTAAGAATGTGGATGATGATTCTAAACCCAACTTGTTTCACTTGTGAAGTCAAGCTGATAGTATTACAGTTCCGAAAAGAATTTTGTATTAGTTGGGTATCAAAATTAAGTTTGAGAGAATTAGGATGGGTTTGTACATAATATTTTCACAAGAGCAACTGATCCTAATTTTGTCATGATCCTTCTGTCAGGTGCGTCTCCTATTCCAGCTCTATCATTTTGGGTGACAGTATCAGGCCTCTGGTGGATGTATGCCTCTTTTTTTTTTTTTTTTTTCCGGGAGCTGCCGTAATGGTGGTTGGTGACCTATGGTGCTTTTCTACTGAATGTATGAATCTTGTTTTTCTCTCATTGGCTATGAATGGCTTGCTCATGAAATGCTTTGTATTTGATGAGAATACCATAGGTGTTTGCTAAACATTCAGAAATGTACAGCTAGATCATATGGCTACTATAGGTAGATGTTCTTTCTTACAATCATCTGTAGGAAATCCATGGTTGCTCAGGGTATGCCTTTCCCCACCAAAACTACTAATGAAATAAAGTGATCATATCATCATGGTATAATGTTCAGGTATCTACCTCTTCAGCTTAAGGATCTTGCTCTAGCACACTTGCCAGTGATACCAATTCCTTGGGCCTTCAAGCGCACAGGGCCATTACCGACTGCATGGATGGGCAAAAACTCTGATGTTCTTGGTTGTCCTCGGTGGAGGGCTGGTGTTTGCAAAGCTGTTCTTCCTTCTACTGCAGCTCCTTTGGCTGCTTTCTCCGGAAAATCTCATGTTCTGAGCCCAGTGTATTCTGTGACGGAATGCAGAGGACACTGAGGTGCTTAACAATATGGCTGAATCAAGCTGAAATCCTCTCTGCTTTCCCTCCATTTCCACTCAACCATCTATGCAAGCTGGTATAGATGATTCACTGTGTAGACCAAAGAAGGGAGAGATGTGCAAAACAAGTGCTGAAGGCTCAAGAGCTAACATTTTCCTAATTGCTTCAATCATCATTATCACAGTTCCAACCACACCACGGCTTTTTAACCACCCAAAACAGAACCAGGATTGGACCTCGCGGAGCCCCGGTGAATCGAATCCAGGAGTATTACTTCAGACTACTACAAGGATGACTGGTAATGGGTTATGCATACTTCATTAAAGATTTTTTTCCCCCCCTCAAAGTCTATGATGCTGCAAAGGTCAGTCATCAGGACATGGTGGGAAATGTAGTTCATGTCTCATCACAAATTCTTAACTTTCATGAGGATACTCAGTTCAACCTAGGAGTCATTTATCAATCATACCATCTGGGCACAAGATACTTTATGTTGCTTTATTATAAAAATGAACACATTAGCATGGTTTACGGTGCTGCCCTTGACAAAGTGATTATAGTAGAACAACAGGTGATCATTAAGAAATTTCCTGCCCATTGATTTTTCTCTTGGGAGAGATGAGTGGAGTCACTCAAAAGTATTGAGCATAGATGCTCGGAGGTCCTATTTAGGCATGGCACTGTTAAATAGCATGCATTTTAATGGAAGAACACAACACCAAAAGTTGGTTGATAAAAAGTCACAGTGTATATAACCATCATCACAGCAGATGTGGACCAAAGTGGCACCAGCACTAAGGGAGAGGCCTGGCCCCGCGAACCACACTCTCCTCTCATTCACCATGAGCATCATGATGAAGAGGAGGCTCAGCATCCTGCAAGCACAAGTAAGGAGGCTGATGGTCAGCTGTGCTGGTGTCCATGATTTAATGAAGTCCTTCTGAAGAATAGGGAAGACTTTGTTTAAGACATTAGCCACATCTTCTATTTCTATACAGTCATCTCTTTTATCCATAGAGCATGCAGAGCTGCCAAATCTATATACCAGTTTTAGAAATTGGGAGAAAAGTGCTAACTGGTCAGGTTGCCCAAAAGGTCAAAATGGTGGAAAGGTTAAAATGTTTTTAAAAGATCTGAGATATGTTTGTTTTTTGTGTTAGAGATTCCTCGAGGTTCCATTTGGGTGATTTGTGTGTGTTTATGGAAGTGTGTGAGGAAGATGTATCTTTTGGTGCTGAGCAGTGGGGCCTGGAAAGAGAGCTTGACAAGTGTGATGATCTTTGGAATCCTTCTTTTCTGTGAAGATCTCTGGTGAATCAGTTTCTTTTTTTACATTCTGTTCCTCACTGCACTGTAGAAAGGCATCCCTTGTATTCTTTGGAGGAAGGTCAGTAGCTCATAGAGACTATATCTGAATTTCTGTGACTGTTCTTTTTCTGCTTTTAAGCCCAGAGTAACTTGGGGAAGGCTTTGATGCTGTTATTTCTACTTACGTGCCAACATCTCAGGTTTTCCAAAACAATCTCAAGTCTCACTACTGGTCTGTGAGGATAGGACAAAAAAAAAAAAAAAGTAAGAAGTATATACTCTTCTTCTTTCACCTCTCTCTTGGCGATATGCCTATCATGTTTGGAATAAAAGAAGCTTTAATTTAGGGTAACACCTTGTAGCATCTTTAAAACTATGGTTTAACTATCATTCTGTTAGCTTTGGATACTCCTAAAGCAAGAATGTAAGAAGCAGCCACTTAGAAACCAAAGGGAGACGCCAGAGTTTGAGGGATGCCTTCAGACAACAAAAGAACATTTCAGACATCAATTAGGACATAGGTTTTAAGTCCTGGGCATTGTACTGAATACGCCCAACAGGCCTGCATCTCATTACTTATCCCAGTAAATTTTATTTTTGTGTGAGGACTATGGGTGTAGTTAACAGGAGTCTTCTGATAGAAGAAGGCGATGAGAAGCAGAAGTCTCTTCAGAATGGGATTCCATACCAATCCCCTTTGGAACCTAAGAGTGTATCTTAGAATTTAAGACCGTTTGTACATAAAAAGGAGCCAGCTACATGAGAGGCTTGGAATTAATGAGCCCATTGTCAGAAGGTGGTGTGTGTGGGGGGGGGGGGGCATCATTCCTGGAGGGTAGTTGAAAAGCCAGATATGACAGAACCTCACAGAGGAAAAGGGAAAACAGTAACCACTACAATTCTCTTATCAGTACTTGCAAACATAAAGAGATTCTGGTTGGTGACCTCTGGGCTTTATCAAAGAACATTACCACTCCTAGAAGAGAGTCAACTTTCTTACTTGACAATGGAAATCCTATACTCTGCTAATCCATATGTTGAAAACAGCAAGGGTTACTGGGTATTTAAAGGATCATTACGTTTATAAAAGTGTGTGCATGTGTGTGTGCGCATGCGTGCATTTCTGTCTTTTTTTTTTCTTTCTTTTCTAAAAAATTTTGAAGAAGCAGTTTATGTTTGGGTTCATTTCCCCTTTTTTGTAATTAGGCTCATAGTTTTTCTAACTTCATTATTTGTCAGGAGGTAGTGATTTAGTCAATGGGAGGTAAAACTGAAGATTTCGGACTTCTTTTTCCTCCTTCTGGATAACCAGTTAACCCCAGGAATGCTTTGGCCAGTGCAAGGGTAAAATAAGGACACAAGTTTTATTTTTTAAAGATTTTTCTTATTATCAAATCACACATATCTTTTTCTAAAATTTTGAAATACAACCCAGTTTTACCAGTTGCAAAATATACTTTGGCTTGGCAAGTTTATAGGCTCTCATTTTCTTGTTGAACTAAAAATTTGCTATTAGTTGCTATAAATGAAAATGACAGTGGCTTTCTGATTTTTCCCAAAGGTACCCTGATACAGTTTTATTCCATTCATTTTATTCTTTTCAAAACTGGACAATTACAACACCAAGGGGTTGGTATTTTTAGCTTGCCACACGTTCCTATTGTTTATATAATGCCAAACACTGGCTAGAATAGTTTTCTTCCATTGACTTAATTTTGTTAAAAAGTAATTTTGGCAATTTTGGATGCCACGTAGACATAACCTCATAATGTGCCAGTCATTGTCAACATCTTTCATGCTGGGCAAATCCACTGCTGGTGCATTTCCAGTGCATGTGATCATGGATTATGTGACCACCATTTGAGAAGGCCTCCCACCACACTGATTTTGTCATCACTTGGTATATATAATACAGTCCTCCCCCCAAATCACAGCAGCAAAGAGGTTAATTCTTTGAACACACTGTTCTCTCAGACAAGGATATATGAGGCCATAGAGTATGGTAAACTAAGAACCTAAGAATCATACTGGGAATTCATAGACTGTGGTCCAGTCCTAACTTTGTGCCAATCTGAGCAAAACTACTTTAGGTCCCAGTTTTCCTATCCGAAAAATTGAAGGATTGGGCCACTGATTTCTAATATCTCTTTCAGAATACCAATAATCTCTCTCCTTGCTGCTTTCCTTTTCTACCTTTTCTCCCATGTGTATATGGCCTTAAAGTATTAGGATATGTGTTGTTAAGGAAGTTGGACAATCATGGCTCACAATTGACATTCTTCTCACAGCTCAGGCAATCCCTAGTAGTACAATGGAAGAAACAGCTACTGAGAAAGAGCAGTGGTTTGAGAATGGATGGCCTGGGGAATATCCCCAATCACCAAAAGAAGACTCTCATTCAACAGCAGGGACAGCTGGTAATGGATTGTTTAACAAGCAAACTTGGGTGGAAGCTTCCTCTTGGGTTAAATGTTGAGCATTGAGGACACTGAACAGAAAGACATTGAAGGAATTGTCACAAGATATTAAGTTTCCTTAATAAATTATGATGTGGCCAACACAGAGCCAACCTTAGATGCTCATAACAAATCACGAAAACAGGAATGATATAGCATACAAAGGAGACACAGAGAATATGTCTCTTGCGTGTGTCACTTTCAGATCTAGTTTTGGGCATCCCCCAGTGAGACTGTAGCAGAGACTGATCTGACCAAATACTCCCTCTTGTTTTATAAAGGAATCTACAACATGGCTTTATGAAATACTGGGCACATTAGAAAGCATTTGGTTAGAATCCTAATGTTGGAAGAAATGGAACCAGATAGTTAAAAAATACCTGTGTGATGTCATTTAGCCCTTTGGTCATGTCTATTTGGAGATTTCTCTTTGAATGCTCGGTGCTTCTTTTCTTACATTTACAAAAACACACTTTCTCTATTCTTGAGTTGTGGGATTGTGGAACTTGGACTCGAGTTCTGTCATCATCTCTAAGTGATGCCAGATAACTTTGGCTCTGCAAGCTGCTATGCATGATTCTTTTGTCTGTGTGGCAGAAAAACGGAAATGCATCCTGTCTTGTAAAAGAATGTGAATTCCGTATTCTCACTTGGTATCAGAATAGTCCCCTGTCTCCATTTGCAATATAGAAGATAATGCAGAATGTCCTTCGGGTGGTGGCAGCTTCTGAATGCCTACCTGCCAGAGCAGTGGATTCAGTGACTGGCTACGTGGTGTGATTGGTGCTAAGGGGCTACTACTGGAATCTTCTCTACCTATATATCTCCACTGGCTCAGAATGATGCAAAAGCACGTGTTGAATTCTTGTATGTCCCTTGAGCTGTGAATCCCATTGTTAGAAGGTAATGCTTCTAATGGATTCCATTCATGCTTTTGAGGTGAATGGCATTTATTTCAGGTTTATCTTGTGGGAAGGCTGATTCCTTCTCTAAATCACTGCCAGCCCAATGTGCATTTCACTGGGATGTGGTTGTCTCGGAATGACATCATGTGCTTAGATACTTCCTCCTTTAGGGGATGGTGGCCACATGGCGTGTGGTTCAAGAACCACTTCTTTATCTTCACATGATGACTATAACTCATCCTTTATTCATGCAGGGGTCATTAATGCTTTTGTGGCCTCTACTTCCCATGCTGATTGCTAAGTAAATGAGCATGAACAAACCCATACCTGCTAAAACATTCTGTGTTTACACATCTTCTTGGCCCTCTATACCAGGAAGATGCTTTCATTGTCTTGTCTAGAGAATAAAGTCTTTTTAAAAGTATCAGTGTATGTATCCCTGGCCAGATGGCAACTAACACTTTGACATTTGCTTGAACTACATTGTCACAACAGCCCCAGCCCAAGACAGCCATCCAGACCAAAGAATGACAACTCAGAGTCAAGAGGACAGCTCCTGGACTTATTTCTTTGACCGAGTCTCACATCCAATGGGACGAGATCATCAAACAGAAAGATGGATGGGTAATAGCCTCTGAGCTTTTTTATATATTCTGTTTTTGAAAGCCACCAATGGCTATTTACTTAGAAATGTGCCCTTGATTTTGGACTGCTTCCTAAGGCACCTGAAGTTTCTTTAGAAATTGGTTTTCTAGGTAGCGGTGATATGGACATTCATCTGAATATGAAATCCTGGGCTGAGACTGAAGAATTCAGCCAGAGGGATAAAGAAGAATTAGTTCTAAGATGGTGGGAGTGGAAGTTATTTTCTCTGAAGAAGGAGCAGTCTCAAGGTTTCTTTTCCACTTACTTTTAAGTACAGGGTTTTAAAAAGAGTGAAGTGATCGAATTCAGTTACTATTGTCACTGTAGACCCAAAGATGTAACTTGTCTTTGGGAGAGAAAACTTAGAGGTAAAAAATTGGTAAGTACTCATTTCAAACAAGTAACTAAAAAGCTCAGAAAACGTTATTCACTCTTGCCACATTGAGAGAGAAATACAGTACCCAGTGACTTAGGATTTAGACCACTCTTGGCCCTCAATAAATGTTTGCAAATTTAATGAATGGACAACTTTTATACAGGATGGAATCCCTGTTTTCTTAAATACCATTCTTATTTACCTATTAGCAATTAAAAACAGAAATGAAAGAGTAAAAAAGATACTAGCTGCAGTTGAGCAAGAATAGAAGATTGTGATTCTATTTGACCAATTTTTATATTCAAAAGGAATTCTTTATCAGAGAGAATCTGTAGGAGTTGGCAGCAGGTGGTGTCATCCCTTTTCTCAGTCTTTACTAAGCTGAAGAATCCATGCTCCTTACTATACCCATGAATTGAGTTACTCAAGTTTTTTTTTTTTTTTTAATTATTCGACAAGATGTCTTGATGGCAGAAATGTCACATTCCAAAAAGGGAGATAAACCAAAAGAGTCAATAGAAGGATGTGAATTTTCAGTCGTAGCATTGAATATATTATCTGGATCCAAACTGCCAAGGATATGCATAACATAAACTGTATTGAAATGTGTTCTAAGACACAATGATGATGTCTCTCAATATTGAATTGAACAAAATTATCTCCAAAATGAATCCCACAGTTTCTATGGCTTAATTTCTTTAAAACATCCTATGCTGTACCCCAATGTTAATGATTAGATATCCCTTAAGCTACAATTGTATTAAATATCTTCTAATGTGCAATGCATTATGGCTACACAATGTTCCATGACCTTAGCTGATTTAAAATTTAGTTAGGAAAAGAAAACATTTATCATCAATGATAAATCAAAATGTATCTAACAATACTAGATGATAGGTAATAGATGTCAAATGAATGTTGCCAACAATAAACACAAAAATTCAGAGGACCCTCCAGAGAGTGTCAGAGAAAGATGCATCTGATCTGTTTTTTTTCAAAAATGGAAAAGAAACATGGATGGTCAGAGAAAGGAAGTCAGGGAAAGTTTTTCTAGGAAGGAGACTCATGTAAGGAGAGGCATAAAGGAAGGGAAACCAAGGAATCAATTTTTCAGAGCGACTGGGTCCATGTGTCATAAAGGAAGATGAGTTTGAATGGCTATGTTGTGGCCATTAGGTTGTGGGGTTGAAGTACCACATGCAAACCCAACACACATACATGTTCATGCACATGACTGCTGGAAGCTCTGGTATATCCATGGTAGAAAGCCAAGCCAGTAAAAAGCCTTCTGGATCAATTTTTTTTTTTAAGATTTTATTTATTTATTTGAGAGAGAGAGAGAATGAGAGAGAGCGAGTACGAGAAGGGGGAGGGTCAGAGGGAGAAGCAGACTCCCTGCTGGGCAGGGAGCCCCATGTGGGACTTGATCCCGGGACTCCAGGATCATGACCTGAGCCGAAGGCAGTCGCTTAACCAACTGAACCACCCAGGCGCCCCTTCTGGATCAATATTAAGCCTCCATACTAATGAACAGAAAGAGAGCCCATTACATTGAACACGTCAAGGGCAACACAATTGGCTTCAACCATAGAACAGTGCAAAACGTCTTGAAGGAGTCTACTTATAAAAGGGAAGATGAGCAAGAGTGTCTAGACACTTTCAACAGACAGGACGTTTCTGGGAGAATATCCATTTGGGGTTTTGATTTGGGTTGGCCTTTCCTCCTTTTTGAAACCTGGGATAATACAGTCAGCCACGTTTCGTCCTACAAAGATCTTGATTGTCTTTTCTTGTATGTAAAGGCTTCAGTGTAGATGCGAGTGCCCAATATTCAAGTGTTTCCTTCTGGAGTCATCTGGACCTGATTAAATCTATCTGGATGCAGCAGTGTGGGTGAACTTTGAGCTAGAGAGCCAGCAACAGCAATGGGGCTCTTGGATTGTTTGGTCACTGTTTCCCTCAGGACTTGTTATTCCAGCAGCACGGATTCGTGATATTTACTAGAAACAGCACGCTTAAATGTTTCAGTGACACTTCTGTATCACTCAGCATTGGACATGTTAAATTCCAGAGACACCTCATACTTATGTTTATGTGGAGAATGACTCACTGACCTCTACCGCTTATTTCTTGCCCCCAAATACTTCCCGTGACTTCCATGTAGGTAGTATTGGATGATAATTTTATGTGTTATATGCACATTCACTTTGGGAAGCAGAAAGGACCAAAAGAGAGAAGAGGGTTGTAAAAAAAAAAAAATCTTTTGCCAGGTGAGGGAGATGAGAAAAAATGGTGTCCGAACCAGTACATTTTGTCTTTTCTCCATGATCCAGAACACATGTGTCTATAAGGGAAGCAAGCTGTATGGCATGGGACAAGTCACACGTGGGCTATGTTTCTGTCTTTTTGCAAGGCTTGAGAGGTATGTCATGTGCTTATTTAGTGTCCTTGCAGACTCAGCAAAAATAAACAAAAATTGCACTTTTCATACACTTAGCCTTTAAATGAAAGCCAGTTACTTCTTGTGATACTTTTTGAAGAAGTCATAATTTGTTCCAGTTCTGGAGACATGAATCAGTATGTACTTTTTTTCCCTCTAGTACAGGTTTGCATATGAAAATAGTTTGTCTAGAGACCATAAACCACCCTCAGGGAGTAGCTTAGTAAATCAAGCATTAACACCAATTTGATTCCTTCAGATATGGACTCCAGCCATAATACAACACGTCAGCCTTCTGCAGATCCAAACACACATTTGGTGGAAGACTTGGACAGGACAGGACCTTTTTCAGTGACAACTCGTAAGGATATAACAGCCCCTCTGCTGGCCTGTAGTCCCGCTTTAGCTCTTGCTCACCCTGGCCCGGATGCAAAGCTTGGTGGTAGAATGGTGCAGTTAGGGCTACGTGGCTCAGCTCAGCCCGGAGTATGAAAGGGTCTTCATTGCCTATATTTTCTTGGTGGGTTCTTTAAATCTGATTTTGCCTTCATTCTTGGTGATTTCCAGATGCAATGACTTTATGTTAAGGAAACTAAAAGGGTTGTGGGATTCTGCCCAACCTGATTTTCCTTCACAAAATAGTTATGTGAGTGAAACCCAAGACCATGGCTAAGACAGTAGTTTCTCTATGTTTTAACCATCTCCTTTTGGTTCCCATCTTTCCTCCAATCAAGGCAGGAGAGGAGTAGGGTTGCTTTCATGGTTGTGAAAAGACATTTTGGGTCCAGATAATTATAGAGAATGGGGAAATTACAGCAGCCCACAAAAGAGGGGCAAGACATACTGTTGACCATTAACAAAGGTGCCGAGGCCCGGGAACAAAAGAGGAACATTTGCTAATATCTCTTCCTATTACTAAACATCTGAAAGAATCAATGCTAAATTGCCACTGTATGGACAGGGCTATCCTAGAGATCAGACTGAAGTCATCTGCAATTTCTTGACAGAATATGAAAGAAATCCAGAATTAAGAGGGCTTCATTTCACTGCTTGCTACACAAACTGGGCAGAGTCCTTCATGTGAGCCCTTCTAGGCAGAGGAAAAATAAGCAAGCATGTTTTGATCACCAAGAATGTATGTAGCACAGTGTTACACATCAAAGGAGATGGAGGGAAGCCTAAGATGGTCCCCTCCAAGGGAGGGTCTTGTGTTTCCACTTAATGTCCCTGCTGACTTTTATTCTGACACTGGGATTGGGATTTGGTGAATGTCTTTCTCCTGGTTGTCATGTGTACTTGGTGGTGGACATGGCTTACTGATGTGCTTTATGGAAGGCTTGCACCTGTAACTCAGAGGTCAGTACCTTTCTTAGAAGAACACAAAAGAAATCAAACCAAAACAGTCAAAGTGATTTCAGATATGGGCAGTGGTTCAACCTCAAATTGGTATATGTCAGTGAGGGCCCTGTGTTTGCCCAGGCAAGCGTTTCCTGACGTTTCGGTGCAGTGATGAGAATCCTCATTCACAGACAAGATCAAAAACCTAATAATAGAGTAAAATGGTAACTTTAATTTAATATTCTTTAGAAGGGACTTAAGATTTCTTTGTGCAAGTTTGATCTGAGTTATTTGAGCAAGTTGTTCTAGATTCTAGAGCTTCTTCCTCTTTTGTCATGAGAATTGTGCTACCTGCTATCCTGGTATTCATTTCCCTACAGTCCCACTTCTCGACCCACAGCTGGGTGCTCTTGATTGTGTATAGGAGCACCAGAATTCAACCATTCCTTTTTCCCTGTCTCTACGTTCCCCGGTTTCCTAAGTGACTAGAAGCGGTGCTACAATTGGGCCAGGATGATCCAGGGTGGACAAAAGTTTTGGTTCAGCCTTCACCTTGGCACTTTACCTTTGTTGATTGTACTGAAAAAGAGGTTCTTAGGGCCAATTAGGGACAAAACAGAATTCTGTTGTACATTTCTATCAATCAGAGGAGAATGGTATACCCAAACTTCGGTCTTCCTAGGCACCTACCTGTCTGACACTACCATAGCTAGATCCTTCCTGTCAGCAGGTAACAGAGGATTTGTTTCATGGCTCCAAAGTAACGCTGGATTCCTCCCTCATTGAAACAGAGCAGAGTCATACTCAGAGCTTCTCTACATCACATGGAGGCTTGGAAGAAGATAAAGACCATCCAATGACTTCTACTCCAACATCTAGCAGTAAGGATTATAAAGCCCAGTTGGCTTCAGCTCTTGATAAAGATCCATAAATCATGGATGTTTATACCGTGTCTTTGGTGGAGGTACATCACTTGGTGGCTATTATGCTGTTATTTCTGATCAGAAGGTGCGGCTGGTGGTGGTTCTTGGATTTTTCTGCTTTGTAGGCCTCTTAGAAGCTATTGTACATTAAGTGCAAGCTGTATTTCTTAATCTTAAAGGTCAGCTTTCTTAAACTCTAAAGTTAGTCGCGTGGTTTTAAAATCGCTTACATATGATTTATAATTGGTGTAAAGGTCTGAATTCTATCACTCTCTGTTTTCCTTTCATCAACATATTATTTTGCCATTCATCCTCTGGACATATATCCATAGTGCTGGTGACTAAGAAGCAGTGCCCCTATGGCAAAGGAAAAAGTAATGAAAGCCCGTGAGGGCTTTGAAACCTGGCATTTACGGTTCCATTTGCAGGCAACATAATTTTACTTTTCAGTTCAATGATGTGTTTTCTCCACTTCATCAAAGGCGGGTCCAGTTGAGTAAGCACTCAAGATTATCTAGTACCTGAGTTGACTTCAAGGTCACAGTCGTAGCGGCATAAATCTAACTTTAACAATCCAGGCAGATGTTGCAACAAATCCCTTTCTTGGGTATTGGGATCACCAGAATCTTTTCCAGTGAATCATGTCCAGGTGGTGCAGATCGCAAAATACCACTTTGGTTCAGTAATAGTAGGAATGAACTGCACTGTCTTTTGCTCCAAACTCATGAATAACAAGTGGAAAGCTTTTGCAGCACTGGCACGTTCTGAAGACAAGCACCCGATGGGTGGTGGCCTCACAACTGTGGGCTTACCACTGATCCCACCTCCACACAGGTAGGACTGATGGCAGAGGCGGAAAAAGAGGTGGACATCTTCCTAAAGACTCAGCTACTTCAGTGGAAGGTTCTACTTCTCACTCACCAGCCACGGGGGAATACAGGACCCTCATCCCGGTGACCCCTGCTAACACGGGGTCCCCTGGAGTTACTGAAGTCAATATTGCTGGAGATTCCAACTCTAACGTTATTCATTTCTTTTCAGGTAACTTGGCCATTTGTTATCTGCTTGGATTTCTCTACAGAGAGAAACAACACGTAATTTCATACTATAGGGGGACATTTTCTGTGTGGGCTGTGATTAGACCGATTTGTGATATGGGAATGGCCTTTATCCCAGGTCATCATTCTAGTGCAAATAAAATTAGATTTATTTTAGATAAATAGTGCTTTTATTTGCCAGTTTAGTCTCCGTTTATTTTTGTGACCTTGTTGTTAGGGTAGAATTTCTTTCTTTGTTCCTAATCTTGTGGTATATTAATTTGAGCCATATGAAATCAATGCTTTTGTAGGTCAAAGTAGTCAAATATTAGCAATTTCATTTGATTCAACTCAGATATGCTACCTGTTTCATAAGGTTTTACCCAACATGTGACTCATTTCCATATGCTGATATCTTTGTTCCGAAATTATTTTCTTTACTGGTGATGGATTGATGAATTTTACTTCCGGTGAAGGGCTCGTGGCTAAACCTACTTATGATTCACACCTCAAACCTTATGATTTAATCTACTAATAATGAATAGGCATGACTTTTCCTATTGCAATGGCAAAGAGATGACTAAAGATGACTTATTCAATTAAGTTGGACACGGACCTAAAAGGAGAGCGAGACTTCTTTTCTCAAATAAGCAGTCTTCCCTACTTCTCCCTTTCTTTGTTCTTTCATTTGCATTAAGAAACTTACATTGAAGAAAAATGAACTGGAAATACCTACTCTGGATAAGAAATGAGAATTGGAATCTCTCCTCCCCGTGCCAGTGATTCAAGTGTTTCTTGCCACTCAACCATTGAATTACATTAAAGATTTGTGATTTTAAATATATATGGATTTGTAGCAAGGTCTGCCTCTCCTCCCCTGCAAAAAGAATAAGTCTTATGAGAACCCGGTATATAAAACAGATGACATCTCTGATGCTCTAATTGATATGGGGACAGAAGACTCAGAATGCCAAGTGCTTGGATTCTTTCCTCTGGGCTGCTCACCCAGAGCTTCCAGAAAAGCAGTTTTTAAAAATACTAACTTTGGTGATATTGGCAAGACAAAACTCCTCACACCCTTTGATTCATTATTCATCATGGTTCTGCCCTGTTATTAAACATCCCGAGTAGCATTGTCCATTTTCTTCCAAAGAAATTAATCTTAGAGCACTGCCTCTTTTCTCTTGGCAGAATAAGGACTGTGGTACAATCAAATGAATTTAAATTTTAAATGGCAATTTTAAAAGTAATAGTATCGTGGAAGGGTTACATAGCCTATTTGTTAGTAAATAAAATGCTTTCTACAAAAATGATACTCACAGTTGCTGATTCCTTCTATCATTCCATGATCAAACAGATTTTCTGTGCTTCTTCATGGATTAAATGGTTAGTAAGTGATTCAACTGTCATCCTTGGTTTTCTTCCAAGCCACTCAGATAAAGCTGATTTCTTCCCATACGTTTTTCTCTGTCTTGACGCTTCATGTTAAGAACTAAAACATTCACCATTATGGTGGTGGTTGCAGTGCTGGTGGTGGTGGTGGTCTTGGGGGTACCGGTGCTGGCATTTCAGCAAATGCTGTTTTCAAGTATTCTAACTAAGGAACAAAGCAATCTAGCTCCCCTGTACAATTACATGAGAGATGACAGGACGTCTACCTCCGCCTTCTCTAATCAAGGAAATGGTGATGATCAGATTACTATATTTTCCTTACAGGTCTTCATAATGGGTGACTGTAGCCATTTTATGAAACCATTATCCCTTTCTGTTGTTATTGTTGTTTGTCTTGTTGTTGTCTTGTTGTTTTGTTTCGTTTTGTTTTTTTAAGATTCCAGCACATTGGAAAGTGTGTGGGGAAGAGGGAGAAGAGCAGGGGTTTCCATAGGCTGAATCTGAGATTTGACCTGCAGACCCAGATTTGAGCAGTTCATGAGCTTGTCTCAATCTAAAGCCTTTTGGTGATAGGTATTTGGGAAGATGGGATTATATTAACTCTTGGTGTTGAAAATACAGATTTGAATTTTGAAAAACGTTATTTTTTAAAATATATTCTAATAACCAGGTCCACATTTTTTACATGTTAACACGCATCTTCTTATTCCTTTTTCACTTATCTTTAGGCTCTTTTTCTCTAAATAAGCATTTGACTTTTCCCTTTGAATTTTTACATAATTCAACACCAAGATCCTTTACTGCACACCAAAACCATTTTCTATTTCCTGCCTCAGAGAAATCTCTTTAAGTGGCTCATGCTCTGAGTCAGAGAGTACACACACTCCCAGCGATCCCATTTGTGTAATTCAAAACATGGAGTCTTTATTTCAAAGTCGCAGTATCAAGTTCCAACCTCAGATCTGCGAAGACATCATGATATTTTTGTGAGAGTGTTATGTTCTTAGATTTCTACCAAAACCACACTTCCTGTGGTCATTCTGGATGGTCTGTGCTGTCCCAGTTTCCTTTATTGTGATTAAAGCCCTAACCTACTCATCAGTGGATCCAGCAATGAACAGTAATTAGTACCATGGAGCCATTCAAGGTTCCTTGCCATTGGTTTTTTGATGACCTTTAACACACTAAACTTGGTGATAGGATGTCTGAAATTGCAAAAGTGAGGAAATGCAGATTGCAGTGGAACACCAGTAATGAACCTTTCTGATTACTCTTTACAGAAGACCAAGACTCATCAGTTCACCCCAGTGGAACATCCCATATCACTCATGGATCAGAATCAGCTGGTGAGTTTGAGCTACTGTAGTCATTTACTGTTATCATCACTGAGCCTGCCAATGATTAATAAAGCATGAGTCAGTGTCTCAAGAAGAGTGGTTCTCAGACTTTCTTAGCATGCATCACAATCTTGGAGAGTGCTTATTAAATCACACTGGTGGGCCCCATTCTTAAGGTTTCTGATGCGGTAGGTATGAGGTGGAGCTTGAGCATATTTATTTCTAGTAAGTTCCCTGGTGATGCTGATGCTGCAGAGACGGGGACCGCACTTTGAGAACTACCGTGTTGGAGAGAGAAGTCTTCCATGTGAAAGGATCAGGAAGAATTCAGGCAGGGTCTCAATTTAGCATTGTACTACACCAGCCTGATTAAGAACATGGGTCTTGGAGTAAGAATGGCCTGGGCTTGATCCCAGCTCCTCCATATACTAACTGAGGATGTTGCTTAAGGGATTTGAGACTCAGTTTCCTAACGATTAAAATTGGGATAATAATAATTGTTGCAGGGCATTGTTTTAAAGACTAAATGATGAAACAGGTGTAAAGGTGTAAAGCACATGGCACTGTAGCTAGCATTTACTGAGAATTTACTGTGTGCTGCTGGTGTTGTACTAAACACTTTCCATGTAGTAGGGTAGACCAGATGAAGCTGCTATTTTTGTAGGTCAACAGTTGAATATCCACGATTCCATATGGTTCATCTAGTATTACTTTATGTAATCATCCTACAAACCCTGTGACCTATGAAAGTATGGTTAGCATCCCTGTATTCCAGACAAGGACACTAAGACTCTGAAAGGGCAAGTACCTTGGCTGGGTTGACATGACTGTAAGTTGAATGGTGGAGCCAGGTTTCAAGACCCGAGGTCTCATATTGCCTCTATAAGTATGTTCTTTTTTTTTTTTTTTAAAGATTTTATTTATTTATTTGACAGAGAGAGACACAGCGAGAGAGGGAATACAAGCAGGGGGAATGGGAGAGGGAGAAGCAGGCTTCCCACAGAGCAGGGAGCCTGATGTGGGACTCGATCCCAGGACCCTGGGATCATGACCTGAGCCGAAGGCAGACGCTTAACGACTGAGCCACCTAGGCGCCCCTATAAGTATGTTCTGAAGAAAACACTCCATAATGACCATAATTACTGCCAGGCACGTATTATTAAATGGATACATGTTTGCTGTGACTCAGATCACACCCCTGGAAACATTACTGCAGGCACCAAAGTCTGACATGAGGCAGGTTTACTTGTGACCAGTAACACTGGAACCACTGAAAGTCCTGCTGATACCAGTGGCCCTGATATCCTCAGTCCAGGTGACCCCATGAAAACCAGGGAATCCATCTGGACCATGGTCTTCCCCCCATGCCCAAGTCAGGGCTGCAGTTGCCTCCAGGCCTAAAGATTCACACACTTAAAGCAAATATGAAGACAGATATTTACATGGTGGCTCAGTAATAAGCTTTCATGCAAGAGCACAGGATAGAGGGGTTCATTAGAAATGCTTCTAAAGTAAAGACAGAAGTCCCAAGCTCTTTAGGTTCCTTGGTTGGGGCATTTAGCCTTTCCCAAACTCAGTTTCCTTTATAGTAAAAAAGGTGAACAGGACACCTGCCTCTGTTACCTCCCAGAGTTTTGTGAAGAACGGGAGCTCTCAGGAAAATGAAGAACTTTGGGAAATGATAGGGAGTTATTATTTCAACCATGCTCTCTAAAATCAAGAGACCCTAGCTACTCCAAGTGTGGTTCTTGGACCAGCCACTGGGACATCTCCTAGGAGCTGGCTGGAAATGCAGAATCCCCAGCCATCCCAGACCTACTGAATCAAGGTCTGCATTTTAACTAGACCTCCCCCCACACTGGTTGTTTTGTATGTGCACTGAAGTTTGAGAAGCTCTGTCCTAGACTGTTTTTCTCACAGTCAAGGCCAGTTGAATTATCTCTGTGCACACGTCTCAGGTTGGATCTCATCTCCAAATTACAGTGTCAAGTGTCCGTCTTTGCAAAGCTTGCTTTCCCAGCCAGCTCTACCCTGGCTTCATTTGCAGACCTCTGGAGTGCAAGGTGAGGCCTGCTGTATCTCATCCATCTTCTCTGGCTTTTGCTTGAAGTGAGAATCAGGTGGGCGGGAGCTGTCTCTTTTGTTTGACTCCTGCGCAGGTGTGTATTGTTCAAGTGGGAGGTTTCATCTTGTTGTACACACACCCAGATCTTTCCTTGCTGGGAGCGCTTTTTTTGAAAACCAAAATAAAGAGATTATGATCCATTAGTGGCCTCCTTTTCAAATATCAAAGGCTGCTATGAGTCAGAGAAAGACCAGGGAGAGTACCTCTACTGCTTAGATGGCTTTCAAACCCGAAGATCTCCAGTGTAGATGGCCAGCATCTCATGACCCATGCAGGTGAAGACGTGCCAATGACCAAGGACCCCAGGGGGCAGCTAGGAAAAGCACCTTGGACTCCCAAGATTTGCAAAGTACAAGGCCACTGTCAAAGTGGCATAAGAGGTGTTGAATGGCCCGAGGTCTGGTAAGAATTTGTTTTGTTCCATTTCAAATTTAATGAAAACATCAGATTGCATAAACAGGAGTCAGCCTATCCAAAATAACCATCATCATCAAAATTGCACTGTCCACTGTCTAAAGTTTGACTCTCCACAGACATCTTCCTTTAATTCAACCCTGGCCATCTTCATCCATTGCTTAGCCAGACAGACTGCCCTGATTTGCTTTTTCTTCCCTTGGTAGACTTCAGAATTTTACAGTGGGTTCCCCATGGATAGGAGGGAACAAGTTCATTTTTGTGGGATATTTTCAAATTTTGTTTTGAAACAGAGGAGGAAGCATAAAAAACACAAGCAAAAGATGAAGCTTTAACTTAGGTGAGTCTCTTCATGAGATGTCTTAGAAGTTTCTTTTAAAACACGATGCCTGGGGAGACGAACCATGAGAGACGATGGACTCTGAAAAACAGACTGAGGGTTCTAGAGGGGAGGGGGCTGGGAGGATGGGTTAGCCTGGTGATGGGTATTAAAGAGGACACGTTCTGCATGGAGCACTGGGTGTTAAATGCACAAACAATGAATCATGGAACACTACATCTAAAACTAATGATGTAATGTATGGTGATTAACATAACAATAAAAAATAAAATAAAAAACTAAAACACAATGCCTCCCTCATTTTGATGAGCCTCCCATACGGAGTTATGGATTCTTTATTTTATTATGTTCAGTTAGCCAACATATAGTACATCATTAGTTTTTGATGCAGTGTTCAAACGATCAGATTTGTGGATTCTGTGTCTTGCTACGTCTCCTTCCAGTTTGAGATGCTTTGCTTGTTTCCTTATTTTGTTTTGTAGTGGTAGAAAATATTCATTCTTCTGACAACAAGGCATGTTTCAATAACATATTAGCAGGGACTCCAATAGGATGATTTTCCCTGGACAGAAAGGCCATTGCCCCCTAAGCCCTTATTTTTTAATGTTTATTTTTGTGTCTGTGAAGACACGGATGAGATTGTTAGATTTGCTTTGGACTTTCCAGAGCATTTGAATCCTCTAGGGATCTTGTTAAAATGAAGATTCTGACTCAGTAGGTTTGGGGTGAAGCCTGAGATTCTGTATTCCTAGCAGGCTCCCCTGTGATGCTGATGCTGCTGATCCAGGGACCACACTTTGAGTAGCAAGGTCTTAAATCAGAAATAGTACAGAGCAACTACACACAATTCCCATTTCTTGTGCACTTCTTTAAACTTCTGTAAAATTATGGTGAAGTGGATTTTATTGTTGTCCCCATTTTCTGAATGAGAAAACTGAGACCTGGAGAGGGTAGCTTGACTCAGCAGACGTCACTAGCAAGAGGCAGAGGGGGGACTGCCTGGCTCTGGAGCCCAAGGTCTTAAACACAGCACAGTACCGCTGGTGAGAATTCCCATGTTCTTGATGAACAATGACATTTCCAGACACTGGCCTTAATCAAACCAACTTTTCTGGGGAGATCTCTTTCGTGTAACACTTTATAAATGTCTGCGGCTTGAATCTATAAATAGCTTCTCAGTGATGCAGAGGGTAGAGAGGTTGGCCCTGCGTGCTGCTCTGTAAGGCACTGGTCATTATGCATTCCAAACTTTGATTGAGAGATATTGTTTTTTTCCCCTTAGGCCACTCAAGTGGGAGTCAAGAAAATGGGGCAAACACGACCTCGGGTCCTGTGCGGAAACCTCAAATTCCAGGTAAGTTTCAAGCTGTGTGGCAAAAAAAAAAAAAAAAGGATACTAAAAAAGCACATTCTTTGCAAGCTAAAGGGTGGAGAGCACTTGGTAGGAAAGAATGGAACTTTTTTTTTCTGGGTCCCATGCATTGAATGTCTGTCCCTGGCCTGTCCCCAAGAATTGGCATGTTAGGTTCTAAAGCTTCCTTCCCAGATGAGTGATCCATCACCCAGGGGACTCTGTCCCATACCCAGGTCTTTCCTATCCCTGCCCAGTTTCTCCTTTCTATCGGGGTTGGGGCATGGAAGTTTCTTCTCACATTGCAGACAGTGAGGAGATATAAGGGCCTTTGGAGGGGGTGGGGAGTAAAAACATTCTTCTAGTCCCCAAACAACTGTTTCTCAAGGGACAGTCTTTCCTGATCCAGACAGAAGAAAGTGTCCTAATGAGTCACATCGTGCAGTAGGAGGGCTGGGACACCTGGCTCTCCTGAGCATCAAGATTTAAGGTACTTGAGGCAAATTCTTTATTTGACTTGGGCTCAAAATGGAGCATTTCTAAGGGGGAGTTTACAAAGAAGAAAGGGTTTTCCCAGGGTTGTAAATTCTCTTTTTAACTTTCCCTTCTTCAGAGGCCTTGGAGCTGAGCCTCCCTCGAGAAAAGGGAAGAATGTAGGGTGCACCTCACCCCCTTGCCTCAGCTTGCCTGAGCACAGCTGGGATAGGAGAAAGTGGAGAGAGGGAGTGGGCTGCCAGGGAAGGGGGGGGCACAGAAATGCAATATGCAACATTCTTCCTGGCTCTAGTGAGAGCGAACAGGAGAGACCAGAGAAAAGAACAGAAATGGGACCACCTGTTGGCCTCCCCACCTCCTGATTCCACCTCCCTCTCCACACTCACCTAACTAGGTGGAGGCCAGGCAGAGGCGATCCTGAGCAGGAAGTAGGAGGAAATCCAAGACTCCCAAGGGGGAATGGCCAATCGATGACTTCTTATCCTTCTTGGTTCTTGAGCTAGCTCATTGCACAGATATACAACCCACGTGGCCAGAGAAGGGATTCAAGTTGTCAAATCATATTTTTATCCTATTAAAGCTTGATTGTAAAACCTTTATATAACATCTTATCCATAAGTGATACATGATAATTGGAGACATTTGAGAAAATACAAACCGAAGGACAAAAATATAAATCATTTATTAGCTACCCCACCATCTGGAAATGCCATGGTTACCATTTTCATAGATGTCTTTCCCATCATTTTATTTATTTTATTTTATTTTTTTTTAAAGATTTTATTTATTTGACAGCGAGAGAGGGAACACAAGCAGCGGGAGTGGGAGAGGGAGAAGGAGGCATCCCGCTGAGCAGGGAGCCCGATGCAGGGCTCGATTCCAGGACCCTGGGATCACGACCTGAGCCGAAGGCAGACGCTTAATGACTGAGCCACCCAGGCGCCCCCTTTCCCATCATTTTAAAATGTAATTTATATACAAAAATGTAATTGCAGCATCCATGCTGTTTAGTTAACCACCACCACTCTCAACTGGCTGCCCACAGCTTTCCAATGTCAGTAAATATTCTTCTCCTGTTCTCACCATGCAGAATACAGTGGGTATGCCCTAATTTATGTAACTGATCCCTTACTCTTATATTAGGTTGTTTCCAACTTTTACTATTATAAATAGCACAGCAATGAACATCTTCGAAATGAATTCTGAGGTCCTATAAATTCTCAGAAGGGGGAATCAAAAGCTGAATCAAAAGCATGCACATTTTGAAGGATAAGTTTTGCCAAATGACCCCCCCACCTGGGCCCCGGTTGAATGTGCAGAATTTCAGCCCTCCACAGGGGTGTCTTTTTCCCACCCACTAGTGCATGGCCCCCATTTGTGTTTCTTAATAAAACGTAAGGTGGATGCTCTTATATAGGAGAGGAATGTTCCTTTCAAGGGAAACATAAATTTCCTTTAGTCTCCTTAATAATACTGCGCCAAAGGCATTTACAAGTTTCTACAGGTCATTCTACGCTTTTTTGGAGACATGCTTCTTCTGGAGGAACTTGAAAATTCTGACTGGTGATAAGAGTTTAAAATAAGAGGCCTGTTGGGCAGACGCCTATAGCAGAGTTGTTCTGGTATTATCGGCCAGTTGGCAGGGCTCTTTGGCTGGACTCATCCAGGATGCTGAGTATAGTTCTTGTTTGGACCAGGTCAATTTATAAAGTCATTTTTGTTTTAACAAAGTGTGTTTCCCAAGCTCACGGGTGTCTTTTGGTTCACTCTCACCAGAATGGCTCATCATCTTGGCCTCCCTCCTGGCCTTGGCTTTGATTCTTGCTGTTTGCATTGCTGTCAATAGTCGAAGAAGGTAAGGGGATGCACCTCGGGGTCTTTGCTTTGAAAGGACATCACTTAAACGTGGGCTCCATGAACTTCCAGAGTGTAGCCCCTGGAACCAGCAGCCTCGACATGCTGGGAACTTGTTAAAAATGCAGAATCTCAGGCCCTACCCAGATCTCTTATATCAGAGTCTGTGTTTTGACAAGATCCCGGGGACTCGTGTACGTAGTACAGCTTAAGAATCCCTGCTCTGGCACATTCTTTAGATAAAAGAGACACTGTGATTATTTGGACCATCACTTTTAGGTAGTGTTGAATCTTTCGAAGTCCTTAAATTCTTCAGGGTTAAACCCATGGAGACACTATCTGATGAAAGTTATAAAATATCTCACCCAGAAGGCATAAAATTATGTACTCATTCATTGATCAAACAGTATTTAGTAAGTGCACTCACAATGCGCAAAAACACTGTATAAAGATCTAGGAATTGGTCATCCCCGTTAGCCTGTCTGTGGCCTATGGAACCTTCTAGAACCCTTACCTAAAGTAGGCCTTGGGTTTCTGTGGGGGTTTTTTGTAATGATACTATTTTGTATTTTCTGGAAACTGTAGTTGAAAGGATTCAGGTTATTGCTTAGGAAGAGCTCCCCGACAGTAAGGCCTATGAAATGATGAAGAATTTTCCTTGCAAAAGTCTGAATAAAGACAGTCAAACAGCGTATGGGCTGTTTTCATATCCTCAGGGGTCCCTCTCTCTCCTCACCTCAACCAAGGCCTGCCACGTTGAAGTTATTTAAATAGTACACGTACCTGCCTGATCTGTGACCAGGCTCCAGACATAATATACAACCTAAGTGGAAGGAAGGAAAAACCTCATTCTAGCAACATGAATTTTGACAGCGCACTCCAAAGTGTGAGTCTAAATTTCCTGTTCAAGATGCTCTAAAGGTGCACTGTTTTCTTCTGAGCCCATGCAGAGGAGCGTTCCACCTTTTATAAATGTTCCTGGAGCTTGCTTCCAACAAGATAAAAGAATCGTATTTCCAAGGAGGGCTCCCTTTATTGTATCACTAGATCATCTGACGGTCCAGATGAGGCCCCTTGGTTGGGGGAAGACCCGGAGAACATGCTAGAATCTTTCTTGTTGGCTTTTGGAAAGCAACGGCTAATTCTATGGCCACGTGCAGTGCATATGCAGCATCTCTGGTTATCTGAGGAAACTAGATGATGTCACTTTACGCTGGTACAAGTTAATAAAAGTGCTATATTAAAGCCAAATAACTGTTGTCACCTGTACCTTTGAGAGAATAATAAAAAAAAATTACACATGATAGCCAACTGTGTAAGGAACAAAAACTAGGAAAAGAAATCAGAAAGACCTTCTAGGAGGTTCCTATGACTAAATGGAAAGAGATTTTGTTTGCCGAATTTAAATAACATGACTTGAGGGAGCCTTTACAAAGCGTCTTTATACTTTCCCTCAGCCTTCTTGTTTTCTCTTAGATTACTTTTGCTCAATTAGAGATGAATTTGCTATTGTTGGAAATGAGTCCCTTTGTTCCAGGGCCTAGACTGCACCCCTTCTGCTCACATATACAGTCCATAAGCTTTGCACACGTCGCCATAGAAACGTTGGCCCCGGATGCTGGCAGTGGGGCCGATTCCTCCGAGAAGCCTCTCAGCTGTCCCCCAGAGCAGCTGGAGTCTGCTCCGCGGGGCTGGTTAGCTCACACGGCGCTCCCCAGCCTGTCAGCCGCAGAAAGGGGCCCCTCGTCCCAAGACCAGCCATCACCCTAGCAACAGGCAAACAGGGACACGCGGGATCCGGCACAGCGAGTATCTCACCGGGAAAGTAGCTGCTTGGATGCCGTAAATTACTATGTCCTGATTTGATCATCTAAAACAGATTTGCCACGCAGCTAATGGGTGGTTAACGGCTCCACGGGCCCCTTAATGTGCCCTGCGTTTCTAAAGCCGCAAGCCCATTTCCAATCCTCTTAAAAGGCTGGGCATTTTTGCTTTGAACATTACATTTTATTTATTTATTTATTTATTTATTTTTAAAGATTTTATTTATTCATTTGAGACACAGAGATACAGAGAGAGAGAGAGAAAGCATGAGCAGGGAGAGAGGCAGAGGCAGAGGGAGAAGCAGGCTCCTCGCTGAGCCAGAAGCCCGACGTGGGGCTCGATCCCAGGACCCTGGGATCATGACCTGAGCTGAAGGCAGACGCTTAACCATCTGAGCCACCCAGGCGCCCCTGAACATTACATTTTAGAGAGATCCAGAATCCTATTTGCATCAAAGAAAGTTTGGTGGAAAAGAAGGACCCATGGCAGGCTTCCGTTTCTCCAGCAAACATCTTTTGAGTGGCAAGGAAGAAAAGATCAAACATGGAAAGGGTGCCATCCCAGCCCAGAAGAACCTTGAGGTTTAGCAGCAACGTTGACTTGTTGGATTTGAGTCAGACGATTTTTACTGAGAACATACTCTGTGCCAGGCACTGGTGTATGAACTTTGGTTAAAAGATGAAAGAGAAAAGCAGTCACTGAAGTTGATGTGCAAGGCTTGACCACGGGCTTCCAGGACAAATTGACCTGTGCGTCATGCATCATAAAGATGCCAATGGAGCGGTCCTATTATTTCTTTAGCTTTTCCCATCCCCGTCATGCCCCATGTCATCTTACCTTGCTGTTCATAACCAGAGTCCTTGAATTTCAGCTTTCCAGTGGAAATCCTACTTCATTCCATTTCCTTAAGAGCAGACAATTGTCTTAGGAGTCAGTTGGGTTGGTAGGTATCGGATGAGGCCCAAGAGGGGTTAGGTGCCCTTCCCCTAAAGAATTGATCTGATTTGTATGAAGAGGAGAAAAAAAAAAATGTGAGGACCTTATGAGAGAAGGTTTCACAAAGCTGGAATGATTCAAGGATGTCACCCTACTGGCCATGCAGAAAAGGCCTTCACCAGCTGTCAGTCTCATGGGAATAATCGTGTGATGCACCACCACCACCCCCCCCCACTAGGGTAGTCATCCCCCCTCTGCTTGGTAGGTCCCCTCTGTAAAGCTCTATGATTTAGAAATGCCTTCCTTCTCTTCAGCTACAGTCAAGCTCACTGTGATCTATCTTCACCCAACCTTGTTCTGTCCTCTAGAACAAAGCTGTCCAATAGAACTTTCAGCAATGATGGAAATGTTCTACGTCAGCACTAACACAAAACCTTTGTGGCTCCCAAGCACTTGAAATGTGGCAAGGTTGACTGAGGAGGTGACTTTTTAACTTTGTTCAGTTTTAATGGGTTTAAATCTAAGTAGCCACCTGCGGCTAGTGGCTACCCTGTTGGGTGACACAGCTCCAACACAACACAAAATAAATCTCTAAATATCTTTAAGGAGTGTCAGGTGGAAGAGACAGAAGACCAGTTGTTGAGTTACTCCCCCAAGTCTTTCAAGATAAATTCCTCCATGCCCTAAATGTGTGCTACCTGGTTTCTCACCCCCTCCAGCCTGCCCACCCTCTCCTGGTGAGACCCCACTATGGCTCCTCCCGTATCACGTGGTCACTGCTCAGCTGAGTGATGCCTGAGATTTAAGGAGAAAGGAGGTGAAGATGGGATGCAGTTCGCTGGAGATCCCGACCTTTGGAGTCAGAAAGTCTCAGTTGCAGATACTCTGTTTATTGCCGTAACTAGTCGTGTAGCCTCAGATGATACCCTTGTCTTCTTGGACTCAGGCTCTGGTTTTACATAATGAAGAGGTTGGCTGGGCAACCTCTGAAGTCCCCTTGCTCTCGTGTTCTCTCGTGTTCTTTCTGAAAGTTCTATAACTAAAAAGAATGAAAAAAATTAGAACTTGTCTTTTAAAAGTAGTTATTAATGCTTCTGAGTTGGTGACTACGGGGAGGTTCGGGGAGATTGGTGCTCTCACAGAGGCAGGGGATCTCCACACCCTTTCCTCGGCCCTTGCCCTGTGCATCTCTTTCATCAGGCTGTTCCTGGGTTATGTCTTTTTGTAATAAACCGGTGATGTAGTATGTAAAAAAAAAAAAAGTAATTATTAATGCCTGGAGCAACAAATATTGGACTAGTTGTTCATGAGAATCATCCTGTCCTCCTGAAGAAACTTAGATAGCAGAGACACAGAAATCCAAAGGGAAATGGGGGCAGGACAAACCCAAGCACCATATTTCTGAGCCCTACGGGTTCAATGTTATCCACTTTTTAAATCAGCTTTTTTTAGACTAAATAACATGAGTCCCTAGCCCCCACCCATGCACCAACATTTTTTATGATTATTAATCACTTTCCTACAATGTGTCATTCAACTTCTAAGCCATCCATTAGGTCGGCAAATGGGAATTGCTTTAATAAGACCCCTCCCCTCCAAAGAACACCTGAGATATCCATTTGAGAATTTGAAAAAATACAAGCAGACTTCCACCTTCAGCCTTCTGGGCCATCTTCAAGGTAAATATAATGACTAGGTGGAGGCAGTCAGAAGACAAGCAAATCCCAAACTCATATGGCTCTGGTTCAATGAACAACTAGAGCCAGTGTTTCCCGAACATTTACTGTGCTCTGGATTCTGTCCTAGGTGCTTCTCCAAGGCCTTGGCTGCCCCATCCCATTGAGTAAGAGCAACAAGTAATAACAATAATAGACTCATGTGTCAGTGCTGGGCTCTGTTTCAAGGGCTTTCCACAATCCTGTGGGATTGGTGCTCTTACTGGCTTGATTTTATGGATAAGGAACCTGAGAGTCGGAGAGGTTAAGTGAGTTGCCCCATGCCACACAACAATAAGTTCTCAAAACCAAGCCCTCGCAGCCCCTACCCTTGTTTATGTGGACTGCGCCCATTGTCCCAGCCCCACAGACTTGCTCCAAAGTTCAAGCAAACTTCCCTCCGCCCCTCCTCAAGCATCATGCCAGAGGAGACAGGATCTACCTCCTGTTGAGGAGGTATAATTTCTGTTTCCCCAAATAAGAGATTAAAGTTTATGGCCTTGGCAATTCTAGAGGGAATGGCCCATAAGCATGAATAATAGAGGCTTTGTCTCTACAACTCCAAATATCCAGCGGCAAAGTGCACAATTTCGACTTTACACTGTTTCCAAATCTCCAGATGGTTGGCAGCATGAATAGAGCTGGGCAGAGCCCAGGCTTCTGGTCATAAAGGCATAGATTTGAATATTGTCTCTGTCTGTCTTACTAGCTATGTGACCTCAAGCTAGTTATTAAACGTTCCCGGACCCCAGTTTCCACTGCTGTATAACTAGAAAAGCAGCTGCATCGCAGGGTTTTTGTGCAGATTTCATGAAATTATACGTAAAGTGCCTGGCGTTCAGGAGGTGTCCAATAAATGCTAGCCCGTTTCCCCTCTTCCCCCACCCTCCCCCTCCTTGTTGCCCCGTGAGGTTCTGCAGCTTTGCTTCCGTTAAGCAATCTGACTTCTAGATGTGCAGCAGTAGGCCTGTGACCGGACAGAGGAAGTATTGCATCAGGCTGGGTGGGGGGAGGCAGGGACACCATCAAGGTCATGCTCTTCCATAGAAGACCTCCTGCGTTCGATTCTTGAGCAATGTTACTGAGAACCCTTGCAGTAACAGTGAATAGCTTTCCTTATGTAGTTAAGCCTCCTACGTCCAGAGTTATATGGAAGTTACCCAATGTTAACTGATGAAAATCAATACGACCTTACACGTCTAGAATAATGTTTCATTTTTCTCCGTCCATGCAGTCAGAACCCTGATAAGGCCAACAAAGTATCCACTGGGAGAGGAAGTAATGGGACTTGGTCGAATACACAAATCAGAATGATTTATAGTCATCATGTTCATGGTTTATCTAAGTCTACAGGAACTGCTAAAGTGCCTAAAAAAGGCAAACATTGCCATCTCTTAGGATGAGGAAGGAGAATTAGAACTTAGGAGTCAGACACCAAAGGGCTTGAATCCCAATTCTTTTATTACTTGCTGAATAACTGGGGCAACTTACTGAATTTTCAGAGCGTAAGGCTCTCTTCACCTGCAATAGGGGGACAGTGCTGGCCCTGGCATCCCAGAGTTGTGACCACAGATGCTCAAACTCAGCTGTGCATCAGAACCCCCTTGAGGGCTTATTAAACCACAGATATTAAACCCACTACTAGCCTTCTCCGACTCGGTACATCTGGGGTCAGGCTGAGAATGTGCATTTCTAACAAGTTCATAGGTGATGCTTTTGCTGCTGGTTCAGGGACTCACTTTGGATGGTTAACCATCAGTCAGATGAAACATGCTCAGTCAGACCATCCAAATCTGTCGTGATGATGTTGACAGTGGTGACGACAATGAGGATGATTTGAGTCATCAGAGCACCTTCTCATGTGCTTTTTTAAAATCATTAGGTGTGGGCAGAAGAAGAAGCTGGTGATCAACAATGGCAACGGAACAGTGGGGGACCGGAAGCCAAGCGGAATCAACGGAGAAGCCAGCAAGTCTCAGGAGATGGTGCACTTGGTGAACAAGGAGCCCTCAGAGACTCCAGATCAGTATATGACAGCCGACGAGACGCGGAACTTGCAGAATGTGGACATGAAGATTGGGGTGTAACACCCACGCCGTGGTGACCTTGGAGAGAAACGGCAGTTGGAGACATAACCATGATAAGGAGCTGGGACACTTCACAGATGCAATGTGCTACTGATTGTTTCATTGGGGATCTTTTTTTAGTATAAAATTTTCTACTCCTTTTTGTTTTTTGCGTTTTATTTTTTAAAGTCAGGTCCAGTTTATAAAAACAGCATTGCTTTCTGAAATGAGGGCCCAAATGATAACCTGCAAGAATTTGACTGCTCCAGTTCCCACCTAGAAGCCTCCACCCCCGAGGGCATGCTCTGGATGGCTTCTAACAAAAGCCACAAATACATCTTCCTGATCCCCGACCTTCCCTCCACTCCCCCTCCCAGGCAACAGCGGCCAGCTAAGGACATGCCCCAGGGCTAAGAGGGATTGGTCCCTGGGAAGATATTTGAATGGGTCCACATCCCTCCCCTCCTCCTGCAGCCCAATCCCTGGGCATTTCTTTCCAGTGGGGTATGGGATCAGAATGTACTGGTTACACATCCCCTTCTACAGACCCCCTGGAAATTTTTCACATGCTTCTGGGAAATACCCAAAAGGTGAAGCTATTTATCTGTAGGAAGCTATTTATCTGTGTTTTTGAAATATTAAACCCTGGAGGTCCTTTGATCAGTATGATTTTTTTTTTTTTTTTTTTTTGGTTACTTTGTCAGAGGCATAAAGGGTTTAAGCTGATTCATAATAAACATCTGTACTTCTTCCACCTTAACCCTTTGTGCTGTGATCCTTCAGTTTTTTTTTCACCAGCAAGGTCTGGTTCCCAAAAACTCATCAGGAAGATGTGAGAAAGCCCTCCTTGAAAGTCCATCTCAGAGCCACTAAGGGCCCCCCACTGTTCAGGCTCACTCAACCAAATCTCAAAGAGAATCAAGGAAGACAGCGCTGTGCTATCTCTGGGGCTCCAGAGCTTTCTCCTGTCCTAGCACCAGAATTGTGAGGGAAGGAACCTCAGCTGCTTTTATGTGAGAATGGCCACCAGTTCTCTGCCCTGAACGGCTGTGAAAAGTCACATTACATTGCATGACCTACCATTTGTGACACCCCATTTATAGACACTGACCCTGCGAAGTGATGTCCAAAAACAATATGGAAGTACCTTTTGACCTCTTGTAATGAAAAGAGAAGCCAAGGGAAATGAAAGAAAGCATAGACAGTAGCAAATTGATTGCCACAGGTTGGGGAAGGGGGAGGCAGCTGTGTAGATCCTATTTGAGTATTTTTATGACTGTATTTGTTTATACTTTAGCAAGCCAGATGTCCCTGACATAGTTGCTACTCAGGGTATGTTAAGTGCCTGGGAAGTCCCTCAGAAGGTTACAGGGCTTTCCACCCTTGGAATCTTAGCACCAGATAGGCAGGTTTATGACCAAATAAGAGAATAATGGCTTTATCCCTTGCTTGGCAAGTCCTCGGTCTTTATTCATTAGTTCAGAAGTCCCATTGGTCCTGGAACTTCCAAAGATGATTTGTAATAGAAGAAATTGAATCTATAAACTAAGGACTCCTATTAAATGAGACTGCTCTCCTTATGCCCCCATAAAAAGTCATCTGTTGCCTAAACTGATAGGTTTAACTGGTGATGTTGCTAAGACCAGAGAGAGAGAGAGAAAGAAGAAGGAGGAGGAAGAGAAGGGGGAGGAGGAAGAAGAAAAGAAAAAGAAGAGGAGGAGGAGGAGAAGAAAATAGGTCCCACATTAGTCAGGGCTGGGCTTATACATGGGGCGATTATGAAGGATCTATTCCACTTTCTGCACTCATTTCCAACTTCTGTTCTCCCCTATCCACCCTCATAACCTCCTCCCAATCATGATCTTTGAAAACTTCCTTCTCTTCTGTGAACTTCATTGGCCAGTTCCAGACCCAGCTGTCTGGTTTTCTTTTTATTTTCAAGCGGAAAGAAAAGAAATGGACATCTAGTCACTCTGTTTCATAGCCACTATGTCCAAGTGCTCCCTGCTTTCCAAGAGCTTTCCTGGTCTGCTGCAGACACGCTCACTCCGGCTCTTTAGCCACTCCAGGATCCAGTTCATGAGGGCTATGCCGGGCTCTATCCCGAGATTTTCTTCAGGGTCATGGATAGTCTTACAAGTCTCACAGCTAGGGATGGTTTTCCTTTTCTAGAGATTTCCAATAAATAGGCTGAGATAGGTGATTGTTTTCTATTTTTAGAATTTAATACGATCTTTACTTTTATTACTGTTGTAGTCCCTCACTTGGATATGCCTCTGTGTTCTCAGATAGGAATGAGAGAGGTCCAGAGCTTCCAGCCTTTGGATGTAATACCCCTCCAATATTGCCCAGAATTCATGGAATAGGATGTATTCTCTCCCATTTGAAATAATGGCATAGAGAGCTTAAGATGCAATTTTTCCTACAATTGTAAATCTTTTGTGTCTCCTGAGGGCTGCCTTTAAATTAGCACTGGGTGAAAATAAAATGGGACAAGAGACTCCTTCATATCAATATTTTGTAGATTCTAGCCTGGCAGAATGGAATTCTCAAGCAGAACCTCTCAAAGTTTTATATTGAGATCATGATGCCAAGAACTGATTCCATAGCCAATGTTCATTCAATACTGGTACAGCAGAGGAGTGGGAGAAAGGAATCTCTGACTTCTCTAGAAATGTCAAGTGTACTTAAGAATAAGAATAACGTGGTCCATTTACCTTTATGTCATAGGTATGCCTTTCTATGAATCACTTATGTTGAGTTTTCAAAGAATAGCTCATTGTTCAGCATGTACAGTAACCATTGTTACTTTGATTTGTCACAGCACACCCTTCCTCTGATTTTTGTATATTTATTGATGGACCAGTAGTAACGAGGAAAGTATGAAATGTATATTGCCCAGTTGAAAGCACTTATTGGAAAATACCAAAATGCCACTATTAAAAAGCTAAAGGAAACAGACTCTGGAGTCTCTGATTTAAAGGGAATGGAAGTCTGGGAGGGGCCGAGCTGCAATGATCTGGCTGGCTGAGTAATTTAGAACCACAAGGTTAAAGTTTGTGAAGTGACTGAAACTTTACACTCATTTTTTCTAAAAAAAAAAAAAAAATCACATGGACTTCTACCACTTGAGGGTCTTCTTTGGGAGAAAGTTTAATTTTATGTAGTAAGTGGTCCACATAGCTCAAACTAAGTAAGATATCTTGAAGTGTTAGTTCTTTAAAAGCTGAGTACTACTCCTGGACTTCCAGGCAAAGAGAGAAGAGTGAACATACTCACCTCCATTCTTTCATGCAGGCCTCTGAAAAGACAATAAAGAGATATTCCAAAAAGGTGTAAACCAAGGGGATCAAAGAGAATGGAAGAAGAGACAATAGGAACAAAAATTTGAAGCTGGAGAGTGACAGTTCATTGGTAACTGAGCAAATCTGGAGAAGCTGAATCTTAAGCCAGCAGTAGGGAAGTTGAGACAGGTCAGTTGCATTTGTGAAGCAGAACCCACACCAAAGGCTGAGAAATTGGTAGCATTAGCTACCTCTGGGATGTGCTGGAGGAGATGGGGATAAAATTAGGAGGATGGCTTTGAAGTCTATTTAAGATGCAGTTAGAACCCCAGATCTCCCTCTTCACTCCAAGTAGCTGAGTGACTGTTCTTTCCCAATCCCAACCAATGACCATTCTCTGAAGAGGGCAAAACAGAGAGTTTCTGAGGGGCAATAAGGCATATCCGGTTGACATTAGAAATATCATACCGAGAAGTGAAAACATGCATAAGGAAAGTTGAGACTCCCTTGCCTTCTCCCCCTAGCTTGGTTTCCAGAATGCCAGCAGCCAAGCATGTATCCGTCAGGCAGAAGTTCAGTCTTTCTGGGGAATCTGATAAGTCTGAGAGAAAACTCTGAAGATACATGAGCATTCCCCCAAGGAAATGGCCCAGCAAAGCAAGCTGCAGTGAAGATCACATCTCAAGCCCTGCCAGGCACACAGGGCTCTTAGCTTCCTGTAGCTCCCTCTTACACATCAGAAGTAGAGATGATTCACAGAGAAAAAAACTTTTAAAAACATCATTAATAACCTCCTTAGGGTAAGAGGAGATCATTTATCAGTGGAACAAGAGCACAATGCTAGCATAAAAAGGAACATTGAGGGAATGCCTACAAAAAAGGAGCTCTTTAAAATTCAAACTCTAGGGGTGCCTGAGTGGCTCAGTCAGTTAAACGTCTATCTTCAGGGTCCTGGAATCGAGCCCTGAGTCAGGCTCCCTGCTCAGCGGGGAGTCTGCTTCTCCCTCTCCCTCCCTCCCTCCCTGCTCATGCTCTCTCTCTCTCAAATAAATAAAATCTTTAAAATAAATAAATAAAAAATAAAATAAAATTTAAACTCGAAAGCACAAAGTAAAAAATAAATTCAATAGAAGGTTTGGAAAATAATGTTGAAGAAATACCCCAGAAAAGAGAGAAAAGACAAAGCAAAGGAAACAGAGGAGAAAAGATAAAAGTAGGGAACCATTCTAGGAAATCTAACATGCGGATAATAGGAGTTGCAGAAAGAGAAAACAGAAAATGAAAAGGAAGGATTCATTCAAGAATAAATCAAGAAGATCTCCCAGAATTGAAGAACACAAATATCTAGGCTAAAAGGACCAAGTGAGTGCTTGGTACAATGGGTGAAAACGGACTCACACTAAAGCACATCATCTTAAAAATTTATCACAGTTGAGGCAAAGAGATTATTCGATAAGCCTCTGGAGAGGGAAGATTGATAATACAGAGGATTAAGAATCAGAATAGAATCAGACTTCTCAACAGCCATATAGAATACCATGAAATGGTACCCTCAAAATTCTGAGAGAAATATTTCCTAGCTAGAACTCAAATTTAGCTAAACCACAAATTAAGAGAAACGGTAGCATGAAGGTGTTTAAATATGCATTGTCTCCAAAACTATCCATCCATTTTCAGACAACTCCCACAGGATGTACTCCATCAAAACAAGGAAGTTACCAAGAAAGAGGAAGGCATGGGACTCAGAGAGCAAAGTAAAGGGAATTCCTGCAATGATGACAAAGGGAGATCCTGGGACGGCAGCTGCATAGTGCTAGGGATCAATCCATCCAAACTGAAGTACTGACAATAAATGAATGGACCTCTAATTAAGAAGAAAATTACATTTTTGGTTCTAGCAGTTAGCTATCTGTGCATTAAAAACCACTCCAAAAATGCAGTAACTTAAAACACAAACATTTATTATTTCTTGGGAGTCTGCCCATTGACTGGGTGCTGCTGCTGATCCAGGCAGAGCTCAGGGGGGCATGATTATACTCACAGATGTGTCTGTGGTTAACAACAGGTCAACTAGAATCTATGATGGCTTCATCAGGCATGGCTGGGAAGATGGGGGGTGGTCTCCTCCTATGTGTCGTCACATGCCCCCAGCTGCCTGATCTAGCCTTGGCGGGGATCCAAGTGATGGTAGTTGCCCACAAGGCTTCTTGGGCCTAGACCCAGAATTGATTCTCTATCATTCCACCATATACTACTGACCAGACAGATCGTAAGGGCAGCTTGGACTTAAAGGGTGGGAAACAGATTTTACCCCTGAATGGGAGGAGCTGCAAAGTCACATTGCAAAAAGTGTGGTTACAAGGAGACCAGTGATTGGGGTCATTAGTGTAATCAATCCGTGACTGTTGGTTGAAAGATGCTTGTGCTTGAGGGCACCTCTCATGTTTACGCTTAAGTACACACACCATCTTGGCCATGTTGGCAAGAGCATTAATTTAGAAAACCGTAAACAACTTCATAAATGCCACGTTTATTGGAAAAGGAAGGAGCAGGGTCCTGTGTGAATCTATGTTCCAGAGATTACCCGATACAGTAGAAAGAGCATGAGCTTCGGAATCAGACAAACCTGGGTTTGAAGACCGACTCTATCACCTAACTGTGCAACCCTGTTCACACATCTTAAATACTTGGAGTCTTAGTTTTCTTATCTGTAAAAAGAAGGACCATGAAAACTCCACGGGGCCACTCTGAGGATTAAATGAGGTAATAGTACCTGACAGGGTCTGGCCTACATCAGGTCCTCAAAAATACTAATTCCTAGGTGAATATCAATTCATCTCCCTTATGCACACAGTAGGCACTTAACTTCTCTCTTCACCATCCCCTCCGGTTTCCAGAACTCTAATCAGCTTTTAAGCTCTTAACTTAGGATGCCTGGAACCGGAATATCTTGGACTCCAAAGCTCTTCGATTTTCACAGAAAGGTTTTTTGCTTCCAAAGCCAGACTAAAGAGCAAGCAGTCCCGGAAGCCTATTAGCTGGCATCCTTTGATGAAATCTTGGCCATTCAAGCTGTGGCTGTGGATTAACCAAAGTTATGGCTCCACCAACAGCTTTGATCAAGATTTCCAGAAAGTTGCCTCACCACCCCCCTCCCCAGGCCAAGCCCCTTCCCCTCCCAGTGCCACCCCTTTACCTTGTCCAGGTGTCATCGACACAGGTCTTACTCTGTCACGTAATTAATTGGCCCATGGGCCTGTCTTTTCCACAAGACAGCAAGCTTGAGGGCAGGATCCGGCTCTGGATCTCCAATGCACAGCAGAAAGCCAAGATCAATAATGTCCTCAACAGTTACCCTCTACAGAGCGCTTGCAGATTCCTGGATTTCACCTTTGAGTTGTTCCTATAACCCATGAAGGAGAATTCGCGTCCTGTTTTTAACAGGTGAGGCACCTGGGGATGCAGAGAAGTTAATTATTGTCCCTAAGATACACAAGTAGAAAGTGGTAGAACCTGGAATGGAGCTCAGCTCTGTCCAGAGCCTCTGACCGCACACACTTTGTTGCCTGTAGTCAGAAGTTTGGTAAATTGAACTTGTCAAAGTTAAGAGGTCATCTTCGAATGCTGTAAACCAGGTCAGCATGCCCTCATTCTCTGGGCCCAGTGGGACTGAGGGAGGCTTCCAGAAACCACAGGAAGGGCTTGGGAATGAGTAGGTGAAGGTACACTCACCATTTAGGCCATATTGGTGATAGAATTAATTTAGGAAACTGTAAACAACCTCATAGATGCTGTGTTTATTGGGAGGGGAAGAAGCAGGTCCTATGTCAATATGATTTTTGCCATGCTGCCTGGGCAAAGGGTCAGGGGAGCAGGAAGTCTGGCCGAGCCATCCTTCTTCCTCAATAACCAGCACCCCAGCCTCCAGCCCCATCCCTTGCCTGTGTTGATATCTGGGCTTCAACACTGGTAGATTGCCCGTCAGGGCTCCCCATAACCCGCCCCCTCAACCCACTCCCTCAGGCTTCCAGACTGTTTGCCTCATCATGTGATGACTACTGTTTTCCAGAAGTCTAGTCCAAACCACTTCCTCTTTCCTCACTCCCTACAGAAGAATGGCAAGAACCTCAGGAAAGGCCCCTGAAGTTGAGTTAGAAAATGGCTATCTTTAAAAGAAAATTCTGAGTACAAATCTAACCCTACCCTTACTCCCTGTATGACCTTATGTAAGTTTTTGAATGGCTCTGGACCTCGGTTTCCTCGTCTGTAAAATGGGAACTGTCATTATTACCAGAAAGACAGATGAGCGATTAAATGAGATAATATATGTAAAAACGTGTGGGATATAGCAGATGTACATAGTTTTTTTCCCCTCTTTCCTGCCATCTTCAACATTTTTCTCATGGGAACACATAGTAGGGACCTAGATAGGATATGAACCATGGTGTGTGGGAAGTCAGGGGTATTCTAAGAATTTCTGAGCCCTTCCCACCCTTCCAAGAATTGGGGTCCTAAAAACCCTCCCACTCTGAGATTCCCAAACACCCATTATAAAGGAAAAGAGGTTCTCCCTCCTGTTTTCTGAGGAAGGGTGGAGCATTCAGGCTTATTACTATCAACATCTTACTACACGAAGACCCCGCCAAAGCAGGGCTTCAGGGTGGCTTTTAAATGAGGAGAGAGAGGAGAGGGGGTTGAAATTCTAGGGGCCTGGCTCCAGAGAGCCTGGCCCACACCTTGGGAAGGTTTCCGTGGAGAAGTGGAGAGACAGGTTTTCAGCGGTAAAGGCTTACAGGCAATTCAAACTTCAGGCAAGGTTACTAGAGTTCAAAAAGAACTGTACCTTTTATTTTCTCCTCCTCCAAGGATTCTTTAAATCTCATTAAGAAATGAAGAAAGAAATGTCAGGAAAAGCTGTCGGAAGGATAAAAATAGAATTAAGAAGAGTGCAAAGAAGAGCAAGACTTGAACAAAGGTAGTGAAAGCAAGTTAGTACTTTATTTAATAAGGCCTTTCTGTATATGGCAGAGAGAGAAATCCTAAGAGGTATGAAGTCATCCCCAAAGAGTCCCAATAAGGACAGCGTCTCTCCTCTAATTCCCAGTGAGGCTGGCTGGCAGTGCTTCCAGGACAGGTTGGGTTGGCCACACTCGGCCTCTCTGCTCTTCCGCCCTCTGAAGCCAGTCTCCGTGGGTGCTAGTATCCAGCACCTGCAGCACCATGGAGTCTGGCCTGGGGGGCAGAGTCATTGGCAATGCTGGGCTCCGTCTAAGGGCAACACCAGGCTGGGATATCTCTCAACAGGACATCTCTCAACTCCCTGACCCTCTGTGGTGGATCACTTTCTCCTTCAGCAAAATTTCGAGCTTTGTGTAAAACCTAATCAAGAAAAGTCCTACGTGTTCATCTGGCAAGCCAAAAATGGGATCAATGGGAATCTTCCCATCTGGGTTCACATCCTTTGAGATATTGTTACTTTCCCTGTTATTTAACCAACTTGTTGGCCTTCTCTGGCCTGTTGATAATGCACCCCCTAGTGGATGTTCCAGAACATTCCAGAAATTGGGTCCTACTACCTGACTTCGGTCCTTGACTCCTCAAAGTAAAGCCAGCAAAAAGAGGGTGAAGGTGGATGTCCTTGCACCAAAGTCTTAGTGTAGAGTGGGAGTGGAACTGGATCGCCTTCATGGTGGGAAAAGGATTAGGGTACAACTGATGGTCCACATTTTCTTTTTAATCAATATGTTGTTTTGAAAAGGATTCAAAGATCATAAAGAGAAGGAAATATTAATTAGTTGCCATTTAATCATAGTACCAAATACCTCCTATGTGCTGAGCACCGTGCTGTGTGCTGGACTCTACATCTTCGTCTGAGAGACACAAACAAGTGAGTAGAGTACCTTCCATGACAGGGGATGCAGAGAAGCGTATCTACCTGCATGGCTAACATTGACTAGGTGCTTGTTATCTTCTAGACGTTGTTTAAAACCTGCTGTGCACAGTAACCCAGTTAAGTGATTTAACCTCTCTGTGGTTAAATAGATCATAGAACATAGCCCATAGAGTTATCAAAACTAAACGAATCAATACCTTAAGGCTTTAGAGCAGTGCCTGGCACAGAGCCCTACATAAGCATGTGCTACAGTAGGAAAACTAAAACAAGACTCAGGAGATCCACATGGAATAAAGTACTTTATTATCTTTATTTTACAGATGGGGAAACTAAGGCACAGGGAGTATAGTCCCTCAGTAAGTGACAGAGACAGGATGCCAACATGAACAGTGTAGAGCCGGGGACTGCTCTCTGAACCCCTACACCATACTGCTTCTGCTCCAACATACCGATCCTTTTAATGGGAATGATTTTCAGTACAGCTTCCGAAGAGGGCTAGCATCAGTGTTGATGAGCTATTAAATGAGTCTCAAAATCATCTGGGACTTTAAAACGGTTTATGCCCATTAGTTGGTTCTAAATACAGCACATATTAAGTGGTCTGTTCGGTGTTTGGGGAAAAGTTCAATTCTATACCAAATTTTGGCTCTATTTGATTTGGAGTTATTCCTTTGGCTACATGGATTTGTTGAAAGAATCTACGGCTACTCAAAGAAGAGATTGACTTATTTGGTGTCTTTTTTTGTTCTGTAAAAAGAATTTAACATTAAAAATACAAAATTAGGGGCGCCTGGGTGGCTCAGTCAGTTGAGCGCCAGGTCTTGATTTTGGCTCAGGTCACGGTCTCAGAGTCCTGGGATTAAGCCCTGAGTCAGGCTCCAAGCTCGACTGGGAATCTACTTGAAGATTCTCTCTCTCCCTCTTCCTCTGCCCCTCCCCGTTTGAGCTCACTCTCTCTCTTCCTCTCTCCTCTAAGATAAATAAATAAATCTTTTAAAAAAATACAAATTGAATGATCTACTCCATTTCTAGAAAAAGGTAAATAGAAAACTAAACATCTGTTTTCTGCAGAATTCTTTATTCCCCAAAGTTTTAAGCTGGAGATGTTTTCTCTTCCAAAAAATATCCTCTAAGTTTGGTAACCAGCTACACAAATGAGCTGAATTTCAAATCATATCAGTCTGACTGGATAAACTCATTTCCTCCTGCTTCCAGAATTTAGAGAAACATGATTTGAATAAGATGTTCTTTGTTGTCCAGTAAGAGTAAGGTGTCTGATAAATTACCTTAGCCGTAAGGCAGGTACAAATGCTCTTCAGGCATATTAAGTCCAGGGTATTCATTCTGCTAGGAGAACTGTCAAGATGAGTGGAGAAAATAGTATTTGTTATTTAGGTCAAGACGGGGGTTCTGAAAGAAATGATGAGGTGTGTTTGATTTTAGATAATTGAGGGGAAACCCAGCCACCACCTAGGGTGATAATCTCTCACCAAGTTTTTCCTCCCATCCCTCCAGTTCTCAGAGACAAGGGCTCACTTCTGGGCAATCCAGAGGACATGGAGACAGAGCCCATCATTCTCTGTGGCTCAACTGTAACTTGAAGAAGGAGAAAATCAATCGACATCCAACAGGGAAGGTTGGGATTGCTGAGGGAAGTAGAAAGAGCCGAAAGGGGCAGAGATTTGATTATTTCTGTGGGCAGGGCTGGCGGACACTGGAAGAAAGGATTGTGGTGATATCAGAAATAGATGGGGTTCATGGAGGAGAGATAAGTAACAGGAATGAAAAGAAGATAGGGAAAATCCTAGAAATGTGCCTCTCACATTGCCCACCCCAGAAGGAAACTCTCTCTCTCTCTCTCTCTCTCTCTCTCACACACACACACCCACACCCACACCAGCTTGTATCGTATGGGGATAAGAAGTTAGATCAGTTCTACTTCTGAAATCAATTATACACTATATGTTAACTAACTAGAATTTAAATAAAAATTTGAAACAAACCAAAAAAAAAAGAAGGTAGATCAAGTCCACGATATCTCGTCTCCCTCTCCCCACTCCATTCTTACAATTGTGTAAGACTTTCAAATAATCAGTAGCTGGATATACAACCTTCATAATAAGCATCGTGTTTCCTGCAGCGTCCTCTGCACCTAGAGGAATGCCCTGGCACATAGTAGGTGCACAGTGATACATGCTGAGTAAAGGCCCACATGAATCATAGAAAGAGGCACGTCTTATATGGCAGAAAAAGAGGAATCTGATTCACTGGTTATATTTTGGGCCTTTCCAGAGTATCTGAATGAGGAAATGATGTCTGGTTACTTCCAATCCGAGTCATAACCTAGCATTAAGCTGGGAATATATCCCCCAGGCCAGCTGCTAAAGATTTAGCACAATGTCACCAAGATGTCGAAGGGGAGCTGGCCTGCTAGCGGGGCAATGGTGCGTATTAGAGTTTCTTACACGATGGTCGATCTAAGCAAGGGATGTATGCCAGGCAGCTTAGTGCAGACTTGGCACTGCCTGCTGGAAGGGGGTGCAGCATGCACAATTGCGCCATTCGAGAATGGACCTTCCATCTCAGACTTTCGGGTTAAGTCAACAGGTTGAATATATTCATTTACGGGTTTTCCTTCCTAAGACTTGCTCAAATGATAGCAAATGTATCAAAAGAGTGTAGGCCTACAAATACAAAAAGCGTGGAAGAAGAAAGCACATTAACAGAAAATGAGAGCTCAACAGATTTTGGAAGACAGAACGTAAATGGTGAAGGCATTCCTGGTCTCGCCGGCGTGGAAAGCTCTAAGCCAGCAGGTGCGCCGAGCGAGCATCTCTGAGAGGAGCTCCAGCAGAACCCATCTCCCATAGGAGACGCCTGTGTCCTGACTCAGCAAGTGGACGGAGTGGTGCTGAGGAGCACAAAAGCATGACTTCAGCTTGAGCTAGACAAGCTTGGTCCGAAGGGCCCCCAAGACTTCGGATCTTGAGCACATGGCACACAGACAAGTGAGAAGTGGAGACAGGTTCACAGCTGTGGGAACGTCTGGTGGCGGAGCTGGTCAGTGGAAGTCGCTGATGGCAGTGTCCTTACAAAATTAATCCGCCTCCCAGCCTCTAAATATCCAAGAGAAAAATAGAGGCAGGGTATCCTTCCCTTCCTGATTACTGATAGCTGAATAAACATTATGCCTGAGGGCATCTTATTTAACATATTTGGGCCTCAGTTTCTTCATCTGTGAAATGGGGTCAATGTGCCCCACTAAGCAGCATGAGCATTTCCCCACAGCAAGACTGCGGCTGGACCAAGGGAAGTCCATCTTCCTGACTCATCTCTTCAGAGGACAGCTAGAGACCCATTCCGTGGGGGCAGAAATAAAGATAATATATCAGTTTGGGTTATTTTTTTTTTCATCATTTAGCTTTCAATAACACAGCTGTTTAGAAAAAAAAACCCTCACCTCTAATTTGAAGTTGGTGCAGAAAAGAATAATTTCTAAACTCTCCAAGCCTCGATCTTAGAAAAATGATAGTCTTATATTGTATCAGCCGAGACTACTTTGATCTGTGCTGTCTTTTCCTCCAGCCTGCCTTCAGAAGCCTCTCCGGTGGCTGAGTTCCCTTTTCCCAGTTCAGGCAAACATAAATCATTTCCATAGGCATCATCGGATAGCTACTGGCTCATAAGGAGTGTTTAATTTTGCTTCCAAATGAGGCTACCACAAAGAGAAAACATTTAAGCCGAAACCCCAGAGTAGGAGATACATTTCCCTAATGTACCAGGTGATTGTTTGCAGTACAAACAACTGCAAATTCTCTGTGGCCCCAAATAACAAAGTTGATTGCCCACTCCTGCTATATGCCCATCGTGGGTCCTGATAGGCTCCGTCATCATGGACCCTGAGACCCTGAGTGGTCAGGGTGCAGTCATTATCTCAAATATTTTCATTACTTTGAGATTCTAGAAATATGAACATTTGTAGAGCTGGAAGAGGCAACTACTTCTCAACCCCAAACAATAAAAGATAAAATAGAGATGTGCTATGCACTAACTCAGTCTCAGAAGAAAATCAGTTTGAGTACATGGTCATCCTATCTATTGCTAAAACCTCTGCAGGAACTAATGTGGCATCCAGCATGTTCTTTCATTCTAAAAAATGGCTCAGAGAAAAAGAAATCTGAGGATATGGCTCTCTGCCTCAAGCCTGATTGGCTCAAGGTCCCCACAATTACGAGAAAGGGACGTGTTTCTAGAAGGACTGAGGGTGTGGCTATTGGCATACGAGGCTGAGTGAGTCAAACTTAAAAAGCCAGTGAAGATTTTAAGAGTCATGATGCCCAAGAAACTGTGGACCTCAACTAGAAAACTCTGTACCTGATGAAGAATTAAAAGGAGCCCTGAACCCTAACTTTCTATGAGCAGAAAGCAGAGGCTGTTGTTACAGGAGAGATTATTCCTATATGCTTGTTTCACACGCAGCAGCAGAGTATAATGGAGAAGGTGGGGCTTCTGAGGAGGTGGAATGAAGGGTCACTGGGGGGAGATGGGCTGGGGAAGCCCTCCCAGGGAGCCAGATTAGGACCTAATTAAGAAATGTCCCTTATTCGAAGTCAAGGGGGCCCTCTAATGTCTGCCCACCAGGATTTCTGAAATGCTATGGCTCAGTGACTCAAGTCTTCCATTTGTCCCCTTTCCAGATGGGAGTATGTATGGTGATTAAACTGTCCCTATTCTGCCATTGGAGCATGTATGTGTGAAAGGGGGATGGGAGGACGGCGGGGGGAGAGGGGGGCGCTGCAGAGAACTTGCATTTTGTTTTCACCGATTTCTGGGCCAACAGGAGCCACATCTGAACTATGTATAGAAACTTCCACGCAGCACTCTGAGATCCTGGACTTTGAGCTTGATGCCATGAATGAATGAGACTTTGTGCAGACCCCCATGGGGAGGAGGTCTAAGTACATTTTGCATTTGTAAAACTGTGTGCACCAAATATTGGGTGACCAGAGAGGTGGACTATGGTAATTTATTGGCGCACACATTTCTGGATCTCCTCCATCCTGAGAATGGAGGTGGGATTGCATTTCGTTCTCCCTGGAAGCTGCATGGAACCATGTGGCTAGTTCTGGCCAATGAGTTGTGAGCTGAGGTGGCACTGAACTGCTTGTCTGAGGACCTCCCTAGAGCTCTCTTTCCCTCTGGCATGGCAACAAACCTGTTCAAGGTCATAGCTGGCTTATCATCTAGGGTTCCTGGGGAAGTACAAGGAGGAGAATGACCTCTGCAGACCCATGGTAGAACTATGCTATGAGCCAATAATAAGCTCATCTTGCTGATACCACTGCACTACAACTCATCCTGACTGATACAGGTAAGAATGGCAGACAGAAGACAAACAGGAATCCGTCCCTCTTCCCGGTTTCTTTGAAGTCATTGATAATCAATGGTGATTCCTTCCTAGCAAGCACAGATAGTGCCTGAGAGTCTCCCTCACTCTCGGTTGATCTGACTTAACACTCAAGATGACACTCATTGTCTTGCTGGCTTAGCAAACACTTTAAGGAAGAGAATAATCTGTTCTGACAAGATGGGCCAGCTCTTATAGGTGCATCTTGGGGCTCTGGGCATCCTTGGAGATCTCCTCTTTACCAAATGTGGGTTTCAGGACTCCAGAGGGCAACTAATTAGGTGATGTAGGACCAGATGGGATGACAAACATGACCAATTTCATTTGAATGCATAATTGGGCTTCAAGATTAGACATCAAGGAGTATTATGTGAAGCAGAGTGGTTCAAATACCATAAAACATTGGTAACAGAGCAATAGACTCTGTTGGGTTACTTGGGAAAACAGAGCCAGTATATGGAAGGCATTGAAACTAGAAAGACCTCCAGGACAGCTTTTTCTTTGGGTGTATGTTTCTGAACATCAATTGCATTGGAGGGAGAGGTGTTGATAACACCTACCTCACAGAATTGTCGTGAGAATGATACGAGCTAAGGTAAACAAGAGCCTGCCACATGGTAGGCATGCGTGGAATGAAAGCTTTAGCTGATGCTGTTGGTTCTCTGCTCAGATCCCCTTCTCAGGTTGGTGCATCCATCGCCTAACTGCTGTGTTGACAACTAACAATTCACAGCAGCCAACCCCCCCGCCCAGAGAATGGGTCTCAGCAGATGGGAGCTGCCTTATCCTAGAGACCATTCTCCCCTCCCACAGCCCACAGCCAAAGACTGACAGATATGGGTGCTCAAAGACAGGTCTCCTTTCTTCAAGGACAACTAGGACGTTCCCTGAGACTGTTTTCTTGTTCAGCTCTTTCTCTTCCCTCTCCTGTTTCCCTCAATTCTTTATAAAGTTTTGTGAAAAGTACTCCCTCAAAAAAATCACGTGAATTTGAATCCTGTCTCAGGTCGTTCTTCTAGGGATCCCACCTAAGACAATAGCTACTATTAATCATAAATAGCAGGCTCTTGAGATGTGGTCATGCCTTGAAGCTGCTGAAAAGTGTCGAGAGGCACAATTTTGAGATGATTCTAGCATGATGATGGATGAGCTCCCCAAACAAAAAGCTCCAAAAAGTTTCTCCCAAGTTGTGTTCTTGAAACTGTTGGGGGAGAAAGTAAATGCCATTTGTGAAAGAAGACAAAGCAAAGAAGAAAATGGTGATGAGAGGAAAGCTGCTGAGAATAGACCCACCAAGGGAGTTCTGTAGGGTCCTGCTGGGTTGGGCACATTCCACAGAAATGGCCTTTCTCATGACACTAGGCTCTACTAGTACATGCAATGCTGTGAGCTAGGGACTCTCTGAGGGGCTTTTCCAGCAAAGAAAGAATTGATTCTTTCCTGGATGTCCTGTTTCCCACTGGAAGAGCCAATTCAGGCTCCCATCCTAGTGAGAGGCCTCTTTAGCCAGGCTAAGACTCACTTCCTTTTCCTGAAAAAAATCTAGTGTGTTTCCTAGAAATCACAGCTTTGGTAAGTAATAAAAGTATTAGAGGGCCATCTGGAACATCAGGTAGTACAGTCTCATGATGTCCGTGAAGCTTCTCTAGAAGTAAAAGAATGATTATCCTCGAGAAAAGGCTGAGTGAAGGAGTAAAGGCTGGGTCAAGAGAGGTCATGGTCTATCAATAAAGCTCAGATTTTTGGAAGGTCAGCTCTGAGTTCTGGGTTAAACACTTATGCCTATGTGATATGGTTGAAAAGAGGCCAAACTGGGAAAGAGGAAGCATAGCTTCCTACAGCTTAGTCACTAAGAAGTTGTTATTGATAATGCTGTGTGGCAATAGTGATGATGATGATGATGGTGATGATGATGGTGATGATGATGGTGATGGTGATGATGGTGATGATGGTGATGATGATGATGATGATGATGGTGATGGTGATGGTGGTGATGGTGATGGTGATGATGATGGTGATGGTGATGGTGATGATGGTGATGGTGATGGTGATGATGGTGATGGTGATGATGATGATGATGGTGATGGTGATGATGGTGATGGTGATGATGATGGTGATGATGATGGTGATGATGATGATGGTG